>NC_069499.1:469107091-469432091 GCF_027579735.1 Bombina bombina
CTCTAGGCTGTCATGATTTAATGGCAGATATATCTGGCTTTGAGCAAGTTGTGTTGATACCCTGTACTAGTGGATAAATGCTAGTCTAAAGCTATTAATTGCAGGTCATAAAAAATGCTTCAAATGCAGCTTTACAAAATGGAAGCAATATTTTTGTCTTTATTTTTAAGGTAAATTCAGAATTATTTTGTCATAACTTTACAGCATTGTGTTTCACCTACTATTTCCCTGTACGCTGAAGGTAATAGTATTTTTTAGTATGCCAATAAATTCTTTAAATTGACTTATCCTTATATCCTGTTTCCTGAACTTAACGACAGATTCTACATCATTAGGAGGCACATCATCTGCAGTATGATCAGATCAAACCTACCTGACACTATTTCATTTTGATTTGAAGTATAACAGGAACAATTTTCTCTGTATATTCCTGTAAGTGTTGTGGTTACAAAAAAAAATTAGTTGGCAAAGGGATATTCTTTTTTTTTAATCGTGTGGGCGCTGGTCAAATGCTTAAAAATGACCTCTTTAGATTGGCTATATGGTGGTCCGTTAATTATTCTGAATTTGTGGTGGTCCTGTCCTCCGTTCTTAATAAACAGGTGTCCATCTCAAAACACATTATCACATTTGGCATTAATTGGCAGTTTGATTTCCTTCACAGAATTAAAAACACAGCTGTTCTAAGAGGTGGCCTTTAAAGCAATAATGTTACTTTTGATCATTACAAAAATTTAAAACAGTGATTTAAAAAAACAAAACAAATTTTCCTAATGTTTAACTAAGAATGGCTGCAAAGCACACACTGTTATAAAACCTCTTTAGTGAGCTTTACAAAAGCACATTTCATTTTAGAGTTTTTATAGGGTACAGTGAAATATCAGATCAATCTAATGACACATGACAATATTCAACAACAATTACAGGGTTTCTCTGGATTACACTTTTTTTCCATTACCTATGGTAACTGCAAGCTGAAATTACAGTTAATAAATACCCTTACAATAACAGAAAATACATAGGGCTCCATGTACTAACAGGCGGGTGGACAGCTTCTCAACTTGCAAAGCTGTCCGCCCGCCCGCCTTCGCTACATAAGGACATCAGATCTGTTGATCCGCTGGCCCGTATGTTTCATTACACACTCATCGCAGTGTGTAATGCCCGCCCCTTCATTTGTGCGACTGAAGGGGCTGTCAATCACCGAGACCGAGCAAGCTCTCTGTGATTTTCCCTCGCCACCTCAGAGGTGGCGTAGGGTGTAAGAAGCAGTGCATATGCAAACCTGCCCCGCAAGGTAAATTCTAAGAGGGGTGGTTCATTGCTTTGGGGGGGGGGGGTAGATGGAAGAGGTGACTTTTTTGTTTTACTTATTTATTGACGATATAGTTCGTACTGTTCTGAATGTGTTATACTAATAATATTTCGACCGCACTGTAACAAAATGTGTTATTCATATAATAATAATAATAATAATAATAATAATAATAAAGCCTGGTCATGAAACTAATATTATATGGTAAAAACTCAATTCAGAAATTTTAGAATTCAAAAAGGTTTGTACATTTAAAAAAATACACAATTAAATGATATCTCAAAGGATATTAGATATCAATTCTTCCAGTATATATATATATGTAAATATGAATACAAAGGTATGAGTACAAAATAAAAACTAAAAACAGAGGTATGTCCAAATTAGATCTTTTGTAAAGCTGGACAAGTGATGTTATGAACAGCAAGCAATTGCCTGATGAAACGGCCTTTGTTTTGGCTGAGAAATGCATTGCATTGTTTTAATTAAAGGATTTTATAACCACGACCGGTTTTGTGGTTCTTCCATATGTCCATACTTGGGACTATCATTTGCAGCCGCATGGCGGTTCCTTTCCTGCATATCCCACACACTTTCTGTGTCATCCACATTAGACACGCCAAGCTACGCTGATACAGCGTTGCAAAGATTGCTGATTACAGACTTCTACTGGGACCATTACCAGAAACCAGTTACAGACTCTTGCTGGTATCATAACCAGAAATCGCACCTGCTCCACCGGGGGTACCCGCACCCACAGCGTACTGACTGCTGCTGAATGTCAGCCTGCTCGTATGCATCTCATTTAATTTAGGTGCCATCTTCCTTGTGAGTAGTGTCCAAACTCTTGTCTATTTTGAGATCATCTTGTTTTACAAGTCACACTGTGAGGTGTCCCTTTTCTTTCTTATATTTTAAAAAAATCAATATATTGAAGTTATATGTATACCTTTTAATGAGAAAACAATAAATAAGAATTAAGTAATGACTGTGATTTATGAAATCTGATAAAAAAGACAAACAAGGGCAGAACAAAATCTTTTTTCAACTAAAGCATTCAACAAAATGCTCATGGGCGTATGCAGAAATGTTTACCAGATGGACAAAAAAATTAAATGTGCCCAGACAATAAGTAAATAAATGTTATTATATATGGATAGATATGTAGATAGATAGATAGATAGATAGATAGATAGATAGATATAGAGGGGAGATAGATAGGTAGATAGGATATAGATAGATGATAGATAGATAGATAGATAGATAGACAGACAGTCAGACAGACAGATAGTAGATAGATAGATAGATAGATAGATAGATAGACAGGAGATAGATATATAGATATATTATAGGTAGATAGGTAGGTAGATAGATATATAGATAGATAGAAATATAGATCATTGTGTAGTGAAGAGGTGGGAAAATAAAATGATAGATAGATAGACAGTCAGACAGACAGACAGATAGTAGATAGATAGGAGATAGAAAGATAGATAGATAGATAGATTGAAGATAGATAGACAGTTATATTATAGGTAGATAGGTAGGTAGATATATAGTTAGATAGAAATATGGATCATTGTGTAGTGGAGCAGTGGGAAAATAAAAAGATAGATAGATAGATAGATAAATAGATAGATAGATAGATAGATAGATGCTTGGTAGTGGAGATGTGGGAAATAGATTGATTGATAGATAGATAGATAGATAGATAGATAGATAGATTAAAAATCAGTGGTTGAAAATTTAACAAAATGCTACTAGTACCAGGAAAAGGCTTAGTAGTTTACTAGTACATATATGTACAGGTATACATTTTAATGAAAAAGCAATAAATAAGACTTAATTAAAGTAATGACTGTGATGTATGAAATCGGATAAAAAAAGATAAACAATGGCAGTTCAAAATCTTTGTTCAACTAAAGCATTCAACAAAATGCTCATGGGCGTATGCAGAATTTTTTACCGGATGGGCAAAAAAATTAAATGTGCCCAGACAATAAGTAAATACATTTTATTATATATGGATAGATATGTAGGTAGATAGATAGATATAGATGGGAGATAGATAGGTAGATAGGATATAGATAGATAGACAGTCAGACAGACAGACAGACAGATAGTAGATAGATAGACAGGAGATAGATAGATAAATAGATAGATAGATAAATAGACAGATATATTATAGGTAGATAGGTAGGTAGATAGATATATACGGCTAGATTTAGAGTTTTGTCGGTAAAGACCCGCGTAGCTAACGCAGCTTTTTTTCCCAACACACCCTTCCAACAACGCTGGTATTTAGAGTTGTCTGAGGGGCTGCGTTAGGCTCAAAAAAGGGTGCGTTGAGCCTAACTTAGCTCCACTTCAACTCTCAATACCAGCGTTGCTTACGGTAGCGGTAAGCTGGGAAAACGTGCTTGTGCACGATTTCCCCATAGGAAACAATGGTGCTGAGCTGGCTGAAAAAAACCCTAGCACCTGCAAAAAAGCAGCATCCAGCTTCTAACGCAGCCCCATTGTTTCCTATGGGGAAACACTCTCTAAGTCTGCACCTAACACCCTAACATGAACCCCGAGTCTAAACACCCTTAACCTTACACTTATTAACCCCTAATCTGCCGCCCCCACTATCGCTGACCCCTGCATATTATTATTAACCCCTAATCTTCCGCTCCGGACACCGCCACAACCTAAATTATACCTATGAACCCCTAATCTGCTGCCCCTAACACCGCCGACCCCTATATTATATTTATTAACCCCTAATCTCCCCCCCACGTCGCTGCTACCTTACCTACACTTATTAACCCCTAATCTGCCGACCGGACCTCGCCGCCACTATAATAAATGTATTAACCCCTAAACCACCGCACTCCCGCCTCGCAAACACTAGAATGAATAGTATTAACCCCTAATCTGCCTTCCCTAACATCGCAGCCACCTACCTACAATTATTAACCCCTAATCTTCTGCCCGCACCGTCGCCGCTACTATAATAAAGTTATTAACCCCTAAACATAACTCTAACCCTAACCCTAACACCACTCTAACATAAATATAATTTATATTAAACGAAATAATATTCCTAAAATTAACTAGATTATTCCTATTTAAAACTAAATACTTACCTATAAAATAAACCCTAATATAGCTACAATATAATTAATAATTACATTGTAGCTATTTTAGGATTTATATTTATTTTACAGGCAACTTTGTATTTATTTTAACTAGGTACAAAAGCTATTAAATAGTTTATAACTATTTAATAGCTACCTAGTTAAAATAAATACAAAATTACCTGTAAAATAAATCCTAACCTAAGTTACAATTAAACACTACACTATCATTAAATTAATTAAATAAATTACCTACAATTACCTACAATTAAATACAATTAAATAAACTATTCTATAATACAAAAAAAACACTAAATTACAAAAAATAAAAAAGAATTACAAGCAGTTTAAACTAATTACACCTAATTTAAGCCCCCTAATAAAATAAAAAAGCCCCCCAAAATAAAAAATTCCCTACCCTATTCTAAAATACAAAAGTAATCAGCTCTTTTACCAGCCCTTAAAAGGGCTTTTTGCGGGGCATGCCCCAAAGTAATCAGCTCTTTTGCCTGAAAAAAAAAATACAACCCCCCCAACATTAAAACCCACCACCCACATACCCCTACTCTAACCCACCCAAACTCCACTTAAATAAACCTAACACTACCCCCCTGAAGATCTCCCTACCCTGAGTCGTCTTCACCCAGCCGGGCCGAAGTCTTCATCCGATGGGGCAGAAGAGGACATCCAGACCGGCAGAAGTCTTAATCCTATCCGGGCAGAAGAGGACATCCGGACCGGCAGACATCTTCATCCAAGCGGCATCTTCTATCTTCATCCATCCGGAGCGGAGCCATCTTCTTCCCAGCCGACGCGGATCCATCCTCTTCAACCGACGCCTACTTGCTGAATGAAGGTTCCTTTAAATGACATCATCCAAGATGGCGTACCTCGAATTCCGATTGGCTGATTGGAATTCTATCAGCCAATCGGAATTAAGGTAAAAAAATCTGATTGGCTGATGTAATCAGCCAATCAGATTGATGTTCAATCCGATTGGCTGATCCAATCAGCCAGTCGTATTAAACTCGCATTCTATTGGCTGTTCCGATCAACCCGACGGGCAGGAGATTAGGGGTTAATAATTGTAGGTAGGTGGCGGCGATGTTAGGGAGGGCAGATTAGGGGTTAATACTATTTATTGTAGTGTTTTCGAGGCGGGAGTGCGGCGTTTAGGGGTTAATACATTTATTATAGTGGCGGCGAGGTCCGGTCAGCAGATAAGGGGTTAATAAGTGTAGTAAGGTAGCGGCGACGTTGGGGGGGGCAGATTAGGGGTTAATAAATATAATATAGGGGTCGGTGGTGTTAGGGGCAGCAGATTAGGGGTTCATAAGTATAACGTAGGTGGCGGCGATGTCTGGTCAGCAGATTAGGGGTTAAAAAAAGTATTATAGTGGCGGCGATGTGGGGGGGCCTTTATTTAGGGGTACATAGGTAGTTTATGGGTGTTAGTGTACTTTAGAGCACAGTAGGTAAGAGCTTTATATTCCGGCGTTAGTCCATAAAGCTCTTAACTCATGACTTTTTTTGCAGCTGGAGTCTTGTCGGTAGAGGGTCTACCGCTCACTTCTCCCAAGACTCCAAATACCAGCGTTAGGCAGATCACATGGAAAAGATAGGATACGCAATTGGCGTAAGGGGATCTGCGGTAGCCTGGAATCGCGGTAGGGAAGTGAGCGGTAGACCCTTTCCTGCCTGCCTCTAAATACCAGCGGGTGGCCAAAACCAGCGTTAGGACCCCTTAACGCTGCTTTTGACGGCTAACGCAAAACTCTAAATCTAGGTGATAGTTAGATAGAAATATAGATCATTGTGTAGTGGAGAGGTGGGAAAATAAAAAGATAGATAGATAGATAGATAGATAGATAGATAGATGACTGTGTAGTGGATATGTGGGAAATAGATTGATTGATTGATAGATAGATTAAAAATCAGTGGTTGAAATTTTCAAAAATGCTACTAGTCCCAGGAAAAGGCTTAGTAGTTAACTAGTACGTATATGTATACCTTTTTATGAAAAAGCAATAAATAAGATAAAGTAATGACTGTGATGTATGAAATCTGATAAAAAAAGATAAACAAGGGCAGTTCAAAATATTTTTTCAACTAAAGCATTCAACAAAATGCTCATGGGCATATGCAGAAATGTTTCAGAGAGGGGGGGCAAGAAAATTAAATGTGCCTAGACAATAAGTAAATGCATTTTATTATATAAGGATAGATAGGTAGATAGCTAGATAGATAAATAGATAGGAGATATAGATAGATAGATAGATAGATAGATAGATAGATAGATAGATAGATAGATAGGATTTAGATAGATAAATAGATAAATGATAAATAGACAGTGAGGCAGACAGACATACAGACAAACAGACAGGCAGATAGATAGATAGATAGATAGATAGATTGATAGACAGACACCCCCCATACATTGTCTAATTTAGGTGAGGATCGTAGTGTTTTTGAACAGGTTTTTTACAAACCGATGGAGAAAACAGGGATAGGACAGGAGAAACAAGGGAGATATTTACTGAGAGGGAACAAGAATTCAAAATACCAATAAACAACGTGAATAATCTCTCTACCTGTACACTATCAGCTATACAACTTAAAGTATTGAGTTATGGTCTTAACTTTGCTCCATCCTGTTCATTTAACCTGTTTAAGACTATGCTTGATATTAAGAGGCTTATTAGGAATTTGACTTTGAATAAGCATTTTAATGGACAAGTATAGGACACTGACCATGATCCGAGACCAAAGGCGAGCTTGGAAAGAGCTAATAGTCATACGATCAGGTGATAAAGGAGGCTCAGTGGTCATTATGGATAGAGTGGAATATATTGTGGAAGCTCTCCGACAATTGGGGGACACCACCAACTATAAATGTCTGGACACTGACCCTACAAAATTATTTTTAACGGAACTCAGGTCACTCTTAGATGATGGGTTGGAAGATGGGCTTTTTGACAAAGCAACATATGATTTTTTTATTGATTGAATATCCTGTAGTGCCCATCTTCCATCATCTTCCAAAAGTATACAAGTCCCTTTCTAACATACAGGGATGTCCCATAGTCAGTGGGATAGGTTCCCTTTCTGAACACCTATCTGAATAGCTGGATGCCATACTACGTCCTTTTGTTTTCTCACTCCATAGCTATGTGAGGGACACAAAGGATGTTATAAGTCAGATGGAAAATTTGCTTTGGGACTCAAACAATTATACTTGGGTGACTGTGGATGCCGTGGCCCTCTATTTGTCTATCCCTCACAGGGAAGGTATAGAGGCTGTTGTCTTCTTTCTGAATAATTACTCTGATTTTTCTGCTAAATTTGTGAGTTACCTATTGAGGATAACAACGTTCCTGTTAACTCATAATTACTTTAGATTTCAGGGTAGGTTCTATTTCCATAGGTGTGGGACAGCTATAGGTGCTAAATTTGCCCCCTCGTATGCCAACCTTTTTATGGGTTGGTGGGAGCTGTCTCACATCTATGGAGATGGAAATGCCTTCAAAGTGGATATAGCATTGTATAGGCGCTATATTGATGATCTGCTGTTCATTTGACAGGAACCCATGTTTAAACTGGAAGAATTTATTCAGAACCTCAATAGTAACAGAATCAATCACCTTTGAGAAGCATAAGAAATCGATTAACTATTTGGATATCACATTGACAGGCAATGAGAATGGTCATATCAGTGTGGATTTATATAGGAAACCTATCACTAAAAACACCCTCCTTTATGCTAAAAGCTGCCATCCGCAGCATGTTCCCTTTGCGGTTGCAAAGGGACAACTCATTTGAGTTAAGAGAACAGCGTATCTCAAACAATGCAAAGGAATGAGGGAGAAATTACAAGAAAGAGGTTACTCTAAACATGTAATCAATAGGGCACAGTCACAGGTGAATATGATAGATAGAACTATACTTCTATGGAGTTCCATACCTGAGAAAACACAACATATACAAACACAGGGGCAGGTTACCTTTGTCACTGATTATAGTGACCAATACAAACAGATTTACACAAATGTGAAAATTTTCGGTTGCTTTCAGCAGATGACAACCTAGTTGATAGTGTCGATAGGGGACTGCGTTGTTCTTATAGACGCAGTAAGACTATTGGAAACTATCTTTCCCCCTCAGAAATTCCACCAATGATTAAGGAAAATCAAGGTTATTGGCTGAGACATAGGGGGATGTACAAGTGTGGAAAGATGAGGTGTAGACCATGCGAATTCTGCATCTTTTCAGATGCTTTTTGGTCTGAAGTTACTGGAGAGGAATTTAAAATCACCTCTTGCCATAATTGTACATCATTCTATGTCATCTATCAGATTGTCTGTACTGAATGTCATCTTCAGTACATTGGACTTACGACCAATGATGTGAATACGAGAATTTGCAACCATTTGTAGACCATCAAAATAGGATAGGCTACTACACCTTTATTTAAACACTTTAAAAATGTTAATCACAAGAATAATGATACTTTCAGGTGGCAAGCCACAGAGCGGGTACAGACTCCCCCTAGAGGAGGGGATAGAAATAAGGCATTGGGAAAGTGAGAGATATTCTGTGTATTCAGGTTACAGACCAGAGTACCCAGGGGGCTCAACTCTGAGTATGATTTAATCAATTATTGGAAATAAGTACAATAATGAGAGGTAATTCCATGGAATTCAGAGTTGAACCCTGGTATAGGGTGTATGCATGTTAGAAACCAATTTCTAACAATTTAAGCACACGTATTTTGCACACTACACTAATATGTTTACGCCCATATTCTGTTAGTTTATATATATGTGTGTGCATTAGGTCATAGCATATTTTACCCCTAGTACTATATATACTGTATCCACACAGCATCTGGCCACCTCTATCTTTACCTATTGTACATTATATATATTATTGTGGCATCCTGAACAAGACTCATGGTTTTAGCTTTAACCCTGATATAAGAGCCTTTTTCTCTTTCCCTGTACCCTCCTTAATACATTTTCAATTCTATTAGCAAATATTGCTTAGTAGATTACCACCTTCAAGATGTAATCTTTATAGTATGTACATTCTAATAGTACTAGTCTAGAATTGCATGTGTATTTATGAGGCTCAACACTCCTGACTTTTTAACATCTATATCAGTTTTAACATCTATATCCCTCTTAATAACTTTATCATTATTATTATTATTATTATTGCATAAGTCTTTTCTGATATGCATAAGTATTTGAGACATGTATAGATGTTTAATATAGGGCATTGCATTGTATTAAGATAGAGTGTTTTATATGACAGGCTTTGTTAGAGCGAAAATATAAATTTATATCAGTTGTGGGATTATCTCTTGTCCTCTTTTATATATACATTTATACATGGTTCCTCTATTTATTATTATTGTTTTTAGACAGGTGTATAATCAAGCATATTATGTACATATATTTTGTATTTGATTTATGTTAGAATTCCTATCGGCTAGATTACGAGTTTTGCGTTAGCCTTAAAAAGCAGCGTTGAGAGGTCCCAACGCTGCTTTTTAATGCCCGCTGGTATTACGAGTCTGGCAGGTACAGGTGTACTTACGTAAATTGCGTATCCTATCTTTTTAAAGGGATTTTCCTAACGCCGGTATTACGAGTCTTGGAAAAAGTGAGCGGTAGACCCTCTCCTGTCAAGACTCCTACCGCATTTACAAGTCAGTAGTTAAGAGTTTTATGGGCTAACGCCGTAATATAAAACTCTTAACTAAAGTGCTAAAAAGTACACTAACACCCATAAACTACCTATTAACCGCTAAACCAAGCCCCCCCCCCCCCCCATCGCAAACACTTAAATACATTTTTTAACCCCTAATCTGCCGACCGGACATCGACGCCACTTCAATAAATATAATAACCCCTAAACCGCAGCACTCTCGCCAAACATTAGTTAAATTTTATTAACCCCTAATCTGCCGTCCCTAACATCGCCGACACCTACCTACATTTATTAACCCCTAATCTGCCGCCCCCAACGTCGCCGCAACTATATTAAATGTATTAACCCCTAAACCTAAGTCTAACCCTAACCCTAACACCCCCCTAACTTAAATATAATTTAAAATAATCTAAATAAAATAACTACAATTAACTAAATTATTCCTATTTAAAACTAAATACTTACCTTATAAACTAATAAACCCTAAGATAGCTACAATATAACTAATAGTTACATTTGTATCTAGCTTAAGGTTTATTTTTATTTTACAGGCAACTTTGTATTTATTTTAACTAGGTAGACTAGTTATTAAATAGTTATTAACTATTTAATAGCTACCTATCTAAAATAAGTACAAATATACCTGTAAAATAAAACCTAACCTATGTTACAATTACACCTAACACTACACTATCATTAAATAAATTAACTAAATTAACTACAATTAATTACAATTAAATTAAATAAATTAAAGTACGAAAAACCCCCCACTAAATTACAGAAAATAATAAAATAATTAAAAAAAATTAAACTAATTACACCTAATCTAATCCCCCTAATAAAATAAAAAGCCTCCCAAAATAAAAAAATCCCTACCCTATACTAAATTACAAATAGCCCTTAAAAGGGCTTTTTGCGGGGCATTGCCCCAAAGTAATCAGCTCTTTCACCTGTAAAAAAAAATACAATACGCCCAACATTAAAACCCACCACCCACACACCCAACCCTACTCTAAAATCCACCCAATCCCCCCTTAATAAAACCTAACACCAACCCCTTGAAGATCTTCACCCAACCGGGCAGAAGTGATCATCCAGATGGTCCGAAGTCTTCATCCTATCGGGGCAGAAGAGGTCCTCCAGACAGCCAGAAGTCTTCATCCAGACGGCATCTTCTATCTTCATCCATCCGGAGCGGAGCGGGTCCATCTTCAAGACATCCGACGCAGAGTATCCTCTTCTTTCAGACGACTAACACTAAATGACGGTACCTTTAAGTGACGTCATCCAAGATGGCGTCCCTTCAATTCCGATTGGCTGAATTCTATCAGCCAATCGGAATTAAGGTAGAAAAAATCATATTGGCTGATCCAATCAGCCAATAGGATTGAAGTTCAATCCTATTGGCTGATCCAATCAGCTAATAGGATTGAGCTTGCATTCTATTGGCTGATGGGAACAGCCAATAGAATGCAAGCTCAATCCTATTGGCTGATTGGATCAGCCAATAGGATTTTTTTCTACCTTAATTCCGATTGGCTGATAGAATTCTATCAGCCAATCGGAATTGAAGGGATGCCATATTGGATGACGTCACTTAAAGGTACCGTCATTTAGTGTTACTCATCGGAAAGAAGAGGATGCTCCACGTCGGATGTCTTGAAGATGGACCCGCTCCGCTCCGGATGGATGAAGATAGAAGTTGCCGTCTGGATGAAGACTTCTGGCCGTCTGGAGGACCTCTTCTGCCCGGATAGGATGAAGACTTTGGACCGTCTGGAGGACCACTTCTACCCAGTTGGGTGAAGACGTCTCAAGGTAGAGTGATCTTCAGGGGGTTAGTGTTAGGTTTTATTAAGGGGGAATTGGGTGGGTATTAGAGTAGGGTTGAGTGTGTGGGTGGTGGGTTTTAATGTTCGGGGGGGGTATTTTTTTTTTTTACAGGTAAAAGAGCTGATTACTTTGGTGCAATGCCCCGCAAAAAGCCCTTTTAAGGGCTATTTGTAATTTAGTATAGGGTAGGGATTTTTTTGGGGGGGGCTTTTTTATTTTATTAGGGGGATTAGATTAGGTGTAATTAGTTTAAAAATCTTGTAATTTCTTTATTATTTTCTGTAATTTAGTGTTTGTTTCTTTTCGTACTTTAGTTTTTTTAATTGAATTGTAATTAATTGTAGTTAATTTAGTTAATTTATTTAATGATAGTGTAGTGTTAGGTGTAATTGTAACATAGGTTAGGTTTTATTTTACAGGTAAATTTGTCTTTATTTTAACTAGGTAGTTATTAAATAGTTAATAACTATTTAATAACTATTGTACCTAGTTAAAATAAATACAAACTTGCCTGTAAAATAAAAATAAAACCTAAGCTAGCTACAACGTAACTATTAGTTATATTGTAGCTAGTTTAGGGTTTATTTTATAGGTAAGTATTTCGTTTTAAATAGGAATAATTTAGTTAATTGTAGTAATTTTATTTAGATTATTTTAAATTATATTTGTTAGGGGGGGTGTTAGGGTTAGGGTAGACTTAGCTCTATGGGTTAATATATTTATTATAGTGGCGGCGACGTTGTGGGCGGCAGATTAGGGGTTAATAAATATAATGTAGGGTTTGGCGATGCTGGGGGCATCAGATTAGGGGTTAATAAGTATAATGTAGGTGGCGGCAGTGTCCGGAGTGGTAGATTAGGGGTTAATAATATTATGCAGGTGGCGACGATGTCGGGGGCGGCAGATTAGGGGTTAATAAGTTTAATATTAGGGGTGTTTAGACTTGGGGTTCATGTTAGGGTGTTAGGTGTAGACAAAAATATATTTTCCCATAGGAATCAATGGGGCTGCGTTAGGAGCTGAACGCTGCTTTTTTGCAGGGGGTTTTTTCAGCCGAATCTGCCCCATTGATTCCTAGGGGGAAATCATGTACGAGCACGTTTTGCCAGCTCACCACTACCATAAGCAGCGCTGGTATTGAGGTGAGATGTGGAACAAAATTTTGCTCTCCTCTCACTTTTTTGCGGCTAACGCCGGGTTTAAAAAACCCCGTAATACCAGCGTTGTCTGTAGGTGAGCGGTGAGCTGAAACTGCTCGTTAGCCCCGCAAGCCGACAAAAACTCGTAATCTAGCCATATATTTGTTAGATTACCCTGTCTAATGTACCACCAACTTATTATAGAGTGTATTGTATCACCTATGCACATAGTACATATGGTTATTGTTTAATTAAAATCTATAATTTTATATGTATAAGACACAGGTAGTGAAGTAATAATAAGGGTTAACTTTTCTAGCACTCAGTTTAGACACACTTGTATTGGTTCACATATGAGTCATGACCAATCAGTACTAAGTTTTGCTTTTAAATAGGTTACACAAGTTTAGTTTAGTTTAGTTATGATTACGGCACACTAGCCAAAACATGTCAACTCACAGTACACTTGTGCTGTTTTACTGAGACGGACTGGGACCCCTCCTGGGTTGTTTTATCGATTGGAACAATAACATTTTTCATTTTTACTCCATATAACTTTGGGGTATCTTTTCCCTTTGGTGTTACACATTGTCCAGGCCTCCAGAGGTAAAGGGAGCTCGCCCAAACTTCCTAAAGATTTTTGGATTTTGGAGTCTACAGCAGCCGAGGACATCACCTTTTCAGAGAATTGATTGGCTGCACATAAACCATGTGATGGACACACACCCTTGAGGACAGAACGCCGCCAAGTGCGGCAGAGACAGCCTTTGAAAGCCAGGGATCCGGCAAACTGAGTGGTCTGTTTAAAGAGCGGTAATTGGGCTCAGCTAGCTATACACTGTATGAGCACAGGCTGCTCGTTAGAGGGTCCACTACCGCTAGTACATCTATATACAAAGGACGTGTTTCCACTTAAACAGTGTTCACTCACACCCACCTGCCAAGGTGCTTGAGCTGATACAGCTGATTTGGTGTTTTGCAGTTCACTGTGGGACTTGTTTGGTCACTTCAAAATTTTCGAATAGTTACTCTTTTATGATGCTTATGGGAGTGTGTTTTTTCATTGGATACATTTATACAGTTTGCACTTGTGCTTAGTTTTCTCTCTTCTAGATAGATAGATAGATAGATAGATAGATAGATAGATAGATAGTTAGATAGATAGATAGTTAGATAGATAGATAGATAGATAGATATAGATGGGAGATAGATAGGTAGATAGGATATAAATAGATAGATAGATATATAGATAGATAGATAGTCAGACAAACAGATAGTAGATAGATAGATAAATAGATAGATAGATAGACAGGAGATAGATAGATAGATAGATAGAAGATAGATAGACAGATATATTATAGCTAGATAGGTAGGTAGGTAGGTAGGTAGGTAGATAGATATATAGTTATATAGAAATATAGAACATTGTGTAGTGGAGAGGTTGTAAAATAAAAAGATAGATAGATAGATGACTGTGTAGTGGATATGTGGGAAATAGATTGATAGATAGATTAAAAATCAGTGGTTGAAATTTTCAAAAATGCTACTAGTCCCAGGAAAAGGCTTAGTAGTTTACTAGTACATATATGTATACCTTTTAATGAAGACTTAATTAAAGTAATGATTGTGATTTATGAAATCTGATAAAAAAGACAAACAAGGGCAGTTCAAAATATTTTTTCAACTAAAGCATTCAACAAAATGCTCATGGGCGTATGCAGAAATTTTTCCGAGGGGAGGGGCAAAAAAAATGAAATGTGCCTAGACAATAATTAAATACATTTTATTATATAAGGATAGATAGGTAGATAGATAGATAGACAGACAGACAGATAAATAGATAGATAGATAGATAGATAGATAGGAGAGATAGATAGATGATAGATAGATAGATAGATAGATAGATAGATAGATAGATGATAGATATATAGATAGATAGGTAGATAGATAGGATATAGATAGATAAACAGATAAATGATAAATAGACAGACAGATAGATAGATAGATAGATAGATAGATAGTCCATTCTGTTCTTTCAGATACGCCCTCCATAGCAAATAACCACTTGTTTGATTCTTATCTTAATGCAACCCTCCTGATGTCTTGAAATGTAACATTTCTATATATACTTTACCACATGTTTGCTACATGACGCTGATAGCAAATAGCAGCGCTGCCTAATACAGCTAAAGCATCTAGTTTCCATTGTGGTATGTGTTACAATCTAGATACACCAATCGGATATAAAATATTAATTTATTACAGTATGTATTCACATGCTTTGTATACATTTATCTGAATGTTTTGATTGTGTATATACAGTATATTACTATTTTTGTTTTGATGATTTTTGATATATATATAGTTTGTTTAATCTGTTTTTAAATTTAACTGCTTGTCTGGTATGACATCACTTGATTGGTCTGAGTTTCCCTGTCCAGACAGACAGCTGTTTCCTGTTACCTCTGAGTACTTGTTTGGTTATATAGCATATATATAGTCTTGAGAAAGACCTTTTTAGAGGCTGAAATGCGTCGACCAAGCATCTGGTAAGCCTTACTCTTATTATCGAACCTGTACTTGAACATACAACACTATATTGATTATCTTTCACAGAAGAACTCACCTAGGAGCAGGACAGTCTCCAGAAAAATTTGACTCTCTATTTTTGTTTGCAGTAATAGCTCTGCAGTTGTCCTCACATTTGGATCTTAAGAGATTTATTTTTCAAACACAAGTATTACCACTCAGTTTTTTCACGCACACTTGAATTTTTTTAATTTTCTGGAATTTTGTGAAATATTGAATTTTTGAATATTTGTACATTTTTTGTCCTTTTTGCAAGTTTACTTTCACATTTAAAGGAATACACACGGATTTATTTTGACTTTCATTTTTATATTTATTTTTAAATTTTTCTATATTGGGAATTTCACTTATTATTATTTTTACTACATTGGAAGATTCACTTAATTTGGGATCACAACAACAACATTATACATACCGTTTGCTTGATCACCTTTGATCAGTAAGACAATTAACCAAACATTCTTTGAAACTTGATTAACATCACTGTGAAGACCCAGGAAGGGGCTCAATACTATACTGCTACAAAGGTAATTAATATTTCAGACACATATGTTTGAGCTTTATGTACTGCACATCCATCTTTACTGATATCAGATATATGTGTAATATTGCTATTGTGTACATGGATCCATGCTAATTTGCTTGTATTATTTGAACGATTTTTAACAGTGTAAAATTGTTTTTTAATTGTGTACTGTTTTTAACTGTGTACCATTTGTACTTTTTATCACATACCGTTTATCATAATAAATACCCAATATTTATACTACATCACAGACTGATTAACACTTTCTAGCCCCCACTAGTGGCGAGGCGCTCAGGCCACACCTTGTTACACTTTGAATTTCCAGTTGATAGCTAGAGGTCAACACAGCCTGAGCATATAGGATTCACACAGGCGCTAGGTTTATATACTATCATATAGCATGTTAACACTAAGGGGTATATTTATTAACGTGCAAGCGGACATGATACAATGTAGCGTATCATGTCCGCTGCACATCGATAAATTCGACAGCATACGGCATTTATCATTGCACCAGCAGTTCTTGTGAACTGCTGGTGCAATGCCGCCCCCTGCAGATTCGCGGGCAATCGTGCCGCCCCCTGCAGATTCGTAGCCGCTAGCAGGGGGTGTCAATCAACCCGATCGTATTCGATTGTGTTCATTTCTGTCCGCGGCCTCAGAGCAGGTGAACAAGTTATGGAGCAGCGGTCTTAACTTCTGTTTCCGGTGAGCCTGAAGGCACGCCGGAAACAAGTGGCATCCTGAGCTTGATAAATCGGCCCCTAATACTTTTATGAAGCCTGATGAAACAGTTTTTTTAAGCTGAGAAATGCATTGCTTATTTAATTTATTTTAAAAAACGAAAGTTATAACTCTTACTACTTGCTATATACCATTTATTGCTCACATCTTGTATCCTGATTTGGAGAGAAATTTCTTGTAAGAATTGCATTCCTGTCATTGGTGAACCATGAGCGACCAGTCTGCTGGATGGCTGAGAGATTCCAGCCTGCCACATTTGCACCATCTAGGGGTGCTGTTATACACGTGAGAGC
Organism: Bombina bombina; assembly: GCF_027579735.1. Lineage (NCBI taxonomy): Eukaryota > Metazoa > Chordata > Amphibia > Anura > Bombinatoridae > Bombina > Bombina bombina. Next base: position 469,124,365 of record NC_069499.1, read on the forward strand.
AATTTGACACTTTGTACTCATTTCACTTAATTACAGCAATACTAGGCCATGTGGCGCATTCTGTTTATGTTTATTATCTGTAGATTGCTGACTTGGGGATTTGGACCACAGACCCCCCACAGAGAGCTGCCTGGGCCTGGATATATTATATGTCTTTTAGGACATATGTGAACATTTTTTATTACAGTGTCTATAACACATGCTCCAGACATTGTTAATTTGACTGCATGCATATTTTATAACTTTGTTGTATATATCATTTGATATTGTTGTATATATCATTTGATCATTCCATGTTATCTTATTTTGTGGTCATGTCTCTCTGTTCCAAAATTGATGAGGTTGTCTTTTTCTTAAATTTTTACTTTTACGGTTTTGAAAGAGTTTTTGTGAAGCCCACAGTGAAACTCGATACCTATATAGCGAGAAGTAAACCACTGAAAGATATATGCGACTTCATTCTATATAATAAAAGGCCAAGTATGCTTGTCCGACGCATTCATGCGCAGTAGAGACTGATTGAGATAAACATACCTGGCTTTAACCTCTTAATGACCAGCAGTGATGCGCAGTAGAGACTGCGTGAGACAAGCACGAGGACGGTAGTTAAGCCCTTAAGGACCTCCTCCGCGATCTCACTAAAAGTAGAAATAGTTTTGCAGAGGTACCAAAGCAGTACTATGTGTCCCTCTCTGCATCGGGCAGTGGTTGTTCCGATTGTTGGTTATGTGGGAGGTTTAAGAGGGAGGCAGGTGGGCGGCCCTTTGCTGGAAGGGGCGGGAACAGGTGAGACCGCTACACTACAGAAAAAATGTATGCTAAGAGTGGCAGGGAGGTGGAAGGAGGGAGGGGGAGGAGGGAGAAGGAGGTACAAGGGGATCCTAGAGTCGAGGGGGGAATAAAGGCTAGGGAAAGGATCTTCAATGGGGACATTTTGTGATGCCCACAATGAAACTCGTCATCTAAATATCAAGAAGTGAACCACTGCAAGATATATGCGACTTCATCCTATATAATAAAAGGCCAAGTATGTTTGTCCGACGCAATCATGCGCAGTAGAGATTGCCCGAGACAAACATACCTGGTCTTAACCCCTTAATGACCAGAGCCGATGCACAGTATAGACTGTGTGAGACAAGCGTAAGGACGGTCGTTAAGCCTTTAAGGACCTCTGCCGTGATCTCACTAAAAGCAGTAATAGTCTTGCAGAGGTACCAAAATAGTACTCTGTGTCCTTCTCTGCATTGGGCAGCGGTGGTGCCAATTGTTGGTGGCATGGGTGGGTTTAGTGGGAGGCGGATGGGCGGCCCATTGCTGGAGGTGGGTGGGAGGGGCGGAAACAGGTGGAACTGCTACACTATAGAAAAAATGTATGTTAAGAGTGGCAGGGAGGTGGAAGGAGGGAGAGGGAGGAGAGAGAAGGAGGTACAGGGGGAATAAAGGCTAGGGAAAGGATCTTGAAAGAGGACTTTTTAACACTAGTTCATTATAATGGAGCTGATCTTGAAACTTCTAACTGTGAGGAGGGGCAATGTTTCTGCGTCTAATGTCATTTCTATCTATCTGTCTGATCTAATGTATGATGTATGGCCGATAGTGTTAATGATGTGTTCTGTGTGATTTTGTGTGTGAATGGTAATCTGAAAAGTATGTGAATGACCATTAGAAGGGTTTGTAATTAGAAATATGAAAGGTGTATTAATAGAGATGAAGGGGCCGAAAGGAGCTTGACGGCCCGTGTTTCTGGCGAGTCTTCAGACTCGCCAGAAACAGCAGTTATGAAGCAGCGGTCACAAAGACCGCTGCTCCATAACCCTGTCCGTCTGCTCTGAGCAGGCGGACAAGAATCGCAACAATTCAACCCGATTGAGTACAATCTGGTTGATTGACACCCCCTGCTGGCAGCCCATTGGCCACGAGTCTGCAGGGGGCGACGTTGCACCAGCAGCTCTTGTGAGCTGCTGGTGCAATGTTAAATGCGGAGAGCGTATTGCTCTCTGCATTCAGCGATGTCTTGCGGACCTGTTTAACAAATGTTTGTCGGACCTCCGTATTCAGCATTGCACCAGCAGCTCACAAGAGCTGCTGGTGCAACGCTGCCCCCTGCCCCCTGCAGACTCGCGGCTGGCCGCCAGCAGGGAGGTGTCAATCAACCTGATCGTACTCTATCGGGTTGAATTCCGGCGATTCCTGTCCGCCTCATCAGAGAAGGCGGACAGGGTTATGGAGCAGCGTTCTTTAGACCGCTGCTCCATAACTTGTGTTTCTGGCGAGTCTGATGACTCGCCAAAAACACGGGCCATCAAGCTCCATTCAGAGCTTGATAGATAGGCCCCGAAATGTATGAATGGCTAGTAATACAATTTAAGCCAAGTTGCATTACATTTTGCATCAGTAGTGTTACTTACAGCGTTAACAGGCAAAAAGTGAGCGTAAAGCAAAATTGAGCTCCATACCGCACTCCAATACCAGCGCTGTTGATATCCTGTACTAATGGGACTTTTAAAAACAGTTCCACCAGGATCCCAACATGTTCAAATGATGTGTAGCAATCTCTTTCTGTTAATGTTTGATTAGCGGTCGATTGGCAGTGAATCTGCAAGGGGCGGCATTGCACACTAGAAATGCTTGTGCAATGTTAAATGCTGACAGCGTATGTCTGGTGGACATGATCTGCTACGGCGGATCATGTATGCCCGCATCTTAATAAATCGGCCCCTATGTCGCACTCGCACTGTCGTGATTGTCACTAACGTAGGGTGACCATATTGCCGCTTTAAAAAGGGACACATATGAAAAATACATATGTCAGGGCTGTTTAAAGAAATGTTTGGAATAGTGTTCCATTATAGGAACCCTGACATATGTCCCTTTTAAAAGCGGCAATATGGTTACCCTACATTAACGTCTTTATAACGGCCATTAAAATGGGTTTGCACCATCATGAGTTTAAAAGGAACTTATTGCAATCCGTTTCCATCCTCACCACTTTTAAACAATCTGAATGACATTTGTCTTGGCTTTATGGGCATACTGTGCACTATTTCTTAATCGCTATATTGCCACTTTTAATCTTTTGGAAGTATTGCTTATTACAAAATGTATTAATCTATTTTTAAGAAGTGGGTGCACAGAGCAAGAGAATAATACAAGTGATTTATTTTATAATTTATACTCACTGGAAACAGCAGTTATGAAGCAGCAGTCTTAAGACCGCTGCTCCTTAACTGGTCCACCTGCTCTGAGGCTGCAGACATCAATCCGCCCAATCTCATACGACATCATTGCTTGTGCAATAATAAATGCCGACATCGTATACTGTCGGCATTCATCGATGTCTGTCGGACATGATCCGCTGAGCGGATCATGTCAGACAGACCGATGATAAATTGGCCCCTAAATCAGTTTGTTAACTCTTTAGGGAGCAGAGATCTGTCTCAGTTTGCCTTCAATTCATTTATTGTACCCTTTACACAGCACTACAGAATCTGTTGGTGCTATACTCATAAAGATAATAATAATAATAATATTAGAAAAGTAGTCAATACTTTTTATATTGTGATTTATATTAAATGAACTGTCAGGGTTATAAAAACTTTGCTTTAATACATTAATTGCTGCCAATAATATCATAATTAATTATTTAAATATTTTACAAAAACACAGTTTTATACTTAACCCTTTGAGTGCTAAGCACTTTGCCACCTGGGTGCTAAGCTGATTTAATTTATTTTTTTACTTTTTTATTTTGTGAAAAAAAATGTATTAACTTTTTTTTTTTTTGGGGGGGGGGGGTCTGTATCTGCTTAGATGCCTGAGATATAGTCTTCTAAGTATCATGCCCCCTTTCCCTAAACTTTGTATTGACAAATTGTTAATAAAGTTGTGCGGTGATGTCATCGTAGGAGCGGGTGGGAGACCCCAGATCTCCCTCAAGGTGGGAGAGTGCTAGTGATGGCTTTGAGCCGTCATTAGCACCAGAGGGGGAAACTCTGTGACGGCTCAGAGCCGTCATTAGCACTCAAAGGGTTAATGTTGCTCCCATCCTCCCCCAAGTCTGCTGTTTTTTTTTTAATTATTATTATTATAAGCAACAAGCAGGCGGTTCAGCCTAACAAAAGAAAAACTGATGTATATAAAATAGTTTTTAGTGCCAGTGGTAATTTCCGCAAGATAGGGGAAATTTCTGGGGACACATTTGAAAAGCAAAATTTGTACAAAATGTAATTTTGGAAAACATTTAAGGAGGTTTGTTATATTAATGTCAGCATTGAATCTATTAGAGCAATTTTATTCCTTATCTTAGCGTTCCCATTAAGCTTGTTAACACTCAGGCTAAAAGTCCATAAAGATACATGGGTAACCCTTGTGGGGTTATGAATAGTAGGTTAAAGGGCCATTTTAGTGATACAATTACATTCTCTTATTCATTAGAGCATGTTATTTTATCATTAGTGACGCTGGAATTATATAGGTCAGATTATAAGCAGCACGCTATTTTTTTTTCCCGCTCGCACGCAAACACTGATCAAAGCAAACTTTTAACGTGGGCGGGTTAGCTTCAGTATTACAAGCTGAAAGTAAATTCTTTGCGCGCAAGCAAAATCCTATGCACACTAATTTCAGGACTTCGGATATCGCAAACGCGTTAACTTCTTCTCCCCATAGTCTTCAATGGAGTGTGTTGAAACAAAAACAAACCTTACACGTATTGCTCGCAAGCTAACCCAACACCACTTTAGAGCTACAGCGCTTGAACTTGAAGGTATTTATGAATAGTTCACATTCTAATGTTCTTCACATTGAAGAAAATTTCCTTTTTATTTTTAAATATATATTTCTGTATATATAATATAATTCCTTGTAAAATATATAGATCTATCTATCTATCTATCTATCTATCTATCTATGAATATATAGGTATAAATATACATAGAATTATAAGAACATTTTCTTTTAAGTGAAGAACATTGGAATGTTACATATTTACAGTAAAACACATTAAAACACAATATTAAATATTAAAATTGATTAAAAATATTTTTTTCTAACATTTAAAGAGACAGGAAACACCAACATTTTCTTTCATTATTTGGATAGAACATACAATTTTAAACAACTTTCAAATTTACTTCTATTTTCAAATTTGCTTCATTATCTTGTTATCCTTTGCTGAAGGAACAGCATTGAACTACTGGCAGTTAGCTGAACACATCTAGTTAGCCAATCACAAGAGAAAAAATGTTGTGTGGCCAGGCTAAAAAGCTTGCGTTATGCTCTATACCGACACAATCCATACCGCCATCTGAGACCAGTAGTTATGGATTTTGTGTAACAAAACGCTATATTAAACTTATTAACCCCTAATCTGACGCCAACCCACATCCCCGCCACTATAATAAAGTTATGAACCCCTATTCCGCCACTCCCCGACACCGCCGCCACTAACTAAACCTATTAACCCATAAACCACCAGCCCCCCACATTGCCACTACTAAATAAACCTATTAACCCCTAAACCGCCAGCCCCCCCACATCACCACTAATAAATTAAACTATTAACCCCTAAACCTATTACCCCCTAACTTTAAATTCAAATTACAATATCCCTATCTTAAAATAAATCAAAACTTACCTGTGAAATTAAAAAACAGTTTAAAGTTTAAATTAACAATTAACCTAACATAACTATTATACTAAAATTAAAATAAATACCAATTAAAAAAATAAATTACACATTAAAAAAAATCTAACACTACTAAAAAATTTCTAAAATTACAAAAAATAAAAAATACTAAATTACGAAAAATAACAAACGAAATTATCAAATATAAAAACAATTACACTTAACCTAATAGCCCTATAAAAATAAAAAAGCCCCCCAAAATAAAAAAACACCATAACCTACATTTAACTACCAATAGCCCTTACAAGGGCCTCTTGTAGGGCATTGCCCTAAAGAAATCAGCTATTTTACCTGGAAAAAAATACAAAGAGCCCCAACAGTCAAACCCACCACCCAACCAACCCCCAAAATAAAAAACCTAAATTCTAACAAAAACCTAAGCTACTCATTGCCCTGAAATTGCATTTGTATGGACATTGCCCTTAAAAGGGCATTCAGCTCTTTTACATTGCCCTGAAAAGAGCATTCAGCTCTTTTACCTAAAGCCCAAACCCTAATCTAAAAAAAAAACCTACCCAAAAAGATTTTAAAAAAACCTAAAACTAACCCCCGAAGATCCACTCACAGGCGGCGAGAAGTTTTCATCCAGATGGCGATGTCTTCATCCAGGCGGCGTCTTCTATCTTCATCCTAGCGGCATCTTCTATCTTCATCCCGGAGGCGCAGAGCGGATCCATCCTTGAAGACATCCGGTGCGGAGTGTCCTCTTCATATGGTCACCGCCGGACACTGGATCTTCAATCCAAGGGAGCCTTTTCAAAATGGCATCCCTTGCATTCCTATTGGCTGATTTGATTCTTGAAATTCAAATCAGCCAATAGAATTTCAGTAGTTCTCATCCTATTGGCTGATTTGAACAGCCAATAGGATTTTAGTAGCTCTCATCCTATTGGCTGATTTGAATTTCAAGAATCAAATCTGCCAATAGGAATGCAAGGGATGCCATTTTGAAAATGCTTGCTTGCATTGAAGATCCAGTGTATGGCGGTGACCGTATAAAGATATCGCCACCTGGATGAAGACTTCTCGCCGCCGGGATGAGGATGGATGTCCGGACTTCAGAAACTGTTAGTGGATTTTTGGGGGTTAGTGTTAGTTTTTTTTTTTAAATCTTTTTGGGTGTGTTTTTGTTTTTTTTTATTAGGGTTTGGGCTTTAGGTAAAAGAGCTGAATGCCCTTTTCAGGGCAATGTAAGAGAGCTTAATGCCCTTTTAAGGGCAATGCCCATACAAATGCCCTTTTCAGGGAAATGGGTAGCTTAGGTTTTTGTTAGAGTTAGATTTTTTTATTTTGGGGGGTTGGTTGGGTGGTGGGTTTTACTGTTAAGGGGTCTTTGTATTTTTTCCAGGTAAAAGAGATGATTTCTTTAGGGCAATGCCCTACAAAAGGCCCTTTTAAGGACTATTGGTAGTTTATTGTAGGCTAGGGTATTTTTATTTTGGGGGGATTTTTAATTTTTATAGGTGTAATTGTTTTTATTTTTGATAATTTTGTTTGTTATTTTTCGTAATTTAGTGTTTGTTATTTTTCGCAATTTAGTATTTTTTATTTTCTGTAATTTTAGACAATTTGTTTTAGTAGTGTTAGTTTTTTTTAATGTGTAATCCATTTTTTTACTTGGTAGTTATTTTAATTTAAATATAAAAGTTTAGTATAATAGTTATGTTAGGTTAATTTATAGTTTAAACTTAGGTTTTTTTAATTTCACAGGTAATTTTTTATTTATTTTAAGATAGGGATATTGTAATTTTAATATAAAGTTAGGGGGTTGTTAGGTTTAGGGGTTAATAGTTTAATTTAGATTTTTGCGTTGTGGGGGGCTGACGGTTTAGGGGTTTATACATTTATTATAGTGGCGGCTTTGTCGGAGAGCGGCGGAATAGGGGTTAATAACTTTTATTAGTGGCAGCGATGTTGGAGAGCGGCAGAATAAGGGTTAATAACTTTTATTAGTGTTGGCGTTGTCGGGGAGCAGCAGAATAGGGGTTAATAACTTTTATTAGTGGCGGCGATGCTGGGGAGTGGCGGAATAGGGGTTAATAACTTTATTTAGGTGTCGGCGATGTCGGGAGCGGCAGATTAGGGGTTACTAACTTTATTTAGGTGTCGGCGATGTCGGGAGCGGCAGATTAGTAGTGTTTGGAATTGGGGTTTAGGTTAGGGTGTTAGGTATAAACGTACCTTTTTTTTCCCCATAGACATCAATGGGGTTGCGTTACGGTGATCGCCATTCCACGCTTCAGGTGTTAGTTTTTTTTTCTAACACTCTCTCCCCATTGATGTCTATGGGGGAAAGCATACACGAGCACTTCAAAGCAGCCCTTGGCTTTTGTGCTGTATGGAACTTAACGCCACCATATTGCACGCACAAGGAGGCTTTTCAGAAACTCGTAATGGCAGCGCAATGTAGAGTGAAATAACACAACTTTTGTTGTGTTCTTTTGCACCCTCTATAGCGCTAAACTCGTAATCTAGGCGATAGTTAAGTACCGCTGGAAACCCGCAATAGTTCTAGTTGCACAGCTGGGTTGTGGGACCAGCGCTGCTGATTAGAGCAGCATCCGTTTCTGTTCTGGACCATCAGTGCTCTTAGTGTACTGAATTGTACCTTTAACTATGGCTCCTTAAATAAATATTTTATGTGTGATTCTGATCTCTGTTTTGCTTTTGCATTTTCTGTCCTTATGTGTTCTGTGTATTCTTAGCTGTATGTTTTTATAACATTAAGTAAAAATGCAATTGCAAAACAAAACAAAAAAAGTGTGACTTCAAATTATATAGAAGTAAGATGCAGACTGAATTAGTTATGTTGGTTATTAGTTAGTTATGGAATGGAACATAGAATTACATCACTCCTTGTATTACCCAACTGTTTTAAAATTGAACATTCCCTTAATGTGTTCAAAGAGCACTGTTACTCTTCCTTAATATGAGAGCATTGCATGTAGGTAATGTCAAAGCATTAATTCACTATGATGTCATCACAGTGAAGAAGGGCCACAGCAGTCTTTTCACTACTGCAATAACTCATCTGAATAACCTTTTGCTTTGGATGCCAAATGTCTGCAATGATTTACCTATCCCTTTAAGTTTCTCATTTACATTAGTAAATTGCTAACAGGTTTGCATTTGTCAAGAGAAATAACTTGTATTATGAACACTAGAGTACATTAATGGTTATTAAAATGATTACTTATTAAAACAATGGTTTATCTTTACAACACTATAAATCATTCAAATTCATTGGCTTATAATAGATTGAATGAAGAACCCTAATAATTAATGGTAATGTGACATAAAAGATCAAAACAATTAAATACTGCCTGTTTAAAAAAGCATACCAGTATTTCAAATACTCACTTGCAATGATATGAATACAGGTAGGGCCAGGATACAAGTGAAGCGCTAAATATCGATTTAGTGCGCTGGTATTACAAGTTGTCAGCCCTCGCATTCATATTGCTGGGAAGCATTTAGCTCAAGAGAGAGCTTCCATAGGCTCCAATGGGAGCCTCATTCTCATGCCATGAGACACGGCATGAGAACCTTGTGCAGCGAAGGGGGTAAGTAGTGCAGCAATGAAAGCAAAGTGTAAAGATAAATATATATACTCTATATATGATTATATACCTATATATTTATGTGTTACTATGTGTATATACACATATTAACACATAAATATAAATATATATATATATATATATATATATATATATATATATATATATATATAAAATAACTCATTGTGTAGTTCACTAACAAATCTAGACAGGCCCAGAGGCTTGTTTTCCCACAGAAAACCAATGAATTACAAAGTTTCCAATGCAGCAAAGGATTCTGGGTAAGATATGCAATTTAAGTACACAATGACACACCTTTTTACTTCAGTCTGCTTTTCAGCAGGTTCCCTTTACGCCAAAGTATCGCTGTTCACACAGCTTATAAACTTAGCTAGCGTTAGTGCAGTGATTCATAACCATCCCAGGACAGACTGTTTCGTGGTTTTTGCCACACATCAGCTGGGAGAAGGTTAGAATCACTGTTGGGTGAAGTTGATTCCGGGCAGAATACAACAACATTCTTTCTGAATTACACTGTTTCCAATGCAGCAAAGGATTATATATATATATATATATATATATATATAATATATATATATATATATATATATATATATATATATATATATTTGGAAAACAAGAGCAAAAAGGAACAAGGTTGGAACCTGTCTCTGGGACTGCGCTAAGGAATAGCTCCTATTGGTGGGATAGTATGCCCAAAAGGTTGCTAATAGTTGCTCTTTGCAGCTAGGTCAATAAATGACAGATTATCCAAAATTATCTGTCAAAAAAAGATTTTTTTGCAAAGAAAGGGAAATTTTGACTACGGCGCACAAGAGTCAACTATATGTAGTGTATTTATCAGCTCCAATTAACTTCAAGATAAATACAATGATTTAGAAATAGATAAATTGATAATATATTAGTAACATTAAGAAAACACCAAATGAATCAAATGAAACAGATACACCACTATTATAGTTGTGACTACATCCGTTTTGAGTACAGTATTGCTAAATGGGAGGGCTATAAAAAACAATGTAAAATAATGCTGTATTACTAAAACAAATGAAATAAAAATGCAAATAGCACGGATTATAGATAAGTGTGCTGTACTGATAAGACAGTTCAAAACTCAGTGTACAATGTCATTCGGATAAACTTCGGTTACACATAGCTCAGGTCAGAGTCCGATGGTGTAGCGTATCTCAGCAGATTATACTTTGTAATGTTGATAAGCAGGTACACTTAAATGTGGCTGTAAATTCGGTACTCACCGACCAGAACCTCGATCATACGAGGTAAGGAACATGCTCTGCATACATTTCTTAAGAACATATCCAGGGGCCCAGAGACTTCCGGCTGTGGCGCTTGCGGCTTTTCACTCTTAGCTGCAGGTGTATTCTGCCGGCCGGCTATAGCTCTCACTCCAAAGAATGTGGGATATGTATAAGAGGAAAGAAACAAGCTTGCAATAGTGAAGTACTGTTTAATTAGTGAAAAACAGAACAAGGACAAGACACACGTTGTGAATGTGCTTACAAGAAAAACCCTCAAACAAATGAGGTATGTACAGGCATCAGTTAGCGTCAAACAACATCAGATGGATTACCACGTCAATGTAAGCTGTAAATTAGAGGCATCTACCAGGACCAGGTCGCTCTCTATACAAAGCTACACAGCCGGAAGTCTCTGTGGATGTAGCCACAACTATAATAGTGGTGTATCTGTTTCATTTGATTCATTTGGTGTTTTTTTAATGTTACTAATATATAATCAATGTATCTATTTATAAATCATTGTATTTATCCTGAAGTTAATTGGAGTTGATACATACACTCCATATAGTTGACTATTGTGCTCAATGTAAAGGCATTTTTCAATGCTTTTTGTTTTCTAACACCCCACTCCCGCCATCTATACCGCCAAAATACTGCCTAGTGCAGTTATTTTATTAAAAAATAAAGATGCTGCTGTATTTTGGGGGCATTTGGGCACATTTATAAAATTAACCAGAGATCTGACCTCTGGTTAATTTTATAAGCGCTAATTGCTACTGGGAGCTTGCATTGACTTCAATTGCTTTACTTTCAACTTGGATTGGATCGGGATGATTTCAATTTGCCACCTAAAAGGTGGCGGACAATTTAAGGAGCAGCAGTCTTCTGACCGCTGCTTCTTAAAGGGACAGTCTAGGCCAAAATAAACTTTCATGATTCAGATAGAGCATGTAATTTTAAACAATTTTCCAATTTACTTTTATCACCAATTTTACTTTGTTCTCTTGGTATTCTTAGTTGAAAGCTTAACCTAGGAGGTACATATGCTAATTTCTTAGACCTTGAAGGCCACCTCTTTTCAGAATGCATTTTAACAGTTTTTCACCACTAGAGGGTGTTAGTTCACGTATTTCATATAGATAACACTGTGCTCGTGCACGTGAAGTTATCTGGGAGCAGGCACTGATTGGCTAAACTGCAAGTCTGTCAAAAGAACTGAAATAAAGGGGCAATTTGCAGAGGCTTAGATACAAGATGATCACAGAGGTTAAAAGTATATTATTATAACTGTGTTGGTTATGCAAAACTGGGGAATGGGTAATAAAGGGATTATCTATCTTTTAAAACAATAAAAATTCTGGTGTAGACTGTCCCTTTAACTTCCGTTTCAGGTGAGCCTGAAATGATGGGGCTCTGAAGCAGCATCCGCTACTTAATAAATGGAGCCCTTAGTGTCTATAAAACAATGGGAGCTGCCATGTTGTAACTTAGGTTACCTTCTCTGCTATGGCTGATTGAGTCACTAGAGAGTGCAGCCAATGGCTGTGTGGGATATATCAGTGTTCTGCACTTCCATTTCTAACAGGAACTGAAAAGCTCACAATTTCAGAATGGAATTACAGGAAAAGGGAAACAATAAATAATTATATAAGTATATTGCAGAGTTATTTTTATACATACACGATTTATCATTTCATATTTCCATCTCAAAGTGTTAAATGCCCCTTTAAACGATTCCGGCCACAATAGCTATCAGAGATAAATCTCCAGCAGAAGTCTAGTAGGTAAAGGCAGGAGAATCAGAAACAAGAAATCCAAATACAAACAAATGAAGAAGCACATCCGCGCTCTGCAAGTCAAGTTGTACAGCACTGTGGATTAAAGCTCATGAAAAATAATGTGTTACAGAAGATGCAAGGTTGTGAGGTTCAAGACGTTGTGTTGTAGTTTCAATAGTTATGATCAAGCACACAAATACTGGAAAATTCACGAGAGCAGAAACAAGTTGGCAATCACAACGTTTTCATTAATGAAGTAAGACAGTTGTACAACTGCTTTTAGGTCTCCCATGAAAAGAAGTCAGCTGAAGCACTGCTGGCTGCTACACATAATATAGATAGTCATAGGATTCTGTCACTGTTATACCAACACAGCCCCCATTGAAGGTTATAGTCACAGTGCCACTCTTATTGATAGCCACAGATGGGCAGATATGGTGCATAAAATTACATTTTCTTTGCTTCTTTATTTAAATCAATAGTTCTTCAAAAAATAAAGCAAGGGATGCAGTTATAACCAAGTGACAATTAGAGTTTAACAGAAAGTTTGTTTGATCTTGAACTCTGGCGACACTGCCATGTAAGTAGAAAAAAAGACTGCAGCACTTTTGTAGATATGGCAACATAATTGCTCTTTATAAGGGAGACAGCCCCAAAAACAGCGACGTTTCAGGCCACAATGGAAACTGCCATGCAACCGTGTTAAAAGTTCACTACTAATTCTTAGTAGCTGTTTTGTAATGGAGGTACTAATTCAGAATAACTGCATAGTTTTAACTGCATAATAATGTCTTATTTGTAGTTTCTGTTAATGCTAAATTCAGCTTTAGAGGAAACAAACATATTACTGGGGTAACAGTAAAAGCAGGGCCACCCATCTAAATTCACAGTGTTTTTATCAAAGGGCATTCCAACTAAAGACACAGGGCTAGATTACAAGTGGATCGCTAAATTATCACACGCCCCCAAACGGGCAAATTTGCCTACTTGCAGGCACGCAATAAATAACCATTGATTACAAGTGGCTGGTTATTGCTCCGAGAGCATGCAGTAGCAATTAGAGCTCTGAAAATGAACCACAGATTAGATCTCTGGTTAATTTTCTAAAAATGCCCCACATGCCCTCAAAATAGACGACATTTAAAAAACAAACAAAAAAAAAAAAAAAACAACAACTGCACTACGCAGTTTTGTGGCTTTATTTGAAAGGTGTTAAAAAAAATGGCACAGGGCTTTATTCACAGGGTCACCCATCTAAAGAACCAGAGCTTTTATCACAGGGCCACCCATCTAAAGACACAGTGCTTTTATCACAGGGTCAGCCATCTAAAGACCCAGAGCTTTTATCACAGGATCACCCATCTAGACACAGAGCTTTTGTCACAGGATCACCCATCTAAAGACACAGAGCTTTTATCACAGGGTCACCCATCTAAAGACACAGCGCTTTTATCACAGGGTCACCCATCTAAAGACACAGCGCTTTTATCACAGGGTCACCCATCTAAAGACACAGAGCGTTTATCACAGGATCAGCCATCTAAAGACACAGAGCTTTTATCACAGGGTCACCCATCTAAAGACACAGCGCTTTTATCACAGGGTCACCCATCTAAAGACACAGCGCTTTTATCACAGGGTCACCCATCTAAAGACACAGAGCTTTTATCACAGGATCAGCCATCTAAAGACACAGAGCTTTTATCACATGATCACCCATCTAAAGACCCAGAGCTTTTATCACAGGATCACCCATCTAAAGACCCAGAGCTTTTATCACAGGGCCATCCATCTAAATACACAGAGCTTTTATCACAGGATCACCCATCTAAAGACACAGCGCTTGTATCACAGGATCACCCATCTAAAGACACAGTGCTTTTATCACAGGATCACCCATCTAAAGACACAGAGCTTTTATCACAGGATCACCCATCTAAAGACCCAGAGCTTTTATCACAGGGTCAGCCATCTAAAGACACAGTGCTTTTATCACAGGGTCAACCATCTACTGACACATTGCTTTTATCACAGGGTCAGCCATCTAAAGACCCAGAGCTTTTATCACAGGATCACCCATCTACAGAGCCTGAGCTTTTATCACAGGATCACCCATCTAAAGGCCCAGAGCTTTTATCACAGGATCACCCATCTAAAGACCCAGAGCTATTATCACAGGGCCACCCATCTAAAGACACAGAGCTTTTATCACAGGATCACCGATCTAAAGACACAGAGCTTTTATCACAGGGTCACCCATCTAAAGACACAGAGATTTTATCACAGGGTCACCCATCTAAAGACCCAGAGCTTTTATCACAGGATCACCCATCTAAAGACACAGAGATTTTATCATAGGATCACCCATCTAAAGACCCAGAGCTTTTATCACAGGGTCACCCATCTAAAGACACAGAGCTTTTATCATAGGATCACCCATCTAAAGACCCAGAGCTTTTATCACATGGTTAACCATCTAAAGACACAGAGCTTTTATCATAGGATCACCCATCTAAAGACACAGAGCTTTTATCATAGGATCACCCATCTAAAGACACAGAGCTTTTATCACAGGATCAGCCATCTAAAGACACAGAGCTTTTATCACAGAATCATCCATCTAAAGACACAGTGCTTTTATCACAGGATCACCCATCTAAAGACACAGAGCTTTTATCACAGGGCCATCCATCTAAATACACAGAGCTTTTATCACAGGGCCATCCATCTAAATACACAAAGCTTTTATCACAGGGCCATCCATCTAAATACACAGAGCTTTTATCACAGGATCAGCCATCTAAAGACACAGAGCTTTTATCACAGGGCCATCCATCTATATACACAGAGCTTTTATCACAGGATCACCCATCTATAGACACAGCGCTTGTATCACAGGATCACCCATCTAAAGACACAGTGCTTTTATCACAGGATCACCCATCTAAAGACACAGAGCTTTTATCACAGGATCACCCATCTAAAGACACAGAGCTTTTATCACAGGGTCACCCATCTAAAGACACAGTGCTTTTATCACAGGATCACCCATCTAAAGACACAGCGCTTTTATCACAGGGTCACCCATCTAAAGACACAGTGCTTTTATCACAGGATTACCCATCTAAAGACACAGAGCTTTTATCACAGGGTCAGCCATCTAAAGACACAGTGCTTTTATCACAGGGTCACCCATCTAAAGACACAGAGCTTTTATCACAGGGTCACCCATCTAAAGACACAGCGCTTTTATCACAGGATCACCCATCTAAAGACACAGCGCTTTTATCACAGGATCACCCATCTAAAGACCCAGAGCTTTTATCACAGGGTCAGCCATCTAAAGACACAGAGATTTTATCATAGGATCACCCATCTAAAGACACAGAGCTTTTATCACAGGGTCACCCATCTAAAGACACAGTGCTTTTATCACAGGATCACCCATCTAAAGACACAGCACTTTTATCACAGGGTCACCCATCTAAAGATACAGAGCTTTTTTCATAGGATCACACATCCAAAGACACAGAGCTTTTATCACAGGATCACACATCCAAAGACACAGAGCTTTTATCATAGGATCACCCATCTAAAGACACAGTGCTTTTATCATAGGATCACCCATCTAAAGACACAGAGCTTTTATCATAGGATCACCCATCTAAAGACACAGTGCTTTTACCATAGGGCCACCAATCTAAAGACACAGAGCTTTTATCACAGGGCCACCCAACTAAATACACAGTGCTTTTATCACAGGGTCTCCCATCTAAAGATACAGTGCTTTTATCATAGGATCACCCATCTAAAGACACAGAGCTTTTATCACAAGATCAGCCATCTAAAGACACAGTGCTTTTATCATAGGATCACCCATCTAAAGACACAGAGCTTTTACCATAGGGCCACCAATCTAAAGACACAGAGCTTTTATCACAGGGCCACCCAACTAAATACACAGTGCTTTTATCACAGGGTCTCCCATCTAAAGACACAGTGCTTTTATCACAGGGTCAACCATCTAAAGACTCAGGGGCCTATTTAACAAAGGTCTGTCAGACCTGATCCGACAGTGCGGATCATGTCCGACAGACCTCGCTGAATGCGGAGAGCGATACGCTGTCTGTATTCAGCATTGCACTAGCAGCTCTTGTGAGTTGCTGGTGCAACGCCGCTCCCTGCAGGGGGTGTCAATCAACCCAATCATACTCAATTGGGTTGAATTGCGGCGATGTCTTTAGACCGCTGCTTCATAACTGGACCCTCAAGCTCCATCCGGAGCTTTATAAATGGGCCCCACAGTGCTTTTATCACAGGGTAAACCATCTAAAGACACAGCGCTTTTATCACAGGGCCTCCCATCTAAAGACTAGGGATGGGCGAATGTTTCTAAAAATTAAAAATTTTAAACGAATTTTGATACATTCGTTCGTTCTAATCGAATTTTGAATGTTTATATAACATTCTAACATTCTATTTTTTAATTTTCATTTTTTTAATTTTTCAATAAAATTAAAGAATATTTGTTCGAATAATAGAATGTTATTCAATTTTGAAATGTAATATTCAAATTCGAATGTGACATTTGAATTCAAATTTCTAGTCTACAACTGTCTTTAATAAATGTAATATTCGAATTTGAATGTTACATTTGAATGTTACATTCGAATTTGAAATAGTATTTCTAGTCTAATACTGTGTGTAATAAATGTAATATTCAAATTCGAATGCTACATTCAAATTCGAATGTCACATTTGAATTTAAAATAATATTTCTCATCTAATACTCTGTTTTATAAATGAAATATTCGAATTCAAATGTGACATTCGAATTCGAATGTGACATTCAAAATAGTATTTCTAGTCTACAACTGTGTTGTATAAATGTAATATTCAAATTTGAATGTTACATTCGAATTCGAATGTAGCATTTAAATTCGAAATAATATTTCTACTCTACAACTATGTTTTATAAATGTAATATTCAAATTCGAATGTGATATTCGAATTTGAAAACTGTAAATAACTTTACATCACAGGATCATCCATCTAAAGACACAGCGTTTTTATCACAGGACCAACCATCTAAAGACATAGAGCTTTTATCACAGGACCAACCATCTCTCTCTCCCCCCTCTCTTTTGTTCTCTCTATCCCCCTCTTTTGCTCTCTCTCCCCCCCTTTCATTTGCTCTCTCCCCCTCTCTTTTGCTGTCTCTCTCCCCCTCTTTTGTCCTCTCTATCCCTCCTCTCTATCCCCCCTCTTTTGCTCTCTCTCTCTCTCTCCTCTCTTTTGCTCTCTTTCCCCCCTCTCTTTTGCTGTTTCTCTCCATCTCTTTTGCTGTCTCTCTCCCCCTCTCTTTTGCTCTATCTCTCCCCCTCTCGTTAACTCTCTATCCCTCCCTTTTTTGCTCTCTCCCCTCTCTCTTTTGCTGTCTCTCTCCCTCTCTTTTGCTCCCTTTATTCCCCCTTGTTTGCTCTCTCTCTATCCCCCCTCTTTTGCTCTATTTCTCGCCCCTCTCTTTTGCTCTCTCCCCCCCTCTCATTTGCTCTCTCTCCCCCCTCTCTCTTTTGTTCTCTCTATCCCCACTCTTTTGCTCTCTCTATCCCCCCTCTTTTGCTCTCTCCCCCCCTTTATTTTGCTCTATCCCCCTCTCTTTTGCTGTCTCTCTCCCCCTCTTTTTCTCTCTCTATCCCCCCTCTTTTGCCCTCTCTCTCCCCTTTCTTTTGCTCTCTTTTCCCCCTCTCTTTTGCAGTTTCTCTCCCTCTCTTTTGCTGTCTCTCTCTCCCCTCTCTTTTGCTCTCTCTCTCCCCTCTCTTTTGCTCTCTCTTTCCCCCTCTTTTGTGCTCTCTCTCTCCCCTCTCTTTTGCACTCTCCCCCCTCTTTTGCTCTGTCTCTCCCCCTCTCTTTTGCTCTCTCTCTCCCCCCCATCTCCCCCCTCTCTTTTGAGCTCTCCCCCTCCCTTTTGCTCTCTCTCCCCCCTTTCTCCCCCCTCTCTTTTGCTGTCTCTCCCCCTCTCTTTTGCTCTCTATATTTCCCCTATTTTGCTCTTTCCCTCTCCCATCTCTTTTGCTGTCTCTCTCCCTCTCGTTTGCTCTCTCTATCCGCCCTCTTTTGATCTCTCTATCCCCCCTCTTTTGCTCTCTCTATCCCCCCTCTTTTGAGCTCTTTCTTTCACGGCCGCACGACCCCGCACGACCCTGCCCATGTCACACCCAACCCTGTCTGTGTCACGTCCGGCCCCGTCCCACCACGCCCGCATCACACCCGCCCCCTGTTACGCCTAGTCGGCCCCAGCTGCCAGGAGGTTAGTCTGATAAAGGCCAGGTGTGTTTGTCCTTGCGCAGTCTCCACTGTGCATGACAGCTTTGGACAACCACACTTGGCCTTTTATATTATAGGATAGTATAGCACAGAAGTAAACAAGGAACACAACACTTGTGCATCATTGGCTTAGTGTACCCTCTGCTTAGTGTTAGATTGATATATACAACATTAATTTTACTGTACTTTATTGTAGTAGTCTATTATGTGAGCCATTTAGTGCACCTGCACTATCTGACATGTATATGTTAGTCTGCCCTAGATTGTTGCTTGTGCAATTGAAAAATGAAATATGGACTTGTAATATGAATGTAAAATTAGAAACATTATTGATTGCGCTTGAGCGATGTTAACGCACAGTAGCAGTAATATTTGCAAACTCCACTTGTAATCTACAGCTTTATTGTTATAATAAAGATAATTGTTGAATATCTGTTTAGTCTGTGAATCCCTTTGTTTTTTTATTGTTTGCCTTAAACGTTCACTGCTGGAGCAGCCAAGTCATCCTCCGCACATCTCAAAATTGAAACTGGCAATAAACATACATATTGCATCTCAGTGGTGAGAGCATCTCATCTTGCATTTAGTCATCCTCTCTAGGTTTAATGATTTTCAGTCACTGCTTATCATTTTGCTTCTGAAGAAAATATAATTAATTAAAATAATAAACTAATTAAGTAAAAGCAAGAATGATTGTTTTTGCCAGCCTTTCCAAAACCATGAAGAGATTTAAAATCCTACTATATAAATGTTTTAAAGGATATATTTTACACAATAAAGAAGAAATGAAATATACATATTTTTATGAAATTAAATATTACATTATCATTATGTATCATAAGCCCTCCATTTATTTAGTCTGGACAAGCCAAACAAGTTAACTGAAGTGTATATTATAAGTTCTTATAATCACTGTACTAGAAACGGTAATTACAGGTAGACTCTTTTTTATTTCTTTTTCACAGATAAAACCAATGCCTTTAATGAACATTATACCTCTTTCAATAGAAGACAGATATGCATTAGATCCTAAACTGGAATCCTCAAAGGAAGGAGCAGTTGGCTCTGAGGTGTGGCTGCACCTGCTTGCCGATACTCTGATGGATTGTTTAAAGAAGAACAAACTCAGCAAAATAGTTGTATATGTTTGTTTTCCTCCCTCCATTCAGAATTAGTAAGGAGACCAGATTAAAACCCACTGTCTGTATATAAACAATAACACTGATTAAATGGATCATTTTGCCAAGGGGTATAGTGCTTGAGTGGCTATTTTTCATTCAAATGGTTAAGCTCAGAAAGAGTTGCTTCCAGCTCTAAACATATTGAATCACCATTATCCCACTGAATAAACCTAGAACGTTTACACACTTTATTAGATGAACCAGGTTGTTTTATAGAGGATAGTAACAGTTTAGATGATATATCTAGACACACTATCATTTACTTATGTGGAAAATGGTTTTAATAACGTTTTATTTGACAGGTTTCTGTTTAATACAGTAATTAATAATGGATTTATATCACTCTATAAGACGTAGAAAGAGTCGTAGAAAAGGAAATGGTCATAACACACGCAGTTCTATAAAAAGAATAATGTCAGACCCAGGGCAAGTATTTAGAGCCCATAAATGACTCCAGTGATAACACTAATTGTTTCCTTTGCGTGTGACTAGATCTGGTCAGTTATTTTGTAAATAGATGACCTTTTGTTTACCTATACACTTGCGGGAATGCAATCTCTTACCTTTTATTGCATTACAATCTGAAGACTGTATTGTAAACCTTTATTTTTATCATTATCGTAATCTTTTTATTTATAAAGTGCTAGTATATTGCATATGAAGGTTATGTGTTTGTGTCCTATACAGATAAATCTTAACCAGATAAATAGGGATGACAAGTTAAAAGGACATAAAACCCAAAACATTTTTAGGATTGAGAGCATGCAATTTTAAATAACTTTCCAATTTACTTCTATTATTACATTTTCTTTGTTCTCTTGGTATCTTTCATTGAAAAATAGGGGCATAAGCTCGAGAGCCTTCACATGGCTAGCGCACTATATGGCAGCAGTTTTGCAAGAATGCTAATCCATTTACAAGAGCACTATATGGCAGCACTATTTCCTGTCATGTAGTGCTCTACCTAGGTATCTCTTCAGCAGAGAATAACATGGGAATGAAGCAGATTAGATCATAGAAGCAAATTGGAAACTTAAATTGTGTAAATTGTGTGCTCTGAATCACAAAAGAGTACACTAATTCTTCATGTGCACTAATCCAACAAGCGTTATGTTAAGTTGTGTTATGTATTTATTAAATATAAAGTATTGAAAAATATTAATAAATAATGTAAATACTAAGCCATAATATATATATATATATATATATATATATATATATATATATATATATATATATATATATACTGTATATACATACATATACAGTATATATTATACAGAAATATTAGGAACTGCACTCTCCCTAACCAAAAATGGCAACAACAAAGGTGCCGGCAGGGGAGTTAAATAGAAAGTATACAGACCGCACTCGCTGGGTTTCAGACAAACTTCAGTATTTCTTTATTCTGGTGACGTTTCGATGATAATCTCCCCTTTCTCGAAACTTTACCAGAATAAAGAAATACTGAAGTTTGTCTGAAACCCAGCGAGTGCGGTCTGTATACTTTCTATATATAGCAGGCAACACTCCCAGGCTTCATGGGAGTGCCAGCACTGTCACTACGTACATGGAGAACCGGGAAGCATAGTGTAGCTGCAAGAGAGCTAAATGGGGGAGGTTCTTCAAACCCTCAATCTCAGCTTCCTTAGCAACTACCAAACTCCAAGACCTCTCATTTGAACAAATCACCTGCTCTTTCAAATGGTGGTCTTGGAGCATTATATTTTAAAAAATAAAGTAAAAAAAAAACACATGGGGATTTGATTGGGAATGGGTCATTGTATGTGCAATAAAAAAGTCTTTTACTTGTCAGCTCCGGTACGTTGCACTCAAGCGATACTAACATTTTAGCGGGAGAATATTACTTTTAACTTTTAAAATGACTGCACAGATGCACACAGCATACTTTAGTAGCTTCACACAAGCATAATTTATGCTAGAAAGCTCTCATAAAATACTGATCCACTTGTAATCTAGGAAAAGAAGATATTTACCTCAAAATTTCCTCAGTAGCCACATTGCTGTTGCGGCACTTAAAGTATCCAATCCAGACCCTTTTACTGGAACTTATAATGAAAAGTGCATAAGGCATATATTCTACAAGGTCAAAATATTGTGGACACCTGACCATCACACCTATGTGAGCTTTCCAAAACCATGAGCAATAATATGAAGATGCCTCCCCCCCTTTGCCTCTAATATGGTCAAAACTCTTCTGTGAAGGTTTTCCAAAACATTATGGAGTGTGTCTGTGAAAATGTGTCCCACTTCATTAAAAAGAGCCTTTGTGAGGTTTTTCACTTATAGGAAGGTTGGGCTCACAATCAGTGTTCCAGTTCATCCCAAAGGTGTTCAATGGGGTTGAGATCATGGCTCTGTGCAGACCACTCAAGCTCCTCCACATCAAGCTCATCAAACCATGTCTTCATGGACCCAGCTTTGTGCACAAGGGCACAGTCATACTGGAACAGGAAAGGGCCTTCCCCAAACTGTTGCCACAAAGTTGGAAGCACCCAATTGTTTAAATATCTTTGTGTCCTAAAGCATTAAGATGATTATTCACTGGAACTAAGGAGCCTAGACATTCTGATGTGAGGCTTGTATACTCTGGTGAGATGATCTTAGTTTTAATTAAAGAAAAAAAATTCTATACATAATAAAACATTTTCTTTTTCATAGTTGCATCATGGATAAATGAGAATTTATGTTCAGTAACATGTCTCTTTCACGTATACTTAAAAACAATCTAATTAATGTACATAAATAGGTACTGCAATTCCTATAACCTTAAAACCAGGTACTTTTGAATTACAAGCCTCTGAGGACCTCCTTTTTTGAAATTCACCAACATTTTAACACTCTTGGGGGCTGATTTATCAATGTGCGGGCGGACATGATCCGCTGTAGCGGATCATGTCCGCCCCACTTCGATAAAAGCAGACAGCATACACTGTCAGCATTTATCATTGCACAAGCATGTCATGTGAAATGATTGTGCAATGCAGCCCCCAGCAGATTCACAGCCGCTAGCAGGGGGTGTCAATTATTCGATCTTATCCGATCAGGATGATTGCTATCCACCACCTCAGAGGTGGGGGATGAATTAAGAAGCAGCAGTCTCACAACCCCTGCGTCTTAACTTTTGTTTCCGCAAACTACTGCATTTGCAGCATGGTAAATCGGCCCCTTGACGTAGTAAATCCATTTAAAATTCCATAGTCCATACACAATAAACTTTATTAAAACTAAACAAAAAACATCCTATAGTCAGGTATTCATGTATTGTAGTGATTCTCAGCCATTCACTAGAAGGTTTTGTTTATTGAGCCTGATTATACATGGGTTGGTACCAGTGGCATATTTAGGTTTTGTGCTGCCCTAGGCACTCAAAATTCTGCTGCCCCCAAAGGTTTTAGGCCTTTTTTCCCCTTAATATTTTTTTGGGTCAATGTGTAAAATCTTTTTTTGTTGTTGTTCATAACAATTAAAAAGAAATGGGCTAGCAAAACACTTGCATACAGGTGGGTTGAATTGCATGCATCTCATACCATTTTCTCCCTGAGAGAAGGGAGAGAAAAGAAGGGTAGGGGAGAAAAGGGAGGGAAAGGAAAGAAGGAAGAGAGAAAAGGGGGAGGGAGAGGAGAAAAGGGGGAGGGAAAAAATGAGTGAAAGAAGGGAGCAAGGGAGGGAGTTGAGAGAAAGAAGGGAGGGAGGGAAAGAAATAAGGGAGTGAGTTGAGGGAGGGAGAAAGGGAAAGAAGGGAGGGTAAGAAGAATACACTTTGAAACAACCACTGCCCTTTACATGCAACAACATACAGTAATTACCATATTCAAGTTATAAAACTTTTAAGTTTCCGTTTACTTTTTACTCTGTGGGTTCATGAATGCAGAGAAAGCTAGCTATAAGTAGCTTACATACATTAGTGCTGATAGTTTATGATTAGACATCACAACTGATCTAAGCAGTGCACAGACGCATCCAGTCTGTTAGTTACTAAGACCCGCAATAAGCACTGTGCTCGCAGACCCACCACAGCTGACAAGGGGAGGCAGCATATCGGCACAAGGTCTTCTCCTCCAGCTTCACCTTGTAAGCATATCCTCGGGTAAGTTTCTCACCAAGAACGCTTCCACTGCAAAAAGTTGAAAATCTTTATTGGGGTGTCATCATAGAATCGAAACGTTGCTGTCCTTCTATGATGACACCCCAATAAAGATTTTCAACTTTTAAAGAAACAGTGCTGGAGCCATTTGTTATTTATCTCTTGGATAAATATATATATATATATATATATGTATATATATATATATATATATATATATATATATATATGTATATATCTATACTTATATAAAATCATCTATATTTATATATATAGGTATACATTTATATATATTTGTGCAAAACAACATCAGATATATGTAGAAATATGTATTTATGAATAATTAGAACATATTCCATTATGTCAAGAACATTGGTATATGAAATATTTATAAAATTATGTCGGGCTTAGCACAATTGCAAAAATGCTATAGTGTTTGGGATAGAGAGAGTGGGTGTTTTTTTCCACTTTTTTTCTCCATTGACTTCTATGGAAGAATACGTGAACAAGCATGCGATATTTAATGTTCAGATTTTTGAGCGAGTTGGGTTACCACTTGCGCAAAATACCTTTTCTTTTTTTACTTGTAATACCAGTGCAACCCAACTAGCACAAAAAGCTTAATTCTAGCTGTGTTTTCGCGATCGTGAAAACGCAATATACTGTGCCACTTGTAATCTAGCTCACAGTGCACAACATGGGGGTTTTGTATCAGTAGTTTCTGTTTTGTTGAAACTTGTTGCAACATCTAGTATACATTATACCCACACGTAGATCTCACTGATAAACGTTACAAACCTGTTGACCGCCAGTTCTCTAAAGCCTGGGTAACCCTTATTGAACAAAAGTGTAAGGCTAGGAGTTTGTTTAGACTATTTTATGTGTGATAAAATAAAAAGATCAAGCAAAAAGAATCCAGCTATCCAATAGGTAAAACAATGTCTTTATTAAATCCATTAAAAAGTAAGGAATTACAGCAAACAGCAAATACTGAAGGTGTAGAGGGCGCAGCACTGTATGGCTTACATGTTTCGGATAAACTCCGTAGTCATAGCCTGAGTGCTGCGCCCTCTACACCTTCAGTATTTGCTGTTTGCTGTAATTCCTTACTTTTTAATGGATTTAATAAAGACATTGTTTTACCTATTGGATAGCTGGATTCTTTTCGCTTGATCTAATACCTTTTCCAGCCTCCAGTCTATCACATCTGCTGCTGACAACTTGGAGCACCCGTGCGGCCGGGACTACTTTCTTACCTTTGAGCTGCTGGATAACGGCATTTACCGCAGCGAGGTTGAGCTACACTCTGGCCCCGATCGGAGGATACCCAGTGACGCCTGATAGATCCGGACGGGTGGCGGAGGAATCCCGCAACGGAGCGGTCTGAGATCACGGACGCAAACAATCAGCGGGGACAAGTTGAGGCAAGTGGTCTTCCATTAGGTCTCGTCCCGGATTGGATGAATAGCATCAGAACGTGCCAGCCCCAGAATAGGGGAATTTCTCTCTGCCTCAATACCCAGTGCTCACGGCGTTCACTTTCTCCCATGTTGGTGAGTTGCTTTTCAATTTTGCTGGGACCTTATATGGGACTGTTTTCTTTGCAAGGCCGCACAGGTTTTTGTTCTGTATGAATATTTTACTGTTGTTGTGCACTTTTTGTGATACTGGGTTTCTCTTTTCGTGACTGTTGATAAAATAAAAAGAAATACATTTTGTCATATACTATTTATGCAATATGCACACAGAATCAAGTGAATACAGAACATAGAATATTAAAAAGATGGTGGCGTTTAGTATAAAGTGAGTGACTAACTGAGACAGTACAGGCATAAATTGTAACTAGGGAACTTCCCATCTGCCTCTCTCTCTGATTTTTCTTTTCTTACATTATTCTTCTACACCACCATGCCTTTATTTGCATGTGCTCTACATGAGTCATATTTTACGGGAATGTTTTCACATACTGAGTTATTCTTCATAAAATATCATAAAATTGGGGCGGAGCCTAGCCACACTGGAAGATGGGTGCACTTTGTTAGTGCTCTGACAACCCAAGTGCTAAAAACAAAGGTATGTGCAACTAATTCATTTTCTTTTCTTTTTTTTTTCCTTTCTAAGAGAATAGTGCCCCAATAGCTTTTATAGCAAGCTCCTATTGCCCCAAATAACTGACTTATCAGCACACAACATAATCAGCGGGCCGGGACAGACTTACCCACCCAGCTAGTCCTCTGATGCAGCAAGATACATCTGGGGAACGGCAGAGTGCCCTATACATACAGAACCCTGCAAGATCACCTAAGCCTGGATTCCAGAGGAGCTCTAAGGGGACAGTGATCTGTCCGAAGCGAAAGAGGGAGTTGCGGTCTGGGCCTTGCCACGTGACCGCAAAGCACCAGAGATCTCGGACCAAAGCAAGCTGAGCACAGCACTCCCGGCACCCCACTGATCCACTGACCTGCTCTGCCTCCGCAATCAATCTCCTGCAGGAGCATCTATGCCAGAGGTGAGGGGGAGGGAAGAAAAAAGGGAGAAGGAAAAGAACCTGCGGAGAAATCCGTGCCCCATCATATTCAAACTTCTGACAAGAGACGCACAGTGGGGTGGGAGGCTTGGGTCCGGTGTGAAGTGGTGCATTGCATAGCCGCCAGAGATTCCCACTGAGGGAAACTGCCCCCTGGCAGTGAACAGCACCTAATAGTGTAATGGGCATCCGTGTACAAGCTGAGAGGTTTGCAGGCCATAGGCTGGGAAGGGCCCAAGCATTTTACATTGCAGAGAGGGGGATCCCTGGCAACAGAGGCTCTAAAGTGGACAGCACATCAAGACCCTATATTAACCGTTCCCTAATTCCCATGAGACATAACTGGGGTTTGTACTACGAAAAATCAGTATTTACTTCACTGAAGGGGGTATAGACAGGATAGTATTGGTGTTCAGCCTCTATTGGTGCCCTGGTTAAGAGGGATGGTTTTAGTGAATTGGGGAAACACAGGCTGAGATAAAATCACAGGGCCAATCAAGCTCAGGGCCGGTGCTTCACATCCAGAACAGGCTGCCAGCATAGGCGTGGGCCTCTCCTCCTAAAAGCACAACCATCTTGCACACAACCAACATAACCTCATAACCAACCCCAACCCCTGCCATAACAGAGGGGCGCCTTATTACGGTTGCCTCTTCCTGAGCATTAAGTTCAGATACCCTGACCTAGCCCACTTACAAACATCATACCTTGGGCCTGGATATCCTTCAACAGGAAGACCAGCACCATTGTGAACCTATACACCCTGGTATGCCCAGCAAAAGATCACAAAGGCCGACTAAGAGCATGCAACCATCACTCCTGGAAAATTACTTGCTCCCTCCTGAAGCAATGTCTAATACCCCCAAGAAACAACCGGAGGGCAGAAGACAAGCAACCACTGCTCAAAACCACAACATGGTCCCAGTGCAGCACAACTTTGTCACCAAAGAAGATTTTGGACACCTCTCCTCAAAGGAAGACATCAGAGAAGCCATGGCAGATGTCAAGCACATGTTCTCAGAACTTAAAAAAGATATAAATGCTGTAGACCATAGAGTCAATCTGGTCAAAGAAAAACAGGAAAAGATGAGCTCAGATCTCCAACATCAGGCAAGTCTTCTACAATCACAGGAAGCAGTGGTACATCACCTCACAGAACGTATTGAAGATCTGGAAATCAGGAGCAGGAGGAATAATTTAAGACTGTGCGGCATTCCTAAATCCGTCAATCCCCTGATCTGCATAAATATATACAAGATCTCTTCAGGCATATAAAGAACTCACTGACAGCTACAGATGTTAACATTGAGTGAGCACACAGGGCGCTACGCCCCACGCCACCTAGCAGAGCACCACCAAGGGATGTGATAATTAAGCTTTTATCCTACAAAGATAAAGAAGACATCCTTAAACATGCAAGAACAAGACATCCGCTTGTCTATGATGGAATAGACATTTAAGTCTTCACAGACCTCTGCCCTGCTACTCTCCAGAAGAGGAGAGACCTGAGGTATATCACGGTTGCCCTCAAGGATCAGCACATCCCCTACCATTGGGGATTCATCACGGATTTACCAAGCTTCAATCAAGCATTGGACACACAGATACAACCTCCTCATCTGATTCCTGACCAGGGGGGAGATCCCTCTGGGGCAGCCCCTCCAGCGGATGGAAATATACCCAGTTGAAGGACTAGTGGGCATTTGCTGAAAAAAAACATGCACGCTCACTGTCTCTAGACCTTGAGGAATAACATGACTCTGAATGGACTCAATGGCCTTCACATCCTGAGGGCCTGGGACCCAAACAGATAAGTTAATACATACTGTTTCATGCACTGTTTTAATATCCATGTGGTTAGCAATGTTTAAATAATCCAGGTTCTTATTTACACAACCAGTTACTTGATCATAACATGCAGGAATGCACCGCTCAGGCGGGCTCGCTGTCTCTAGACCTTGAGGAATAATGTGACACTGTATGCACTCAGTAACCCTCATGCCCTGAGGGCCAGGTATCCACATAGATAAGTAGATGTGCACTGCTTTACGCACTGGTTTAATGATGATAATGTTTGCAATGTTTAAATGACTCAGGTTCTTAATCATACAGTCAGTCACTAGATTATAACAGGCAGGACTGCTCCGTACAGATGCCAGAAACTGCATAAGTTACATTCAAGGTGCACTGCACTATGCATTGTTTTAATGTTCATATTGTTTGCAATGTTTTAATGACTCAAGTTTTTACACATGTAACTAGTCACTTAGTTATAGCATGCAGGAAAGCGTATTCCGGAAAACAGAAACTGCATAGGTCCCACTTGCGCCCTATTGGTATCAGCAGTTCGGTCACAGGCCCCTGCTGACAAAAACAGCAATGGGAGATAGCTGGAATACACACAGTTTCTATGTTGTTTGTGGGGCCTTTGGGCCTTTAGAGTAGGTCCATACTCACAACCAAGCAACATACGACCCTATTGATACCCCACTGAGATCACATCAAAACCACTACCTATGTGAGCACTATGCTCATGCATATGATCTCGGGGACAGATCATTAAAAAGATAATTACCCCCTCACATTGGTCACCCACACGTAAATCGTCACACATACCCTAAACAAAACCTAGCACCTGTTCTTTGGCGCACGCACCTAGGACAATCATTGAGGAACTACCAATAGGCGCAGACTGCTTGGAGTTAGCTCCCCGATACCAGGGTAACCATGGGAGGCTAAAGCATAAGGCATGATACTCCCTAGTTGATAACCTTATTAGATACAAGCTGTTACCGGGGGGTGAGCGCAACCTGTAAGATACGCGTACAGTGCAGGATGGCACAATGGCACTTTCTCCTTTTTTCTTTCTTTGATCTCTCTCTCTTCTCTTTTTTATGTTTGTTTGCTTTAAATTTTCTCTTGTTCTAAAGTTGCACAAACTTACAGGTTTAAATCAGATGTTCAAGTAATAAAGAAATATAGCACTAGGTTTACTACCCTTGATTGTATACAGGGAGTGCAGAATTATTAGGCAAGTTGTATTTTTGAGGATTAATTTTATTATTGAACAACAACCATGTTCTCAATGAACCCAAAAAACTCATTAATATCAAAGCTGAATAGTTTTGGAAGTAGTTTTTAGTTTGTTTTTAGTTATAGCTATTTTAGGGGGATATCTGTGTGTGCAGGTGACTATTACTGTGCATAATTATTAGGCAACTTAACAAAAAACAAATATATACCTATTTCAATTATTTATTTTTACCAGTGAAACCAATATAACATCTCAACATTCACAAATATACATTTCTGACATTCAAAAACAAAACAAAAACAAATCAGTGACCAATATAGCCACCTTTCTTTGCAAGGACACTCAAAAGCCTGCCATCCATGGATTCTGTCAGTGTTTTGATCTGTTCACCATCAACATTGCGTGCAGCAGCAACCACAGCCTCCCAGACACTGTTCAGAGAGGTGTACTGTTTTCCCTCCTTGTAAATCTCACATTTGATGATGGACCACAGGTTCTCAATGGGGTTCAGATCAGGTGAACAAGGAGGCAATGTCATTAGATTTTCTTCTTTTATATCCTTTCTTGCCAGCCATGCTGTGGAGTACTTGGACGCGTGTGATGGAGCATTGTCCTGCATGAAAATCATGTTTTTCTTGAAGGATGCAGACTTCTTCCTGTACCACTGCTTGAAGAAGGTGTCTTCCAGAAACTGGCAGTAGGACTATGAGTTGAGCTTGACTCCATCCTCAACCCGAAAAGGCCCCACAAGCTCATCTTTGATGATACCAGCCCAAACCAGTACTCCACCTCCACCTTGCTGGCGTCTGTGTCGGAATGGAGCTCTCTGCCCTTTACTAATCCAGCCACGGGCCCATCCATCTGGCCCATCAAGACTCACTCTCATTTCATCAGTCCATAAAACCTTAGAAAAATCAGTCTTGAGATATTTCTTGGCCCAGTCTTGACGTTTCAGCTTGTGTGTCTTGTTCAGTGGTGGTCGTCTTTCAGCCTTTCTTACCTTGGCCATGTCTCTGAGTATTGCACACCTTGTGCTTTTGGGCACTCCAGTGATGTTGCAGCTCTGAAATATGGCCAAACTGGTGGCAAGTGGCATCTTGGCAGCTGCACGCTTGACTTTTCTCAGTTCATGGGCAGTTATTTTGCGCCTTGGTTTTTCCACACGCTTCTTGCGACCCTGTTGACTATTTTGAATGAAACGCTTGATTGTTCGATGATCACGCTTCAGAAGCTTTGCAATTTTAAGAGTGCTGCATCCCTCTGCAAGATATCTCACTATTTTTGACTTTTCTGAGCCTGTCAAGTCCTTCTTTTGACCCATTTTGCCAAAGGAAAGGAAGTTGCCTAATAATTATACACACCTGATATAGGGTGTTGATGTCATTAGACCACACCCCTTCTCATTACAGAGATGCACATCACCTAATATGCTTAATTGGTAGTAGGCTTTCGAGCCTATACAGCTTGGAGTAAGACAACATGCATAAAGAGGATGATGTGGTCAAAATACTCATTTGCCTAATAATTCTGCACTCCCTGTATATTGGTATTGTAGAGTGTAGAGTTGCTGATCCAACACTTGTTTATTATCGGATCCAAGTATACTGTACCGTAATTAACCAAACCCCCCCCCACACCTCAAAACTCCTAACCTCAACCCCAGCTTCTTCTCTCTTCACCAACAGCCCACCCCTATTATCATTCTCTAACTTACCTGACCCCCAGACCACTCTCTCTCTCTTCCCCCTTCCCCCTCTTACATCTTCCCTTTCCTTTTTTTTTTCTTCTCCCCCCGCGCGACAATGACTCCCACACACAACTGTGGACTTTTCTGTGGAATTAGTCACTGTAAACACTAAGGGCCTTAATAGCCCTGGAAAACGTTCAATAGTAACAAGAGATCTGAATAGGATGGGAGGTGACATCATATTTTTACAGGAGACTAATTTTTCAAGACACCATGAGCCCAGATGGTATAGCCACCATTATCCCACCGCCTTCTTTGCCTCTGGGCTGACCAAAAAAATGGATTGGGGATAATTTTTAGCACCAACATACCTTTTCAATTAGCCCAAATCAAAAGAGACCCAGAAGGCAGGTTCTTGATCCTCACAGGCACTCTATTTAATATACCGGTCAGATTGGTAAATCATTACGCCCCTAATCACTCGCAATCTGCCTTCTTTAAGAAAATAGCCCATAAACTGTTAGAATTGCAACTCGGCATAACACTCCTGGGAGGAGACTTCAACACTCCACTAAACCCGATCATAGATACCTCTGACAGCATCTCTAGCACTCCTGTCAAAGTAATTAGGAACCTGGCTAGCACCCTCAGGGAACTGGCATTGCACGACATCTGGCACACATTTCACCCCACCACTAAAAACTACACATTCTACTCCCACCACATAGAAAATATTCTAGAATAGACTACCTTTTCACAGACACTACAGGCCTCACAGTCACCACCAGTTGTTCTATCAGACCAATCACATGGTCAGACCACGCGCCGGTGTGCTGTTCTCTCAAATTGCCCAATACGCCAGTTACACCATATATCTGGAAACTTGATGACTCCCTACTTGATAACCCTATCATTAAAGCAGACTTAAGCAAAACACTCATAGAATACTTCAACTTAAACGCAACCGACTCCATGCACCACACCACCATATGGGAAGCACATAAATGTGTTTTGAAAGGTGTATTAATAAAGCATAAAGCTAAAATCACAAAGCAACATAAAGAGTGGTACCAGAGGCTGCTGGCACAGGTGACAGAAAAGGAAGACACTCACAAACAAAACCCAGGTGATGTGACTTTACAAACAGAACTAAGTCAGGCTAGGACTGAACTTTTACACTTCCTACAGAAAGAACATCAGAAGCAGGCCTTAACCCTAAGACAACAATTTTTTGAACAGGGAGACAAAGCGGGGAAATTACTAGCCCGCACGATATCTCGGAAAAAACTTAAAGCATATATACATACATACACTAGTAGATAATCAGGGAAACACTAGGGCAGACGGAGCATCAATAGCCAACATATAATACCTACCGATACCTGAACAGGTACAAGCAGACAATGCCAACCCTAGACCCGACTCACCCAGTGACATTGCAATCCAACATTACCTGACAGACATTAACACGCCAAGACTTCTTAAGGAAGACTCAGAGTCCCTTGAATCCCCAATCACGAGGGAAAAAGTTCAACAGGCAATCAAATCTTACCAGATTTGCCATCTGGTAAGAGCCAAGGCCCTGATGGGTTCGGTTTTAAATATTACAAAGCATTCTCGGATATACTAACACTGTACTTATTAACAATACTCAACCAGCTGATGGACTCCCCTCCCTCCCCAGCACTATGCTCAAAGCGCACATCGCTGTAATACCTCAAGCAGACAAGCCCACTGACAGACCGAAGAACTACCGCCCCATATCCCTATTAAATTCGGATGTTAAAATATTAGCCAAGATTCTGACCAATAGATTAAATAAGTTACTGCCCCACTTAATCTCCACAGACCAGGTGGGGTTTATCCCTGCTCAGGAAGCCCGAGATAATACCTTAAAAGTTCTGCAACTCATCACACATGCTAACAAGAATGCCATCCCTTTGTCTTTAGTATCAAAAGACGCAGAAAAGGCGTGAGTTGGCCATTTATGCGCCACACTTAAATTCGGCTTTGGACCTAAATTTATAAACAGCGTATTTTCACTGTATTCCGCACCGAATGCTAGGGTACGAGTTAACGGTACCCTTTCTGACACATTTCTAATAAAAAACGGGACGAGACAGCGCTGCCCCCTATCGCCACTGCTATTTGCTATTTGTGCTAAACCAAATATCGTGGGCATTACTGTAGGAAACACGAAACACAAGATCGTGATGTACGCGGATGATATCTTACTAACGATATCCGATGCAACCCCATCATTTCAAGCAGCTATGGTGGAGTTTACCGAATATGGGGCAGTATCGAGCTTCCTTTTAAACCCCTCTAAATCAGAGATTTTAAACATAACGGAATCCAGCAATAATTTTAACAGAATCAGAGAAAATTGCCCAATAAAAAGTAGCAACATCCTCTATTAAATATTTAGGCATCATCCTCACTCCACGGATTAGGGACTTAGTAGATATCAATTACAGATCAATAAGGGATGATATAATAAACAACCTTTCTGGTTGGAAAAAAAAAAATATTTCATGGCTTGGCCGCATAAATGTGGTTAAGATGAACATACTTCCACGAGTCCTATACGTTCTACAAACTATTCAGATTTCTACGTCCTCCCACCTGTTGCACCAAATCCAGATGGCCATAGCAGCATACATTTGGGGCGGAATTAAACCCAGAGTCTGTCGTAAAACACTATATCTTCCCAGGGAGCGGGGCGGAGTGGGAGTACCCCATCTTGAAACTTATAGGAGAGCTATCAATCTACAAAGGTTGGTAGAATGGTGTCATAATTCTAAGAATAAAGCGTGGACGCAGTTAGATTGTGAGATACTCCACAGGGGTAACGTTGGAGCATTGTCTTGGGTGACGCAATCGCGTTGCCCGGACTTGATGGATCACTATCCACTCCTGTAGGAAGTCTTCTCAGAGTGGGATAAGATAATCCGGTGGAATCCTTTATTTCCACTCCCAGCTCACCTCTGACTCCCGTAAGAGAAAATCCAGACATCGGACTGAGGCAAGGGGCGCAAGTGTGCACCTGTTCCCACCCATTAATAGACAACACAATTACACATACTTTGCAACAGGGGACAATCAAAACCCAGACCGAACTCGCGGAGTGGGATAGCCTGACTTTCACATCATGGTTCAGTGTGGCACAGCTCACACATTTCTACTCAACACACAGAAACAAATCACACTTCAGTAGACAGAAAACACCTTTCGAAAGCCTATGTGTCACAACGTCCCCTAAGACACCTAATCTCACAACTCTATAGAATACTTTTCACAAAGGGAGACACCTGGCACAGAGAGCTTGGGTTAACCATAGAGATAGATGACTGGTATAAAATATTCTGCAAAAACAAGAAAACTTCGGTTTCAGCCAGAATCCAGGAAATTCACTACAAGTTCCTGAGACTCTGGTACTTGACCCCTCAGAGACTCAGGAAGAAATATCCAACACCAGCGGGGGGTGCTGGAGGGGCTGCGGGGAAGAAGGCACACTACTTCATATTTGGTGGTCATGTCCCCGCATTTGACCATTTTGGAACGACGTACTTTGGGACATGGGCAGAGTTTTGAAAATCAATATCACACCTCACCCAAGTCACCTCTTATATCACGATCTTCCCAGAGTGGGTGGAGAAGCAAACTATCAATTGCTGCTTCTGATGCTTAGTGCAGCCAAGGGGCTGATACCCAAATACTGGAAGGCGCTACAGACACCCACCCTTTTCAAAGTGGAGGGCAAAGGTTGGAGATTTTCTCCGGCTTGAGCGCTTTCACTACCACAGAGTAGGCAAAATCATGACACATGAACTCATGCAGCTGACATGGGATGAGCTTAATAACCCTGCATGATAGCCCGACTTCAGCCAGGTGTTCAACAGTGTACTACACATCCCCCTCCCCTAAACCCCCCCCCCTTTTTTTTTGCCTTATTTCTGTCCTTACTTTCCTTACCCGGTACTTTCAATGCTATTTTTCTTCTGTAAAATATTGTAAAACAAGCTCAGACAGGTGGGACTTTGTTCCCCACCGCCTCGTCAAACTGTTTTGACTATAACACGACGCAAATTTCAAGAAATTTGGCGGCATGGACGGTGCAAATACCAATATCAAATGTTGTATTGATTGTATGTCAGTTTATGCCCTAAATGTATGTTTTCAAACAATAAAGCTTGTTAAAAAAAAAAAAAAATCATAAAATGAATATGTCGGTTCAAAATGTAATTCAGATACAAAAGATTTTTGACACTTAAAAAAGTCCATTGAAAAGTACAATGTAATGCTGCAGAAAGTTTTACTTCATCTATTACAAAGCAAAGAATCTGACAAAAAAAAAATGCCGTTTTGTTCACTGAAACCATATCTGTAATAACAACCCTGTAAAAAGTTCAACCAAGCAGGTTTATATATATATATATATATATATATATATATATATATATATATACACAGTATATATATATATATATATATATATATATATATATATATATATATATATATATATATAACTTTAACAGGTAAGTCCAGCACCTTTCTCAATGCTATTTTTTCAGCATTTTTTTCAACAACCTTTCTTCAGATTATAGCAGTGCACGATCACTGAGTGGGGTCTGCCAGCCCACATTTATAGATATGGAAAAAGCAAGATAGCGTCAGCACTTCTTCATACAAAATTCCACTTTATTGAGGTTTCAGACAAAGATAAAAACAGCGACGTTTCGAGTCAACACAGACCCTTAGTCATGCCTGAGGGTCTGTGTTGACTCGAAACGTCGCTGTTTTTATCTTTGTCTGAAACCTCAATAAAGTGGAATTTTGTATGAAGAAGTGCTGACGCTATCTTGCTTTTTCCATATATATATATATATATATATATATATATATATATATATATATATATACTGTATATATATATATATATATATATATATATATATATATATATATATATGCTTTGTTTTTCTCTGCTTCAGTTAATTTTTTATCATTAAAGGGACATGAAACCGAAATTTTTTCTTTCGTGATTTAGAAAGAGCATGTCATTTTAAACAACTTTCTAATTTACTTCTATTATCTCATTTTCATCATTCTCTTGATATCACTTGCTGAAAAGCATATCTAGATATGCTCAGTAGCTTCTGATTGGTTGCTGCACATAGAGGCCTTGTGTGATTGGCTCACACATATTCATTGCTATTTCTTCAACAAAGGATATCTAAAGAACTGAGCAAATTAGATAATAGAAGTAAATTGGAAAGTTGTTTAAAATTACATGCCCTATCTGAATCATGAAAGTTTAATTTTGACTAGACTGCCCCTTTAAAGTGATTGTAAAGTTTAATGAATTAGTGCCCGGTAACTAAAAGTTATCTTAAAAACAGGGGCACTTTCATTCATTAAACTTTACAATGACACTTTTTTGTTAAAATACTTTGGGTTAGATTACAAGTGGAGCTCTAAATTATCACGCTCCCGCAAAGGGAAAATGTGCACGTTTTTGGGCGCGATAATTAACCAGCCATTACAAGTGGCTGGTTATTGCTAGTGCTTATACAATTAACCAGAGAATTAAATATCTGCTCTAGACAGTATTTTGGGGTAAAGTTGGCGGGAGGGGGGTGTTAGAAAAAGAACAACACTGAAAAGTGCCTTTACATTGTGTTCTATACACATATTAACACATATATATATGTATATAATCATATACATATAAATTTATATTTGCTGCCATCGCTGTGCTACTTACCCCCTTCTCTGTGCTTAGGTTCCTATGTGCTCTGATGAAATGCTTGTGCAATGTCGCCCCCTGCATATTCGCGGCCAATTGGCCAATCGGGATGATTGCTGTCCACCACCTCAAATCGCCAGAGGTGACCGCTGCTTCTTAACTTAAGTTTCAGACGGAACCTGAAACTTTGGGGGTAGATTGCAGCATCCGCTGCTTGATAAATCTACCCCTATGTGCTAAAGCATTGTCTTGTTAGCATGCATTTGTTGATTATGCAAATATACTGTATTTACTGGTCCTTTACCTTCTGTATAAGTTCCTTGAAGGTATGGAGCCTTCTGACTCTGTTCCTAAATCTGCCTTTGAAGCTGGGTCATCTGAACACTTTCCTACAAGTATTAAATGTTTATATTGTTAATAAACTGAGGTTGTAACGGCTATAATGTATCAATATTCTAATGCATTCTGACCTATCTAGCGCTGCTCTTGCTTTTATGGGTGCTACTTCTCCTTCTGTTTATAACTTACAGGAGAATACAGTTTACTGTGTCTGAAATGTTGGTAGCTATGCTTCCTTCAAGTAACTGTAAAAGGTCAGGTAAGAATTTACCTTCTACTAGCTCAAAATCTGTAGAGGTTACAGTTTCTAGTCATGAAGCTGATATGTCCTCAGAGGATAAGGTTTGGTTCTGATGATCAGGGGTCTACCTCTGATCATGAATCTGAAATATATGCTTATTCATTGAAATTGAGCATATTTGTTCTCTTTTTAAGGAAACGTTGTTTACTTTAGAGGCAAAACAGATAAGGACAAGTTGTTTAACTGTATAAATGCTATTTTATACCTATGGTTAAAGGGAAAATCTACTCCAGAATTTATTGTTTAAAAAGATAGATAATATATTTATTATTTATTCCCCAGTTTTGCATAACCAACACTGTTATATGGATACACTTTTTACCTATGTGATTGTATCTAAGCCTCTGCAGACTGCCCCCTTATTTCAGTTTTTTTGACAGACTTGAATTTTAGTGCTGACTCCTAGGTAACTCCACAGGAGTGAACTCAATGTTACCTATAAGGCACACATGAACTAGCATTGTCAAAGTGGTTATTAGCCAATCTCTTTCTCTGTACATTTTAAGAAGAAGATTTTAATAAAAAAAAACTTTATATATATGTTGAGTAACAATTTATCATATTTACAAAACAAGATTTTGGGCATTTAAATATTAATATCCTATATTTCTATTTAACAATCAATCTTTATTGTTTAACTTTAGGACAATTTTTATTTTCATTTACAGTCCTGTCCTGTTAATTACCTCTTAAAGAGCGTAAAATAGGATGAAGAGAAAATATATATATATATATATTAAAAAAATTATATATACAAAACATATGAAAAATCCACATATGAAATATAAAATGTTTAATATATAAATATTATATATTTTTTTTATATATATATATATATATATATATATATATATATATATATATATATATATATATATATATATTTAAGGATCAGGCAGTTTTAAGGGCTAAATTTGTTTTCTTGCCAAGGATCTGACTGTATCAGATAGGAATTTGCTGTTCCTTCTTTGTGTCCTAAATTCTACAGAGTTGTTTTTTGCATATTTTGGATATTGTTAGAGCATTAAAGTATTATGTTGACGATACTATGGTTTTTCAGACAAATGTTTAGTTTGTTTATGCTCTTTTCTGGTTCTAGGAAAGGTCAGAAAGCTTCTGCCATTTCTTTCTCTTCTTGATTGAGACTACTAATCCATAAGGCTTTTTTTGGAGGCATTGTAGCTTCCACATTAATGGATAAATGTTCATTCTACTTGTTCAGTTGCAATTTCTTGGCCTTTTGGGAATGAGGCTTAAGATGTCCAACTTTTCAAGCAAACCATTTAGTCTTTTTTGTATACTTTACTAAATTCTACCATTTCAATGTCTTTTGCTTCTTTTGAGGCGGCCTTTGGTTGGAAAGTCCTTAATGGAGTTGTCTCAGGTTGTACAAGGTTGCGTTGCCAGGATAGTTAGCGGGTATCACTGGGACAACAAAACACCTCCATACTGCTAGAAAATTAAAAAAGGGAGCTTTTTGTGAGGGGATGGAGAATCAAATTTTTAATAGGGTAGAAAAAAACAGGATAAAGGGGGCTTGTGGTTGGGGAACTGCCTTTTTAACCCTGAAGTGGATGTGCGGTGGAAGAAACGCCAAGTTTTGCATCACATTACAAGTGGTCTGTTTAGTCCCCATTGGTTT
Organism: Bombina bombina; assembly: GCF_027579735.1. Taxonomy (NCBI): domain Eukaryota; kingdom Metazoa; phylum Chordata; class Amphibia; order Anura; family Bombinatoridae; genus Bombina; species Bombina bombina. The sequence goes on from NC_069499.1 coordinate 469,163,567, forward strand.
ACATATATTCTGCTGAAAGCTTTGCTTACTTATATAGCCAAATGTATACAATAAAAACTGCAATAGTATTCAGATTCAAAGCATGTGCTAAAGCAGAGATATGATTTCAGTGATGGCATATCCATGTTAACATCACTGGGTGCAATTGCAGTACAATGACTTTTGGTACAACTGAGAATGTATACCAAACTCTCCAGGCCTTTCTATCACCTAGATTTAGAGTTTTGTCGGTAAAGATCCGCGGTGCTAACGCTCCTTTTTTTTCCAGTGCACCCTTAAGACAACGCTGGTATTTAGAGTTGTCTGAATGGCTGCGTTAGCCTTAGAAAAGGGAGCGTTGAGCATAATTTAGTTCCACTTCAACCCTCAATACCAGCGTTGCTTACGGTAGCGGTAAGCTGGAAAAACGTGCTCGTGCACGATATCCCCATAGGAAACAATGGGGTTGAGCTGGCTGAAAAAAAACCTAACACCTGCAAAAAAGCAGCGCTCAGCTCCTAACGCAGCCCCACAGCCCCAGTCTAAACCTAACACCCTAACATGAACCCCAAGTCTAAACACCCCTTAACTTACACTTATTAACCCCTAATTTGCCGCCTCCGCTATCGTTGACACCTGCATTTTATTATTAACCCCTAATCTGCCGCTCCGGACACCGCCGCAACCTACATTATCGCTATGAACCCCTAATCTACTGCCCCTAACATCGCCGACACCTATATTATATTTATTAACCCCTAATCTGCCCCCCCAACGTCGCAGCCACCTACCTACACTTATTAACCCCAAATCTGCCGACCGGACCTCGCCGCCACTATAATAAATGTATTAACCCCTAAACCACCGCACTCCCGCCTCGCAAACACTATAATAAATTTTATTAACCCCTAATCTGCCCTCCCTAACATCGCCGCCACCTACCTACAATTATTAACCCCTAATATCCCGCCCCCAACGTCGCTGCTACTATAATAAATTTATTAACCCCTAAACCTAAGTCTAACCCTAACCCTAACACCCCTCTAATTTAAATATAATTTAAATGAATCTAAATAAATTTACTATAATTAAATAAATTATTTCTATTTAAAACTAAATACTTACCTATAAAATAAACCCTAATATAGCTACAATATAACTAATAGTTACATTGTAGCTATTTTAGGAATTATATTTATTTTACAGGCAACTTAGTATTTATTTTAACTAGGTACAATAGCTATTAAATAGTTAATAACTATTTAATAGCTACCTAGTTAAAATAATTACAAAATTACCTGTAAAATAAATCCTAACCTAAGTTACAATTACACCTAACACTACACTATCAATAAATTAATTAAATAAATGACCTACAATTACAAAAACAAACAAACACTAAATTACAGAAAATAAAAAAAATTACAAGAAGTTTAAACTAATTACACCTAATCTAAGCCCCCTAATAAAATAAAAAAAGCCCCCCAAAATAATAAAATGCCCTACCCTATTCTAAATTACAAAGTAATCAGCTCTTTTACCAGCCCTTAAAAGGGCTTTTTGCGGGGCATTGCCCCAAAGTAATCAGCTCTTTTACCTGTAAAAAAATACAACCCCCCCAACATTAAAACCCACCACCCACATACCCCTACTCTAACCCACCCAAACCCCCCTTAAATAAACCTAACACTAACCCCCTGAAGATCGAGGTCCGGTCGGCAGATTAGGGGTTAATAAGTGTAGGAAGGTGGCGGCGACGTTGGGGCGGGGGCAGATTAGGGGTAATAAATATAACATAGGTGTCGGCGATGTTAGGGGCAGCAGATTAGGGGTTCATAGGGATAATGTAGGTGGCGGTGGTGTCCGGAGCGGCAGATTAGGGTTTTCAAAAATTTATTATAGGGTTTGCGATGTGGGGGGGCCTCGGTTTAGGGGTTCATAGGTAATTTATGGGTGTTAGTGTACTTTATAGAACTGTAGTTAAGAGCTTTATGTTCCCGCGTTAGCTCATAAAACTCTTAACTACAGACTTTTTTTTGCGGTTGGAGTCTTGTCGGTAGAGTCTCTACCGCTCACTTCTTCCAAGACTCGTAATACCAGCGTTAGGCAAATCCCATAGAAAAGATAGGATATGCAATTGACGTAAGGGGATCTGCGGTAGCCTCGAGTCGCGGAAAGAAAGTGAGCGGTAGACCCTTTCCTGCCTGACTCTAAATACCAGCGGGCGTTAAAAAGCAGCGTTAGTTAACGCTGCTTTTTAACCCTAACGCAGAACTCTAAATCTAGGCGTATGTTTCTCCCTGTTATATGTTCAATGCTCAAATAAGGGATTTTGCTAAAAGTTTATCTTTAAAGGGAGAGGAAACCCCAAAATTTTCTTTCATGATTTGGATAGAACATACAATTTTAAACAACTTTTCAATTTGCTTCTATTATAAAATTTGCTTCATTATCCTTTGCTAAAGGAATAGCATTGCACTACTGGCAGCTAGCTGAACACATCTAGTTAGCCAATCACAAGAGACAAATGTGTGCAGGCATCAATTAGTAGCTAGCTCCCTCTAGTGTAGGATATGTACGTATTTTTCTTCCACAAGGGGTACAAAGACAATGAAGCACATTTGAAAATAGTTTCTTAAAATGACATGCTCTATCTGAATCATGCAAGTTTAATTTTCACTTTCCAATCCCTTTAAAGCTATTATAAGGCATAAGACAGTTGTGGCTGACTCGTGAAGGCAGAACAGAAAAACTGATTCAGAGCAATGCTATAAAGTTTATTTCAGTAAGGCTGGGGGCTTAACCACAGGACAAGAACAGTTTAGCTTTAATTTATTTCCTTAATGATGTTCGTGTGAACTAGCTTGTGTTCCCAGGCTACAATAAAACAGTCTTCTTGCTGCAATATTTGAATGAATTCTTTTCCTTGCCACTGTGACCTTGCTACAGGCCCTTGGTGCAAATGTCCTTCATGATAGGTAGTAAACCCCTTTTCAGTAAGAGAATAAAGCGGCAGCTTTTACTTCAGCCAAATTTACGAAGGGCAAAAAGCTCAGGTTATACACAAAAATCTGAGCTAACACTGTAATCTCCTTTTGTGGCAAGATAGACATTATTGTCATTGATTTACTTGCAGAAATATGACAAAGTGCAAGGTGCAATGCTGGAATCTTAAGATTGATATGTTGATTTTAATTATAAACTCTTCAAAAATAAAATGTCAGTTTGTTCTCTTATGTACGATTATATGAATTTCATAAAGCAACTGCACATCCTTATAAGTAAGTCTTGGAAAGCAATGTATATCATGTTAGAACTCCAATTGTGGACACTAAAAAGCACATTTTGCCAATCTAAAAACTGTACTGGTATACAGTATAAAATAACTAAAAAGGTGCTAGGTTATGTTTGAACAAAGATGTAATTCTCATTGGATTAAGTGTCCCAGTGGAAAATCTATCTCCTTCCACTAGATTAATATTATCTTTTATTAGCTTTATTTGTAAACTGACAGAACATTGTGCAGTGCTGGGAATATAAACATAACAGATTCTTAAGGGATTAAAGGAGCAATATTGTGCGTACCTGAAAGTAAAAAAAAACCTTCCCACTTAACCATCTACTTTAAGTGAATAAATAATGACACGACAACAGTTGGGATTTAAAGACCCTTTGGGTCATTTATTAACACGAGGCACCCCTGCATGTTTGTTTTAACAAAAACATCAGGGCCTTTCTTCAACTTTAACTCTTACTCATTTACATGGTTACATGTAAATGCTCTAACTTTTAACATGAACGAACATTAAGCGGCATTGTCTAACTAGCTAACTCATATGAAGCGGGAAGCAGGCCCAGGCAGCTGACACAAAGCGGAGCCCAGATACAACGCAGTACGGATAGAAGGTTTTAACTCGAGCTGTTCGGCCCACCGCAAACCAGGAGGAGCTTTCCCCAGGCACGCGCCTGACTACGTCACTCCTCCTGCAATGGCCATCACTCCTCCCCGCTTTCTATCTGACGCCTGGGACGCTACCGCCCGCCCTTTAGAGTGTTATCACCGCTCAAACCTTAGTGGTCCTCCGGATTCGCCAGGTGAACACCCTGCGAATTCGAAAGGAGCTGAAAAATTAACGCCCTGGACTGACCAACAGGCTATAAGTCGACTACGACTAACCCTGCCCGGAGCCAGGGGGAGGCTAATTCTACCACTTTAATCAAAATTGCTGCTATCAGGGTGGGAGAAGATCTGCAATGGCCAGGAACAGAAAAGAGGGCCTGAAATTCCCAGAAGCCCCTTTTTATTGGTAAGTACAGATCCCTCCCTCCCTTAGCCTGCAACATTGTTGCAAACCTCACTCACAGGGCCCACATACACTCCTCCTCCCTGCTTCCTTAACCCTTAAGACGTTCCTGGCTATTCTGCAGCCCTGCACTTTCCTAAGGGATTAAAGGAGCAATGTCGTGCCAATCATAATACTAACTACCTCACAACCTACTACACTATAGATGTCAACCCTTTCCGTATATTCTCTATAAACCTGTCCAGCCCTAGGTCCGTTAAATGGACCCCATCTTGCCGATATAAGCTCCTGTCCCCTGCCGAGATGTCGGGGTGCCTCACCACAAAACCTCCCAATTCCCGAATTACCTTTCCTATGTCCCTGTTGACTTTCTTCCTTACCCCAAAGGCGGCCTTGTGACAGACCATATGCCGCCAATGTAACCTGGGAATCACCTGTGACCACCCTACTCTTACCCCAGGCAACCATGCGTGCAACCACCTAATGTCAGCGCACACAACCTGAATTAACTCTAGGGTGGGCATCGCACCTGGATCATTGCCCCACAGATGTAGAACTATCACATCAGGACGACCCCACCTTCAGTAGGCCTCCTGTATAAGCCCGGGCATATCGTGCCAACATAGGCCTCTGCGCCCGAGCCATCTGACGGATGCCCGGGAGGGGTGAAAGCCCATGCGGCTCCCAGCCGGGAGTGCTGACGCTCGGATGGAGGCCCAGTGTACGAAAGAGTGCCCGACAATACAGACTTTACAAGAACCTCGGCCCCTTCCTGAAAAAACACAACACATCGTTAAACTTTGCAAAAGACACACATGATATCCCCAGTGACCCCCTACCTCATGTGAGGGAGCCACCCCCCCAATCCTACGCACCCCTTCTTACTCAATTCCCCGGTTTCCCAGAATGTCTAACATACATCCTATAGCGCTGCGAACTCCACCGCCCCAGCGCTTTGATTCTGTCCGCTGACCACCCCAACGCCGCCGTGCTGGTTGCTGCGCCCACCCGAAAGGAATGCAGCGCTATGCGTGATGCGTTCAAGCCAGCCTGCGCCGCTGCCCTTGCCAAAACCCTGTGGAATTGGAATCTGGAGAGCACCGACCCATCCTGATGGATCAGATACGGGCCTGTCCCTTGAGGGCGTAAACCCTCAAAAACTGTCAACAATGAAACGGGGCAAATCCTGGCATCCCCTACCTTTGGTAGATGTAACCATACCCCTTTCCCCTCCTGGTCCGTCTTGGACCTGGGAATAAGCAACAACACCGCATCCCTAGCCCATCTTACATAGCGGACAATTTTTGGATGGCGGTACTAATTCGCTTACTTGCAGAGCCCCGTGAAACACCAGCGCGAATGCCGCTCTAAATAGCGCTACTTCGTATTTCCCCACGCATACCGCCTCTAAGGCATGCATCAGATCTACCAGTCGTGCCACTGTAATGGGTTCCCTCATGTCTGCCCTAGGGGGCTCCCTGCGACCCCAACCCCGCATAGATTGCTTAACGAGGAAAGTACCCATGAAGTCTCGCACCCTAAATAGCTTGCTAAAGAAAGATAGGGCTGCCAGCTTACCCTGCACCAGAGATTTTCTGGTACCCCTACTCTCAAGGTTCCTCATCCACTCTAACAGGGTTACCTGAGAAGTGTCGTAATAAGAGAGATGCTTGCTCCCGCAGAACGCCTGCCATTCGTTCCAGTGCCTCACATATGATGTCCAGGTCGCCGGAGCCAATGACACCCTAACTAAGGGGAACACGAACTCCCAGGGAACGCCAGCTGCCAGAGATAAGACAGGCAGGGCAAGCCGTGAGGTGAAGCACAAGGAGCAACCTTCCTGAACACCTCCCATTACCCTCTAGACAGCGCATCGGCCATGATATTCTTAACCCCTGGCACATGCTTATGTTAGAGGCATCTAAGGACCAGCTGCCTAAGGAGCCTGACTACCACCGTCGAGGTTGCTGACAAGTGGTTGATGGAGAAAACCATACTCTGATTGTCGCACCAAAAGATAACCGTTCGATTCGCCAACCTCTGTGCGCATAATTCCAGTGCCACTATTATGGGGAATAGTTCAAGGAAGCATAGGTTCCTTGTCAAACCCGCCTGAGCCCACGATGTAGGCCATGCCTCCGGGCTCCACTCTGAGCCTAGCATTGCTCCGTACCCCCCGGAGCCCGCCGCATCGGTAAACAGATGCATGGATTGATTGGACTCCGTGGGTGTTCTCCATATACAGACCCCGTTGAAGTTTGAGAGGTACTCCTCCCAAACCCGCAGGTCATCACGCATTCCCTTCTGAGATATATATCCTCGTCCGCTGTGGCTTAATGCCACCCAGCTGCACCTCCAATCTGCGCTTAAAAACGCGCCCCATCAGGATGACCCGCCCCGCGAAGTTCAGGAGGCCAAGCAAGGATTGCAGCTCCTTCACCTTTACAGATCTTGCCGCCCTGGTGCCCCGCACCATGTCCAGCAGGCGTCTCAGCTTGTCCTCCGGAAGCCAACACAGCCTCGCTACCGAATCGCTTTCTATCCCGAAAAAGGTGAGGCGAGTGCAGGGACCCTCCGTTTTATCGGCTGCCAGGGGGACCCCAAACGCCTCTATTAAGGAGGTCATGCTCTGCATTAGTTCCCTACATTGGAGGAAATCTGGTTCCCCCACAAGCAAGAAATCATCCAGGTAATGGGCGATCCGCTCCGATTGTGCAAACTTTGCCAACGCCCAATGCAGGAAAGGGCTGAACGTCTCGAAATATGCGCATGAAATGGAGCAACCCATCGGGAGGCACCTGTCAACATAATAGTTTCCCTCAAAATAGCAGCCCATTAACCTGAATGAGAGAGGGAGTAGCCGGAATGCCGATTCGATATCCAGCTTCGCCATCAGCGATCCCACCCCCGATTTTCGTACAATATCAACCGCAGATTCAAAGGATTGATACTGCACCGAACTGAGGTCTGGTGAAATGGCATCATTCACCAACCCCCCTTTTGGGAAAGAGAGATGCTGGATTAAGCGGAACTTCCCACTTTCCTTTTTAGGCACCACACCAAGCGGGGACACTATGAGTCCCTCAATAGGCGGCTGTTTAAAGGGGCCTGCCATGTGCCCCAAACTAACCTCCTTCCCAATTTTTTCGCTGACAACCCCCGGGAACTGATTTGCCGAATTTAAGTTCCGCCGAAGTATGGACCCCGTTACACGCCCCGCATGGGTATGATAAACCCCTCCCTCAGGCCGGACAGCAGCAAGCCTGCCGCCCTCCAGTCCGGGTACACCGCGAGCCATCTTTCAAGGGTGTCCACCCTCAGCGGGGTGGTTGCCCTTCCCAGCTGGCGGCAGCTTGCCACCACTGCGATCCCTGCCTGCTTGCGCTTTCGGGTGCATTCGACTTCTGGGTGCTGGCCGCCGCAGTAGTGGCACACGTGGCAAAAGGAACAACTTTGCCCCCTGTCGCACTGTTTATCTTGGAAATTCCAGCATTCCCAGCCCTTTCGCCATGCCTGCGCGCCTGCCCGAAAGGGCTAGCTGCCTGAGGCCACGGTAGGTGACGCCTGCACCTCTGGCCCGAGTTTGTTCCATAAGAGTAACTCAATGGAACCAAATGACAAGGAGGGATCCGCCGCCATCTTCCTGCGATATGAGATCTCATAATCCCTCCATATCCCCTCCTTATGACATCTATAGATCCTCTCTATTGTGCTCTGATATTTGAGGATATCCACCCCTTGCATAGGCCATTTAGCCAAAAAACAAGACCCCAGCACCCTAAAGCAGCACACCCACTCTTCGTAAATGTCTGGCCTTTTTAACTTCTTAGGGCCTGTCCCGTCCTCCGCCATTTCTTTCTGCTTTTGAGCTTCAGCCGAGAGCTCAAATATGTTCACATATTTTCTGTAATGTCTTTTCCTAACCATTTTTGACTTCAGGTGCTTGTGCAAGCAATGCACCTTGACCGTGATAGAATCCCCTTCCAGGGCAGATTTTCTATTACCCTCCTGGCTGGCCCCGGGTCCCCAGTCACACCCATGTCCTCACTACCGCCCCTTTCGGCTTACGGCCCTGAGCCCTGGCTGCGCGCTTTTTTCCTATCCGCCATTAGTGTCCTTAGCATCTTATACATGCGCTTCTCCCCCTTCTTATGTAAGCCTAGCTCGGTGTCACTTTCTGACCCTGACCCGAAGAACTAGTGTCCCCCTCCTTCAGTGTCTGTGGTGTAAGGGACTGCTCACCTGTATCTGCGCCTCCTTGGCCCCTCTCAGCCGACAATGCCTTCGGCGCTGAAGGTGTTGCTGCTGCCCTGGGGTTGTCTGAGTGCATCCCTGCTCCTTGGACCGACACCTGCTGCGACTCAGTGGGAAGAGAGACAGGAGAGGAGTACCGGCTGCCTGGGGAGGCAAGGCTCCATTCACACCCCCAGCATTCATCCCATAGCCTAAATTATCAGCCCTCTGCTGCTGCCTCCCCTGCATCAAATGTGGAACACCATCATACATTCCCCCTGCTGTCCCCCATTCACGGGGCTCTGTGACAAAATCAGCTTGTTGCTCCCTTCCCTGCTGACTCCTCCATACATTGCTTAATTGTACCCCTTCCCTACGCTGTTCCTGCCAAGGTGCACCCCTGTCCCGTGGGCCTAACTGCCCAGGGCTCATAGTGTGGTATAACCCATTGTCATCCCCCATCCCCACAAATGCATTTCCCCTGTCTCCCAATGCGTTACACACTGAGGCCCTTCGCGAGCGCATCAACCCCTCGCTGCGCATTCCCCAGCCCGCCCCCCGCAGCCGGCACCCCCCTCCTACCTTCCGGTGAGAGGGATGCAGAGAGAGCTGTCCATTTTGCTCCTCTCCTGGCTGCGTTTGTAGCCCGACTGCGCCCGCGACCGGGAGTCCCGCCCACCAGAAGTACGTCAGGGGGTGGGGCTCCAGGCCCGCGCACAGTGATCACGGCAGGCTCCAAGGCCTGCAGAGGCCTAGAGAGGCCTGATGGACCTGGCCCACACCCGGCGGGTACATCAACCGGACCGCCCGCAGAGGTAAGAGGGATACCCTGGACCTCAGTCGCACCGGATGCAGCCGCCGCGGGACCACCCAAGATGACGGATGGGCCACGTGGCGGCCCAGTGGTAAGAGCAGGTGGTGTGGTGGTAGAAGTCCCGGCAGCCGCCACGGGTCCCTCCAAGCAAGCGGATGGGCCACATGGCGGTCCGGTAGTAAGCGCCGGTGGTGTGGCGGTAGAAGGCCCAGCAGCCGCCATGGGTCCCTCCAAGCAGACGGATGGGCCACGTGGCGGTCTGGTAGTAAGCCCAGGTGGTGTGGCGGTAGAAGGCCCTGCGGCCGCAACGGGTCCACCCAAGCTGTCGGATGGGCCGCGTGTCGGCCCGGCAGTAGGCCCTGGCTGTGTGGCGGTAGAAGGGGAGGCCGTGTAGGAGGGGAAACCCCCCTGGTCGCGGTCGGCCCCACGCTAAGCTGCTGGGGGAATTTAGCAGCAGACAAGGAGGGGGCCCCTTGCCCTCCAAACACAGGGCCCAATACTGCTGAAAGGGACTGGACTAGCGACCACACGGTCGCCAGTTGTCCCTGCAGAATAGCCGCAACATCCAGGTGCCCAAACTTGCCCACTAGCTCCCCACCCCCCCGACCACCCGCATAGGCCGCAGCCTCAACCTGGCCCTGAGCCAGGCCTAAATTCGCCCTAATCACACCCTGCTGCTCCACCCTGCCTCCTAATCGCATCCTACTACTCTCCCTATGCCCCACCTCAACCCCTGAAGAGGCCTCTGCTGGGTGTAAACCATCTGCCCCCGCTCCCCCCCTGAGCTAATAGCCTGCAGAGTGTTTCGGCCCAGCCTAAGGGTTGGGCCCTGGGACCCAGGGGAAGGGGGGATAATATCAACGTCACTCATCTCTTTTTCTGCAGGTTCCATGCGTCCACGCTGAGGGCCCACATCTCTGAACCGGAGAGGAGGCAAAGAAGACCTGCGTGACCGATTCATAGCCGCAATTCAGCAAAACAGCTTCTACAAGAGAAGATCTGCAATGGCCAGGAACAGAAAACAGGGCCTGAAACTCCCAGAAGCCCCTTTTTATTGGTAAGTACAGATCCCTCCCTTAGCCTGCAATGTTGTTGCAAACCTCACTCACACAGCCCACATACACTCCTCCTCCCTGCTTCCTTAACCCTTAAGACATTCCTGGCTAAGTGCAGCCCTGCACTTTCCAAATGATTATGTTTTATTACCAGCCTAGGCTCTTTCAGGAATGTTTGGTGCCAATGTGTAGATGTTTGCTAGGATTATGGGTAATATCTTTGTGACAGAAATTAAAGAAATATTTTATAAGGATAGTGTTAGGCCAAACCATTATTTTTATATATGGTCATGGACAGAAATTATTTTTTATTTATTTATTTTAGTATCTAATACCTTGTGATTCCTTAACTACCCCTTCTTACTTTTCAGTGTAGCCAATATAATATATACTTTTGGAAGAGGTAAGTTATTGTATTGTAAGAAAATTATGTAATATAATCTCAAACAATACCTGACCATAAATATGAATACATTATCATGCATATCTTAAGTATTTTATATTTTCTTCCAAATTCGAACATTTGTTGTCTCAACTACTTGCTAATTTTAATGCATACAGATTTTTTATTTTTGTATTGAACATATAGCTGAATTCATACAATGAATTTTGATAAATTAAAATTTAGGGGTAGATTACAAGTGAAGAGCTAACTGCGCTTGGCTTTTTATGCAGGTCATATACTGCAAATATTATACTTTAATTAAAAAAGTTTTTGCTTGCGTGCTAACCCGACTTGCGCAAAAAGGCGAAGTTAGAATATTGCAATTGTTTACCTATTCTCCTGTAGACTTCAATGGAGCGCAAAAAGTGGAAAAGAAAACTAACACCCTTACTCACAGGCAAACCCAATCGCAACCCAACATGAAATATTAATATTTCATATTCCAATGTTCTTCACATAATATGTTCTATTTATTCTTAAACACATATTTCTATATAAATCTGATGTTTTTTGGTAAAATATATATATCTATACACTCACATATAAATATATATATATATATATATATATATATATATATGTATATGATTATATATAGGTATACATATACAGTATACAGATATTTAGGAATATCTATTTATAATTACTTAGAACATGTGAAATATTCACATTAAAAACACAGTATAATACTTTATTATTATTATTATTATTATTATTATTATTAGTTATTTGTAGAGCTCCATCAGATTCCGCAGCGCTATAAACAAATGCGGAGTACAACAAAACAATTATAGGGATCACATGGGTAGAGGGCCCTGTCAAGAGTTGCACTGTGGTAGTCAGCTCTTAAGAAGGCGACAAACAGCTGGACTCTTAGGCTTATTAAATATGAATATTGCATAAATATGATTTTACATGTTTTCAGCTACTTGATTGCAAAGGGCTCCAATGCACTTACATATATGTCTGTATGTGTATCCATATGTATGCACGTGTTAATATGTGTATATATGTCTGTAAATACATAAATACACAAATAAATACAAAAATACATTCGTACACACATATAAACATATTTAGACATGTATATGAATGTATCTCTATATTAAAGCCCTTTACAACACTTGAGACCTCATATCTTTGAGCTCTTTTTAATTCAATTTCTTTTCAACAATGTTTATTGATGGTGTTGCTATGAGTGTAACTGTACTTTTTAATGTAGTTTAAGGGGACATAATACTCATATGCTAAATCACTTGAAACTGATGCAGTATAACTGTAAAAACCTGACAGGAAAATATCACCTGAGCATCTCTATGTAAAAAAGGAAGATATTTTACCTCACAACTTCCTCAGCTCAGCAGAGTAAGTTCTGGGTAAAAAGTTATACTCAGCTGCAGCCCAGCTGCAGGTAAAAAAAAAAATTTAAAAAAAATTTCAAAAAAATGAAGAAATGAACAGCAGCCAATCAGCATTAACAGTGCTGAGGTCATTAACTCGTTTACTGTGATCTCATGAGATTTGACATAACTCTCATGAGATTTCATTGTAAACTTCCTTACACTGAATAGGGAAATAACATGAGAGTGCACAAGGCTCAATCCTTCGGCTGTCCCGGGACATACATACTGATATGCTGCTTAGAAGTCCTTTACAATGGGATGTGGCTACTGAGAAACTTTTAAGGTAAAATAGCTTTCTTTTTTACATAGAGATGTTCAGGTCATATTTTCTAGTCAGCTTTTTACAGCTATACTGCATCACTTTCAAGTGTTTAAACATTTGGGTATTATGGCCCTTTAAAGTATTTTTGTGTAACTTTTTATTTGAGTGTAACAGTTAACCAGAGCTCAGAGGTCACGCTATTCCGACTCGGGTTAAATTCAATTGCGCTCGAGCAAGCGCATTCACTTTCAACTTGTAATACGTGTGTTACTTCCGACGTGTGCAAACAGCCATGATAAACCCGATATCGCTTGTGTGCAACTGTTAATGTGCCACCCGTAATCTAGCCCTTAGTCAATTCATTTGTAAACCAATGAAATTGTAGATTTTGTTTAAATAAGACCCCACTAGTACAACAGATCCATATAATGGAAACATTTACCTGTTGATTGTCACAAACTGTGTCTACAAGAATGTGTTTATATTTGAATTTGAATGTTAGAATGAATGATATTATGGAAATTTGATTTACATAATTGAGTGTTGATAAGAACAAATAGTTTTAAAAATTCTATAATAGAATGCTGTTTACAGTTTTCGAATGTCACTTTCAAATTCAAATGTTCATAATTAGATTGAATGTCCATATTTTAAATTTTAAATGTAAAATTTGATTTAACAAATACTATTCAGAAGTTCAATAGTTCATGTGGTAGGGAATTTAGTAAATTGATAAATAATAGATCCAATTATATCAATTCTAATGTTTCTATTTTGAATATTGCATAATTTGAATATTACATTTAAAGAAAGCATTAGAAATACTATAATAAAAACATAGATTCAAAAAAAATTATTCAAATATTGCATAATTCAAATCGAATTATTAGAAAAATTCAAATCAAATATTACATTTAAAGAAAGCATTAAAAATACTATTACATTAAACGAATGTTAGAATGTTGTACAAACATTCGAAATTCAAAACAAACGAATGTGTTAAAATTCTTTCATTTTTCGAATGTTGCGAAACATTTGCCCATCCCTACTGAAGAATAAAACTTTTCACTTTTATTCTTATGGGTTTTGCCACTATCCACCAGCGGGAGATTTTATTAGACAGAGAGCGATCTTAGTTTAAGCTCTAACAAAAAATACATAAATAAATTATTAAAATCATTACTCTTAAACAGTATTCTTTCATATGCATAATCTTTACAGGTTTGTGCTGCGGAGTCTGTTAGTGCTCTACAAAGAACTGATAATACTAATAATACCTGACATGAAATTCAAACTTTAAATGTACATTTCAAATTTAAATCCAACCATTTTTAGAATATACATATTTTTTGTGAAGCCTCTTGAATGTTGCTAGTTTGCTTTCATAACTTTTATTGTGCATACAATTGATACTAGTACTGATAATAATAGTAATTTGGCTTAAAGGGACAGTCTACTCCAGAATTTTTATTGATAGATAATCCCTTTAATACATATTACCACATTTTGCATAATCTACATGGTTATATTAATATACTGTTTACCTCTGTGATTACCTTGTATCTGAGCCTCTGCAGACTGCCCCCTTGTCTGAGTTCTTTTGACAGACTTTCATTTTAGCCAGTCAGTGCTGAATCATAAGTAACTCCACGAGTGAGCATAGTTTTTCTATATGGCACACATGAACTAGTAATGTCTAGCTGTTAAAAAATGTACAGTGCTTTGAGATAAGAGGCGGCCTTCAAGGGCTTAGAAAATAGCATATGAGCCTACCTAGGTTTAGCTATCAACAAAGAATACCAAAAGAACAAAGCAAATTTGATGCTAAAAGTAAATTGGAGAGTTGTTGTTTTTTTAAAATTGCATGCCCTATCTGAATCATGAAATCTTAATTTTGACTAGACTGTTCCTTTAAACACACACAACCATTTTTTTCCTACAGTGTGTCTTTTACTCTGGAAAACTGTTTCTCAATTTCAGTTTACATGTTCAATACAAGCAATGTACTCTACCTGCTGTATCATAGGGCAAAAAGTATCATTATTTCAGGCGGACTGGTTCGCAAGTAGAGAACCAGCCAACCTGCAATCGCCACTTGTAATGCTGCATTGTATGATGAAAGTTAACATTGCACAAGAGAAGGGAATATCAATCACCCTGAACAAGGAAATGTCATGGTGATAGATCTTCCCACTTCTGAGGTGGTGTAGAACTGCAGCTTATTAAATCCACCCTACAATGTCTTTAATACAGAATCAAGTTATATAGTGCAATATTACAAAAAATAATTTACAGACTATTTTATTGTAGAATTCATCACCATTATATAAGTGCACTTTATAGAAGAGATAAGTGCTTTTGACAAACTAATGAACTAGACAAATGTATATAAATCTCTTCGTCAAAGTCAAAATTAAACTTTCATGATTCAGATAAAGCATGTAATTTTAAACAACTTTCCAATTTACTTCCATTAATAAAATATGTACAGTCTTTTCATATTTATACATTTTGAGTCACCAGCTCCTACTGAGCATGTGCAAGAATTCACTGATTATATATATGCAGAAGAAGTGGAAATAGAGATAACTTTGAAATTTGTCAGAAATCTACTACTCATTTGAAGTTCAGACTAAGTGCTATTGCAGTAAGTATTATGCCCTATTAAATAGGAACAATTTGATACCACTGTTCTAAATCATAAGCAACCACTTTTCCTGGAGCTTTTCAAGGGAAAATTGACTAATTCTACATATTGAACATATACAAAAACTATGTTTTGCCTTGCAGGATTGGCTGTTCTTGCAAATGCTCCTTTCATGTGATTAAATGCAATTTTTTTAATAAAAAGTTAAAATTATTCAAATCACATTACGAAACTCTGAAACCGTTAGAGAAATTAAATACAGTAATCTAAATGTTAATTTATTATTGCAGTACAATGTTTGGAGGTTTAAACATGTTAATTACAACATTTCTCTAAATGGTTTTTAATTTTTCATTACACAGAGGTCATGAATGGTTAACTGAAAACCTACATTCAAACATATTAAACAGTCATCATCAATATTGAATGAAGTAGCTATCATGTTTTATTGTTGCTTTGGCTTAATTAACTTCATTTTCTAATTCTAATTTTTTTTGTATTTCAAACTGCATTTCTTCATGAACATTTCAATGTCTTAGAAAATAAACAAAAATATTATCTTAGTTGCCACACAATGTATTCACGTGATTTTCTTGAACCAAGGCTGATGTTTGTTGTGTTATAGGAGACTGCACCCCAGTCAAACTGAATGTAGAATTACTACAATACAGTGGATTTTGTTCTTGAGACCCTTCAGGCTGTTGCCTCACAGGTGAGTTCAATCTCCTTCAAAAAACACTTTGCTATCATCTGCCAGCTATTTTCAGCCACCAAATTAAATGATAAGGTGAATTAAACTGTACCCATGTCTTCTGTATCCCTACTAATGAATGACAAGTAAACTTGTAAAAATGTCTTCTGTATCCCCAGTAATGAATGACAAGTACATTTGTAAAAATGTCTTCTGTATCCCTGCTGAGTGACAAGTAAACTTGCACACATGTCTTCTGTATCCTTACTAATGAGTGACAAGTAAACTTGTACTCATGTCTATTGTATCCCTACTAATTAGTGACAAGTCAATTTGTAACCATGTCTTTGTATCCCTACTAATGAGTGACAAGTAAACTTGTACACATGTCTTCTGTACCCCTACTAATGAGTGACAAGTACACTTGTACACATGCCTTCTGTATCCCTACTAATGAGTGACAAGTACACATGTCTTCTGTATCCCTACTAATGAGTGACAAGTAAACTTGTACACATGTCTTCTGTATCCCTACTAATGAGTGACAAGTAAACTTGTACTCATGTCTTCTGTATCCCTACTAATGAGTGACAAGTAAACTTGTCTCTCGACAATTTTCGCCTCTGTCCAAGGAGGAGTCTGTACCTACTCCAGTTATACCTCCTGATCATATTTTGGCTACCATATGTACTAATTTGACTTCTCCCTTTGGGGAGGAGATCCTGGCTGCACAAACCAATACACCTCCTGAGAAACCTAGTGGTAAGTGCTTTGTTCCTGAGAATCTTCAAACTAAACTTTTGCACACTTACCACTATCCTAAAGCCGTAGGTCACCCGGGCAAGAACCAAATGATTTGGTCTGTCACTCCACAATTCTGGTGGCCAGGTATTCGTTCTGATGTTGCTGCGTATGTTGCCTCCTGCTCAGTTTGTACACAGAATAAGACTCCTCGACGTCTTCCTGTGGGTCTTCTTCAACCTATTGCTAATGGTGAGTGTCCTTGGACAAACCTTTCCATGGACGTCATTGTCGAGCTTCCTGTTACCAATGGCAATACTGTTATCCTTATGGTGGTTGACCGTTTTTTTAAAATGTCACATTGCATTCCCTTGAAGAAGCTGCCTACCGCTCAGAAGCTTGCTTTAATTTTTGCCCAGTAGGTCTTCCGTTTACATGTGTTACTCAAAGAGATAGTCTCGGATCGGGGTAGCCAGTTTGTCTCCAGATTTTGGCGTTCCTTTTGTGCTCAAATGGGGATCCAGCTTTCCTTCTACTCAGCATATCAACCTCAATCCAATGGTGCTGCGGAGCGTTCTAATCAAGCTCTGGAACAGTTCCTCCGTTGCTATGTCTCAGATCACCACAATAATTGGTCTGAACTGTTACCTTGGGCAGAGTTCGCTCGTAATAGTGCTATTAATGCTTCCTCCCAGTTATCCCCGTTCATGGCAAATTATGGGTTTCAACTATCCTTGTTGCCCGATTCATTCATGTCTCAGGGTATTCTGGCTTTGGAGAAGCATCTCTGGTAACTCGGTTCCACGTGGGTTCAGACTCAGGATTGCCTTCACCGTTCAATGCAGCGCCAAAAGTTCCAGGCTGATCGTAGGCGTCTGCCCGCACCTTCCTACCAGGTTGATGAGAGGGTTTGTCTGTCCTCTTGAAACTTGAACCTTCATGTTCCTTCCAATAAACTGGCTCCTCGCAATGTTGGTCCTTTTCGAATACTCCGACGGGTCAATCCTGTGGCTTACGCTCTTGACCTTCCTCCTGCAATGCACGTCTCCAATGTTTTTCATGTCTCCCTCTTGAAACCATTAGTTTGTAATTGGTTTACCACCGTGTTGCCTCGTCCCCGTCCTATCTCTGTTGACAACCATGAAGAATATGAGGTCAGCAGCATTATTGACTCTCGTATGTCCAGGGGCCGTGTACAGTATTTGGTTCACTGGAGGGGCTATGGTCCTGAGGAGCGTTCATGGGTTCCCTCCTCTGATGTTCATGCTCCCGCCCTTCTCTGTGCCTTCCACTCCCATTTCCCCAATAAGCCTTTTGTCCTCTCACGGGGGAGAGGTCGTTGAGGGGAAGGGACTGTCAAGATTTTCTTCCTGCTTTGTTTGCCATGTGCTGCTAGCAGTCATTTTGCTTACCTTTTCTTGCTGAATCTGGTGCAGACGCTGCTCATTTCCTGCATGCCCTCTTATGGCCAGACTGTTGTAAATCATCTGTGTGAGACAAGTTGCAGTCTCAGAATTGTGATGTCATCACTTATTATTTAAAGGGTCTCTGTTCAGTATGCTTTGCCCTTGCATTTTCTCAGACCTGTTTGTGAGTTCCTGTGTATTACCTGGCTGTCTGACGTCCCTCCTGGTTCCTGACTTGGCTTGTCTGACTACTCGTTTTGGCTCCTGACTCAGCTCATCTGACTACCAGCTCTGGCTTTGACTCCTGGCTTGTTATTTGACTTGTGGACTTTTTATTATTGCTTTGTTATTAATAAAGGTGTGATTATTTTGCACTTCTCATCTCAGTCTGATTCCTGGCACCCTGACACTAATGAGTGACAAGTAAACTTTCTCACATGTCTTTTGTATCCCTTCTAATGAGTGACAAGTAAACTTGTACCCATGTCTTCTGTATCCCTACTAATGAGTGACAAGTAAACTTGTACAAATGTGTTTTGTATTCCTACTAATGAGTGACAAGTAAACTTGTACACATGTCTTCTGAATCCCTACTAATGAGTGACAAGTAAACTTGTACCCATATCTTCTGTATCCCTACTAATGAGTGACAAGTACACTTGTACCCATGTCTTCTGTATCCCTACTAATGAGTGACAAGTAAACTTGTTTACATGCCTTCTGTATCCCTACTAATGAGTGACAAGTACACATGTACACATGTCTTCTGTATCCCTACTAATGAGTCACAAGTAAACTTGTATACATGCCTTCTGTATCCCTACTAATGAGTGACAAGTACACATGTACACATGTCTTCTGTATCCCTACTAATGAGTCACAAGTAAACTTGTACTCATGTCTATTGTATCCCTACTAATGAGTGACAAGTAAACTTGTACACGTCTTCTGTATCCCTACTAATGAGTGACAAGTACACTTGTACACATGTCTTCTGAATCCCTACTAATAAGTGAAAAGTAAACTTGTACAAATGACTGCTGTATCCCTACTAATGAGTGACAAGAAAACTTGTACCCATGTCTTTTGTATCCCTACTAATGAGTGACAAGTAAACTTGTACACATGTCTTCTGCATCCCTACTAATGAGTGACAAGTAAACATGTACCAATGTCTTTTGCATTCCTACTAATGAGTGACAAGTAAACTTGTACCCATGTCTTCTGAATCCCTACTAATAAGTGACAAGTAAACTTGTACACATGTGTTTTGTATTCCTACTAATGAATGACAAGTAAACTTGTACACACGTCTTCTGTATCCCTACTAATGAGTGACAAGTAAACTTGTACCAATGTCATTTGCATTCCTACTAATGAGTGACAAGTAAACTTGTACCCATGTCTTCTGAATCCCTACTAATGAGTGACAAGTAAACTTGTACCCATGTCTTCTGTATCCCTATTAATGAGTGATAAATACACTTGTACACATGTCTTCTGTATCCCTACTAATGAGTGCCAAGTAAACTTGTACACATGTCTTCTGTATCCCTACTAATGAGTGACAAGTAAACTTGTACACATGTATTTTGTATTCCTACTAATGAGTGACAAGTAAACATGTACCGTGTCTTCTTTATCCCTACTAATGAGTGACAAGTAAACTTGTACACATGTCTTCTGTATCCCTACTAATGAGTGACAAGTAAACTTGTACACATGTCTTCTGTATACGTACTAATGAGTGACAAGTAAACTTGTACACATGTCTTCTGTATCCCTACTAATGAGTGACAAGTAAACTTGTACTCATGTCTTCTGTATCCCTACTAATGAGTGACATGTAAACTTATACCCATGTCTTCTGAATCCCTACTAATGAGTAACAAGTAAACTTGTACACATGTATTTTGTATCCCTACTAATGAGTGACTAGTAAACATGTACCGTGTCTTCTGTATCCCTACTAATGAGTGACAAGTAAACTTGTACACATGTCTTCTGTATCCCAACTAATGAGTGACAAGTAATCTTGTACACATGTCTTCTGTATCCCTACTAATGAGTGACAAGTAAACTTGTACTCATGTCTTCTGTATCCCTACTAATGAGTGACATGTAAACTTATACCCATGTCTTCTGAATCCCTACTAATGAGTAACAAGTAAACTTGTACACATGTATTTTGTATCCCTACTAATGAGTGACTAGTAAACATGTACCGTGTCTTCTGTATCCCTACTAATGAGTGACAAGTAAACTTGTACACATGTCTTTTGTATCCCTACTAATGAGTGGCAAGTAAACTTGTACCAATGTCTTCTGAATCCCTACTAATGAGTGACAAGTAAGCTTGTACACATGTCTTTTGTATCCCTACTAATGAGTGACAAGTAAACGTATACCCATGTCTTCTGTATCCCTACTAATGAGTGACAAGTAAACTTGTACCAATGTCTTCTGAATCCCTACTAATGAGTGACAAGTAAACTTGAAGACATGTCTTTTGTATCCCTACCAATAAGTGACAAGTAAACTTGTACACATGTATTTTGTATCCCTACTAATGAGTGACAAGTAAACATGTACCATGTCTTCTGTATCCCTACTAATGAGTGACAAGTAAACTTGTACCAATGTCTTTTGCATTCCTACTAATGAGTGACAAGTAAACTTGTACATACGTCTTCTGTATCCCTACTAATGAGTGACAAGTAAACTTGTACCAATGACTTTTGCATTCCTACTAATGAGTGACAAGCAAACTTGTACCCATGTCTTCTGAATCCCTACTAATGAGTGACTAGTAAACTTGTACCCATGTCTTCTGTATCCCTATTAATGAGTGACAAGTAAACTTGTACACATGTCTTTTGTATTCCTACTAATGAGTGACAAGTAAATGTGTACCAGTGCCATCTGTATCCCTACTAATGAGTGATAAGTAAACTTGTACACATGTCTTCTGTATCCCTACTAATGAGTGCCAAGTAAACTTGTACACATGTCTTCTGTTTCCCTACTAATGAGTGACAAGTAAACTTGTACACATATATTTTGTATTCCTACTAATGAGTGACAAGTAAACATGTAACGTGACTTCTGTATCTCTACTAATGAGTGACAAGTAAACTTGTACCCATGTCTTCAGAATCCCTACTAATGAGTGACAAGTAAACTTGTACACATGTATTTTGTAATCCTACTAATGAGTGACAAGTAAACATGTAACGTGACTTCTGTATCTCTACTAATGAGTGACAAGTAAACTTGTACCCATGTCTTCAGAATCCCTACTAATGAGTGACAAGTAAACTTGTACACATGTCTTCTGTATCCCTACTAATGAGTGACAAGTAAACTTGTACACATGTCTTCTGTATCCCTACTGAGTAACAAGTAAACTTGTACTCATGTCTTCTGTATCCCTACTAATGAGTGACAAGTAAACTTGTACACATGTCTTCTGTATCCCTACTAATGAGTGACAAGTAAACTTGTACACATGTCTTCTGTATCCCTACTGAGTAACAAGTAAACTTGTACTCATGTCTTCTGTATCCCTACTAATGAGTGACAAGTAAACTTGTACACATGTCTTCTGTATCCCTACTAATGAGTGACAAGTAAACTTGTACACATGTCTTCTGTATCCCTACTGAGTAACAAGTAAACTTGTACTTATGTCTTCTGTATCCCTACTAATGAGTGACAAGTAAACTTGTACCCATGTCTTCTGAATCCCTACTAATGAGTGACAAGTAAACTTGTACACATGTATTTTGTATCCCTACTAATGAGTGACACATAAACATGTACTGTGTCTTCTGTATCCCTACTAATGAGTGACAAGTAAACTTGTAAACATGTCTTTTCTAGCCCTACTAATGAGTGACAAGTAAATTTGTACCTATGTCTTCTGAATCCCTACTAATTAATGAGAAGTAAGCTTGTACCCATGTCTTCTGTATCCCTACTAATGAGGGACAAGTAAACTTGTACTCATGTCTATTGTATCCCTACTAATGAGTGACAAGTAAACTTGTACACATGTCTTCTGTATCCCTACTAATGAGTGACAAGTAAACTTGTACACATGTCTTTTGTATCCCTACTAATGAGTGACAAGTAAACTTATACCCATGTCTTCTGTTTTATGTTCTCTGTGTAGTCAGGATTAGAACATTCAGTTGTGTGCTGTTACCTTGTGTCTGATGTCTCTTGCACATAGCATGAAGACTCTGCAGCAGGAACTTTAGATAACTTTTTATTTAGCTACAACCACATGGCTTATTCTCTAGCAGGTTCCATCAGTAACTAACATGGCTTCTGATGATGTCACAGAGACCCAGACACACCCAGAGGGTGTGGTGAGCTGAGCTTAAAGCTGCAGCACTTCTAACATATAATTATGAGACAAGGTTAGTGCAAAGATACAGTAAAAGCTGCAGTAATCTTAACATCCCCTTTTTTCTCAAAAAAAAAAAAAAAATATATAAAAAATAAAGAACAGACAGTGGATAATATTGTAACATACAACAAGTAACTAAACCATACACTTGAACTTAGAACAGTTTATCTCTATAGTCTATGTGCACAAGACCTAGGTCGCAGCCTAGATTTTAGTCACAGTGAAGTTTTCTGCGATAAGTTCGCCTTCGAATTAGGTCATTCCTTGCTGAATAATCTCTCACTGAATCCTCACATTGCCATCTAGAAGGTGGCCTTCTGTTTCTAGAGGGCCGTAGAGTATTTGGTTCAGGAGAAATTGTCTGTGGAGGAGTACCCAATGGTTGTTGATCACCTGTGATATTTTGTTGTTGGACAGAATCATTCTAAGGTTGATCTGTTTCAGTTGTGTTCATTGCATTTTCATCCTCAGAAGACTCAGGTGGGCACCACACTCCATGCCAGATATCCTCACCATCTGAATCATTTGATATTTGTGTAGCTGGTTGAGATCTATGCCTCATTTGTTCTACATGGCGGGAAACTGTACCACCAGCTTGTAGTTGAACTTTAAACATTCTGTTGCCCATGCCTTGTATTATGACAGCTGGAATCTATTTATTTGGGCCACGGTAATTTCTAACCCATACTCTGTCATGAAGAACAAATTCTGAAACGCTAGAAGTGTTCAACTCTTGTTTGGGATGTTCTGGTCTAACTTTATCCAGTGGAGTTCTCAGGCGTCTTCCAAACATTAACATTGCAGGTGATAGCCCAGTAGTGGCATGGGTTGTGTTTCGATAGTTAAACAAAAAATTAGAAAGGGAGTTTGGATTAAATTTTGATTTGTGAGAGACAGCTAAGTGGCGTTTTAAAGTTTGAACAAATCTTTCAGCCTGTCCATTAGAGGCTGGAAAATATGGAGCTGTCTTACAGTGTTTGATGTTATTTGTATCTAGAAATGTTTCAAATTCATGTGATATGAACTGTGGACCATTGTCTGAGACTAAAGTTTGTGGCAGTCCAAATCTTGCAAACATACTGGAAAGAACGACAATGGTTTGTTGTGTTGTAGTACTTGACATTTGAACTACTTCTGGCCACTTGGAATGAGCATCCACAGCCACCAAATACATTCGTCCATCCACTGGCCCTGCAAAATCAACATGGATTCTTGTCCAAGGTTCATTTGGCCATGGCCAAGTTTTTGAGGTGTCCCTGCTGGGATTCCGCTGTGTCTGTGCACATGCATTGCAAGCAGCTACATAAGAAACAATATCTGTATCCAATTTAGGCCACCAAAAATATTCTCGTGCTCTTTGCTTCATTTTTACTACACCCTGGTGTGAGCTGTGTAGTAACTTTAATGCTAATGTTTGCAGTAAGTTCGGAATTACCACTCGTGACCCCCATAGCAGACAGCCTGAGTCATGCACAATTTCCTTCTTTCTTGTAAAATATGGCTGAATGTCAGAGCGAACTACTTTAGGCCACCCATGTTGAACAAAAGACTTGATTTCCTGTAAGGTAGAATCAGAGCATGTATAAGTAGCAATCACTTTGGAATTTAGATTTACAGGCTGTGGAGGGGTTTCTATGATTTTAGAAGATGTTGTCATGTGATGTACCATTGGTAATCTAGAAAACATATCCACATTCGTATGATCACTGTGGCATCGATATTTAATGGAGTAGTTGTAAGCCGCCAGCTGAAGTGCATAGCGCTGAAGTCGAGCAGCTGTTGTGTTGGAGATACCCTCCTGAGGGTGCAGAATGGACAAAAGTGGTTTATGATCCGTGATCAGAGTAAAAGGTCTGCCATATATATAAATGTGGAATTTCTTCACAGCCCAAATTATTGCTAAAGCTTCCTGATCAATCTGGGCATAATTTCTCTCCGATGGAGTTAAAGATCTGGACGCAAAAGACACAGGACGTTCAGAACCATCGGGTATAATGTGTGAAAGTACTGCGCCTAAACCATATGGTGAAGCATCACAGGCTAGTACCAAAGGCTTCTTAAGGTCATAGTGGACAAGGAGTCTTGATTCCAGAAGAAGTTGCTTAGAGCGTTCAAATGCTCGTGTACATAAGTCAGTCCAGGCCCACTGGTTTTTACTATCTAAAAGACGGTGTAGTGGATATAGTAAATGAGCCAAATTTGGTAAAAATCTGTGATAGTAATTGAGCAACCCCAAATAAGAACGTAGCTGAGATACATTAACAGGGGTGGGAGCATGAACCAGCGCTTTCACTTTTTCAGCAGTTGTGTGGAGACCAGTCTTGTCCACTACATGTGCACAATATTCTAAACTCTTGCAGAAGAACTCACACTTTTCCATGTTAACTTTCAGTCCGAATTCCTGTAGGCGCTGTAAAACAGCTTCAACATTGGTTTTATGAGCAGCATCATTTTCACCAGTGATAAGCATGTCATCTAACATACAGTGGGTATGTGGAATACCTGCCAAGATCTCATCCATTATCCGTTGCCACACTGCAGGTGCTGGGGCAATGCCAAACACCATCCACGTATACTGAAAAAGTCCTTTGTGAGTGTTGATAGTTAACAGGTGTCTGGAGTCTGGATGCACCTCTAATTGTAAGTATGCTTGATGCAAGTCAATTTTTGTAAATTTTTCACCCCCTACCAGAGAACTAAACAATTCTTCAATCCGTGGTAAAGGATACTGATCCACAAGTAATTGAGGGTTAAGGCCCACTCTGAAATCTCCACAGATGCGAATGTCCCCATTCTTTTTTCTGACAGGAACTATTGGGAAAGCCCATTCACTGCTAGAAACTGGAACAATAATCCCCTGATTTCGTAGTCTTTCTAGTTCTGCTTCAATTTTAGGTTTAAGTGCAAATGGTACAACTCTTGGTTTACAAAATTTTGGAATAGCATTTTCTTTTAGGTGAAGCTGAATCTGCTTGTCTTTCACTAAACCTAGGTTCCCATCAAATACAGTTTTATATTTGTGCTTTAGTGAATTAATCCAAGAAGAATTTGAATTGCCACTTTGGTCCAGTAGTTTGTTAAGCGGTAACTGTTGTGGTAACTTTGGCATGCCCAATGCTTGGATCCAGGATCTACCAAACAAAGGTGGTCCTCCTTTAGGTAAAATGTAGAGGCGTAGCTTTTTAGTTATCCCATTAAATGTCACTGTAGGTGATACACACCCAATAGGCTTTATTATTTCATTTGAATATGTTTGCATGGTGACAGCTGTTGGAACAATTGGTTGCCTTAGTCCCAGGCAGTTCCAATCAGCAGCTGTGATAACAGAGACTGCTGCTCCTCTATCAACTTCCATAATGAGAGGTCTACCATCTATATTCACCTTTGCTTGCAGTTCTGGAATTTTATTTTCAAGGCTGTAGATCTGTAATGTGTATAATGGTTTGTCTTCCTCTGAATCAGTGTGTGGTGTATCTACTTGCACATGAAAAGCTGCACGTGACTTGCTGCCTTTCTTACTTTTATCTCTGTCTAAGGAACTTCTGCACACTCTCTTTGTATGACCAATCTTCCCACACCCATAGCAGGTGCTGTTCCTAAACCTACAGGCATTTGCTGTGTGATTTGTGTCACCACATCTGTAACAGACTGTCTGTGATCCTTGTCTAGCTGGATACTGTTTATTTAGGTGCATACTTGTATGAAAAACATCTATTTCCTTATCACAAACTGCCTGTGCTGGGGTCTGGAGCATTTGTGCATCTTTAGTAGCAAGTTCCATGACTGTAGCTATCTCTATAGCTCGCTTTAGTGTTAAATCATCCTCTGCTAATAGTCTCTTTTGTACTGTACAGTCCATAAGTCCAATAACAAACATATCACGTAAAGCAGTGTTTAAATAATCCCCAAATCTGCAGCTACTTGCTAGTTTCTTTAAACTGATCACATAAGTTTTAATGTCCTCATGCTGCAATTGCTTCCGTGTGTAAAGCTTAAAGCGTTCTGCTATCTCTAGAGGTTTAGGTAGGTAGTGGTCAGATAACAGGCAGATCAGGTCAGACAGAGGTTTAGCATTAGGTTTATCTGGTGAGAGAATGTCCCTTAATGTAGTGTAAGCTGCTGAGCCTATAGTTGTCAGAAACACAGCCACTTGCTTATCAGCTCCTATGTTATTTGCTGTACAATATAGCTCAAACTGTTCAACCCATGTGTCCCATCTGTCTGTGTCTGCTGCAAACACAGGTAAGGTGCCAATAAGTGCCATTATAGGGTCAGACCACAGATCCTCGTCGCCAGCTGTTATGTTCTCTGTGTAGTCAGGATTAGAACATTCAGTTGTGTGCTGTTACCTTGTGTCTGATGTCTCTTGCACATATCATGAAGACTCTGCAGCAGGAACTTTAGATAACTTTTTATTTAGCTACAACCACATGGCTTATTCTCTAGCAGGTTCCATCAGTAACTAACATGGCTTCTGATGATGTCACAGAGACCCAGACACACCCAGAGGGTGTGGTGAGCTGAGCTTAAAGCTGCAGCACTTCTAACATATAATTATGAGACAAGGTTAGTGCAAAGATACAGTAAAAGCTGCAGTAATCTTAACATTCTGTATCCCTACTAATGAGTGACAAGTAAACTTGAACACGTCTTTTGTATCCCTACTAATAAGTGACAAGTAAACTTGTACACATGTATTTTGTATCCCTACTAATGAGTGACAAGTAAACATGTACCATGTCTTCTGTATCCCTACTAATGAGTGACAAATAAACTTGTACACATGTCTTTTGTATCTCTACTAATGAGTGACAAGTAAACTTTTACCTATGTCTTCTGAATCCCTACTAATTAGTGACAAGTAAACTTGTACCCATGTCTTCTGTATCCCCACTAATGAGTGACAAGTAAACTTGTACTCATGTCTATTGTATCCCTACTAATGAGTGACAAGTAAACTTGTACACATGTCTTCTGCATCTCTACTAATGAGTGACAAGTAAACATGTACCGTGTTTTCTGTATCCCTACCAATGAGTGACAAGTAAACTTGTACACATGTCTATTGCATCCCTACTAATGAGTGACAAGTAAACTTGTACACATGTCTTTTGTATCCCTACTAATGAGTGACAAGTAAAATTGTACCCATGTCTTCTGTATCCCTAATAATGAGTGACAAGTAAACTTGTACTCATGTCTATTTTATCCCTACTAATGAGTGACAAGAAAACTTGTACACATGTCTTCTGTATCCTTACTAATGAGTGACAAGTAAACTTGTACACATGCCTTTTGTATCCCTACTAATGAGTGACAAGTAAACTTATACCCATGTCTTCTGTATCCCTACTAATGAGTGACAAGTAAACTTGCACACATGTCTTCTGTATCCCTACTAATGAGTGACAAGTAAACATGTACCGTGTCTTCTGTATCCCTACTAATGAGTGACAAGTAAACTTGTACACATGTCTTTTGTATCCCTACTAATGAGTGACAAGTAAACTTGTACCTATGTCTTCTGAATCCCTACTGATTAGTGACAAATAAGCTTGTACCCATGTCTTCTGTATCCCTACTAATGAGTGACAAGTAAACTTGTACACATGTCTTCTGTATCCCTACTAATGAGTGACAAGTAAACTTGTACCTATGTCTTCTGAATCCCACTGATTAGTGACAAGTAAGCTTGTACCCATATCTTCTGTATCCCTACTAATGAATGACAAGTAAACTTCTACTCATGTCTATTGTATCCATACTAATGAGTGACAAGTAAACTTGTACACATGTCTTCTGTATCCCTACTAATGAGTGACAAGTAAACTTGTACACATGTCTTTTGTATCCCTACTAATGAGTGACAAGTAAACATGTACCGTGTCTTCTGTATCCCTACTAATGAGTGACAAGTAAACTTGTACACATGTCTTTTGTATCCCTACTAATGAGTGACAAGTAAACTTGAACCTATGTCTTCTGAATCCCTACTAATTAGTGAGAAGTAAGCTTGTACCCATGTCTTCTGAATCCCTACTAATGAGTGACAAGTTAACTTGTACTCATGTCTATTGTATCCCAACTAATGAGTGACAAGTAAACTTGTACACATGTCTTCTGTATCCCTACTAATGAGTGACAAGTAAACGTGCACACATGTCTTCTGTAGCCCTACTAATGAGTAACAAGTAAACATGTACCCATGTCTTCTGAATCCCTACTAATGAGTGACAAGTTAACTTGTACTCATGTCTATTGTATCCCAAATAATGAGTGACAAGTAAACTTGTACACATGTCTGCTGTATCCCTACTAATGAGTGACAAGTAAACGTGCACACATGTCTTCTGTATCCCTACTAATGAGTAACAAGTAAACTTGTACCTATGTCTTCTGAATCCCACTGATTAGTGACAAGTAAGCTTGTACCCATGTCTGCTGTATCCCTACTAATGAGTGACAAGTAAACTTCTACTCATGTCTATTGTATCCATACTAATGAGTAACAAGTAAACATGTACCGTGTGTTCTGTATCCCTACTAATGAGTGACAAGTAAACTTGTACACATGTCTTCTGTATCCCTACTAATGAGTGACAAGTAAACTTGTACACATGTATTTGGTATCCTTACTAATGAGTAACAAGTAAACTTGTACCTATGTCTTCTGAATCCCTACTAATTAGTGACAAGTAAGCTTGTACCCATGTCTTCTGTATCCCTACTAATGAGTGACAAGTAAACTTGTACTCATGTCTATTGTATCCCTACTAATGAGTGACAAGTAAACTTGTACACATGTCTTTTGTATCCCTACTAATGAGTGACAAGTAAACTTGTACCCATGTCTTCTGAATCAATACTAATTAGTGACAAGTAAACGTCTACCCATGTCTTCTGTCTCCCTACTAATGAGTGACAAGTAAACTTGTACACATGTCTTCTGTATCCTTACTAATGAGTGACAAGTAAACTTGTACACATGCCTTTTGTATCCCTACTAATGAGTGACAAGTAAACTTATACCCATGTCTTCTGTATCCCTACTAATGAGTGACAAGTAAACTTGCACACATGTCTTCTGTATCCCTACTAATGAGTGACAAGTAAACATGTACCGTGTCTTCTGTATCCCTACTAATGAGTGACAAGTAAACTTGTACACATGTCTTTTGTATCCCTACTAATGAGTGACAAGTAAACTTGTACCTATGTCTTCTGAATCCCTACTGATTAGTGACAAATAAGCTTGTACCCATGTCTTCTGTATCCCTACTAATGAGTGACAAGTAAACTTGTACACATGTCTTCTGTATCCCTACTAATGAGTGACAAGTAAACTTGTACCTATGTCTTCTGAATCCCACTGATTAGTGACAAGTAAGCTTGTACCCATATCTTCTGTATCCCTACTAATGAATGACAAGTAAACTTCTACTCATGTCTATTGTATCCATACTAATGAGTGACAAGTAAACTTGTACACATGTCTTCTGTATCCCTACTAATGAGTGACAAGTAAACTTGTACACATGTCTTTTGTATCCCTACTAATGAGTGACAAGTAAACATGTACCGTGTCTTCTGTATCCCTACTAATGAGTGACAAGTAAACTTGTACACATGTCTTTTGTATCCCTACTAATGAGTGACAAGTAAACTTGAACCTATGTCTTCTGAATCCCTACTAATTAGTGAGAAGTAAGCTTGTACCCATGTCTTCTGAATCCCTACTAATGAGTGACAAGTTAACTTGTACTCATGTCTATTGTATCCCAACTAATGAGTGACAAGTAAACTTGTACACATGTCTTCTGTATCCCTACTAATGAGTGACAAGTAAACGTGCACACATGTCTTCTGTAGCCCTACTAATGAGTAACAAGTAAACATGTACCCATGTCTTCTGAATCCCTACTAATGAGTGACAAGTTAACTTGTACTCATGTCTATTGTATCCCAAATAATGAGTGACAAGTAAACTTGTACACATGTCTGCTGTATCCCTACTAATGAGTGACAAGTAAACGTGCACACATGTCTTCTGTATCCCTACTAATGAGTAACAAGTAAACTTGTACCTATGTCTTCTGAATCCCACTGATTAGTGACAAGTAAGCTTGTACCCATGTCTGCTGTATCCCTACTAATGAGTGACAAGTAAACTTCTACTCATGTCTATTGTATCCATACTAATGAGTAACAAGTAAACATGTACCGTGTGTTCTGTATCCCTACTAATGAGTCACAAGTAAACTTGTACACATGTCTTCTGTATCCCTACTAATGAGTGACAAGTAAACTTGTACACATGTATTTGGTATCCTTACTAATGAGTAACAAGTAAACTTGTACCTATGTCTTCTGAATCCCTACTAATTAGTGACAAGTAAGCTTGTACCCATGTCTTCTGTATCCCTACTAATGAGTGACAAGTAAACTTGTACTCATGTCTATTGTATCCCTACTAATGAGTGACAAGTAAACTTGTACACATGTCTTTTGTATCCCTACTAATGAGTGACAAGTAAACTTGTACCCATGTCTTCTGAATCAATACTAATTAGGGACAAGTAAACGTCTACCCATGTCTTCTGTCTCCCTACTAATGAGTGACAAGTAAACTTGTACACATGTCTTCTGTATCCCTACTAATGAGTGACAAGTAAACTTCTACTCATGTCTATTGTATCCATACTAATGAGTGACAAGTAAACTTGTACACAAGTCTTCTGTATCCCTACTAATGAGTAACAAGTAAACGTGTACCTATGTCTTCTGAATCCCACTGATTAGTGACAAGTAAGCTTGTACCCATGTCTTCTGTATCCCTAATAATGAGTGACAAGTAAACTTCTACTCATGTCTATTGTATCCATACTAATGAGTGACAAGTAAACTTGTACACATGTCTTCTGTATCCCTACTAATGAGTGACAAGTAAACTTGTACACATGTCTTTTGTATCCCTACTAATGAGTGACAAGTAAACATGTACCGTGTCTTCTGTATCCCTACTAATGAGTGACAAGTAAACTTTTACACATGTCTTTGTATCCCTACTAATGAGTGACAAGTAAACTTGAACCTATGTCTTCTGAATCCCTACTAATTAGTGAGAAGTAAGCTTGTACCCATGTCTTCTGAATCCCTACTAATGAGTGACAAGTTAACTTGTACTCATGTCTATTGTATCCCAACTAATGAGTGACAAGTAAACTTGTACACATGTCTTCTGTATCCCTACTAATGAGTGACAAGTAAACGTGCACACATGTCTTCTGTATCCCTACTAATGAGTAACAAGTAAACTTGTACCTATGTCTTCTGAATCCCACTGATTAGTGACAAGTAAGCTTGTACCCATGTCTTCTGTATCCCTACTAATGAGTGACAAGTAAACTACTACTCATGTCTATTGTATCCATACTAATGAGTGACAAGTAAACTTGTACACATGTCTTCTGTATCCCTACTAATGAGTAACAAGTAAACTTGTACCTATGTCTTCTGAATCCCACTGATTAGTGACAAGTAAGCTTGTACCCATGTCTTCTGTATCCCTACTGATGAGTGACAAGTAAACTTCTACTCATGTCTATTGTATCCATACTAATGAGTGACAAGTAAACTTGTACACATGTCTTCTGTATCCCTACTAATGAGTGACAAGTAAACTTGTACACATGTCTTTTATATCCCTACTAATGAGTGACAAGTAAACATGTACCGTGTCTTCTGTATCCCTACTAATGAGTGACAAGGAAACTTGTACACATGTCTTTGTATCCCTACTAATGAGTGACAAGTAAACTTGAACCTATGTCTTCTGAATCCCTACTAATTAGTGAGAAGTAAGCTTGTACCCATGTCTTCTGAATCCCTACTAATGAGTGACAAGTTAACTTGTACTCATGTCTATTGTATCCCAACTAATGAGTGACAAGTAAACTTGAACAAGTCTTTTGTATCCCTACTAATAAGTGACAAGTAAACTTGTACACATGTATTTTGTATCCCTACTAATGAGTGACAAGTAAACATGTACCATGTCTTTTGTATCCCTACTAATGAGTGACAAATAAAATTGTACACATGTCTTTTGTATCTCTACTAATGAGTGACAAGTAAACTTTTACCTATGTCTTCTGAATCCCTACTAATTAGTGACAAGTAAACTTGTACCCATGTCTTCTGTATCCCCACTAATGAGTGACAAGTAAACTTGTACTCATGTCTATTGTATCCCTACTAATGAGTGACAAGTAAACTTGTACACATGTCTTCTGCATCCCTACTAATGTGTGACAAGTAAACATGTACCGTGTTTTCTGTATCCCTACCAATGAGTGACAAGTAAACTTGTACACATGTCTATTGCATCCCTACTAATCAGTGACAAGTAAACTTGTACACATGTCTTTTGTATCCCTACTAATGAGTGACAAGTAAAATTGTACCCATGTCTTCTGTATCCCTAATAATGAGTGACAAGTAAACTTGTACTCATGTCTATTTTATCCCTACTAATGAGTGACAAGAAAACTTGTACACATGTCTTCTGTATCCTTACTAATGAGTGACAAGTAAACTTGTACACATGCCTTTTGTATCCCTACTAATGAGTGACAAGTAAACTTATACCCATGTCTTCTGTATCCCTACTAATGAGTGACAAGTAAACTTGCACACATGTCTTCTGTATCCCTACTAATGAGTGACAAGTAAACATGTAGCGTGTCTTCTGTATCCCTACTAATGAGTGACAAGTAAACTTGTACACATGTCTTTTGTATCCCTACTAATGAGTGACAAGTAAACTTGTACCTATGTCTTCTGAATCCCTACTGATTAGTGACAAATAAGCTTGTACCCATGTCTTCTGTATCCCTACTAATGAGTGACAAGTAAACTTGTACACATGTCTTCTGTATCCCTACTAATGAGTGACAAGTAAACTTGTACCTATGTCTTCTGAATCCCACTGATTAGTGACAAGTAAGCTTGTACCCATATCTTCTGTATCCCTACTAATGAGTGACAAGTAAACTTCTACTCATGTCTATTGTATCCATACTAATGAGTGACAAGTAAACTTGTACACATGTCTTCTGTATCCCTACTAATGAGTGACAAGTAAACTTGTACACATGTCTTTTGTATCCCTACTAATGAGTGACAAGTAAACATGTACCGTGTCTTCTGTATCCCTACTAATGAGTGACAAGTAAACTTGTACACATGTCTTTTGTATCCCTACTAATGAGTGACAAGTAAACTTGAACCTATGTCTTCGGAATCCCTACAAATTAGTGAGAAGTAAGCTTGTACCCATGTCTTCTGAATCCCTACTAATGAGTGACAAGTAAACTTGTACTCATGTCTATTGTATCCCTACTAATGAGTGACAAGTAAACTTGTACACATGTCTTCTGCATCCCTACTAATGTGTGACAAGTAAACATGTACCGTGTTTTCTGTATCCCTACCAATGAGTGACAAGTAAACTTGTACACATGTCTATTGCATCCCTACTAATCAGTGACAAGTAAACTTGTACACATGTCTTTTGTATCCCTACTAATGAGTGACAAGTAAAATTGTACCCATGTCTTCTGTATCCCTAATAATGAGTGACAAGTAAACTTGTACTCATGTCTATTTTATCCCTACTAATGAGTGACAAGAAAACTTGTACACATGTCTTCTGTATCCTTACTAATGAGTGACAAGTAAACTTGTACACATGCCTTTTGTATCCCTACTAATGAGTGACAAGTAAACTTATACCCATGTCTTCTGTATCCCTACTAATGAGTGACAAGTAAACTTGCACACATGTCTTCTGTATCCCTACTAATGAGTGACAAGTAAACATGTAGCGTGTCTTCTGTATCCCTACTAATGAGTGACAAGTAAACTTGTACACATGTCTTTTGTATCCCTACTAATGAGTGACAAGTAAACTTGTACCTATGTCTTCTGAATCCCTACTGATTAGTGACAAATAAGCTTGTACCCATGTCTTCTGTATCCCTACTAATGAGTGACAAGTAAACTTGTACACATGTCTTCTGTATCCCTACTAATGAGTGACAAGTAAACTTGTACCTATGTCTTCTGAATCCCACTGATTAGTGACAAGTAAGCTTGTACCCATATCTTCTGTATCCCTACTAATGAGTGACAAGTAAACTTCTACTCATGTCTATTGTATCCATACTAATGAGTGACAAGTAAACTTGTACACATGTCTTCTGTATCCCTACTAATGAGTGACAAGTAAACTTGTACACATGTCTTTTGTATCCCTACTAATGAGTGACAAGTAAACATGTACCGTGTCTTCTGTATCCCTACTAATGAGTGACAAGTAAACTTGTACACATGTCTTTTGTATCCCTACTAATGAGTGACAAGTAAACTTGAACCTATGTCTTCGGAATCCCTACAAATTAGTGAGAAGTAAGCTTGTACCCATGTCTTCTGAATCCCTACTAATGAGTGACAAGTTAACTTGTACTCATGTCTATTGTATCCCAACTAATGAGTGACAAGTAAACTTGTACACATGTCTTCTGTATCCCTACTAATGAGTGACAAGTAAACGTGCACACATGTCTTCTGTAGCCCTACTAATGAGTAACAAGTAAACATGTACCCATGTCTTCTGAATCCCTACTAATTAGTGACAAGTTAACTTGTACTCATGTCTATTGTATCCCAACTAATGAGTGACAAGTAAACTTGTACACATGTCTTCTGTATCCCTACTAGTGAGTGACAAGTAAACGTGCACACATGTCTTCTATATCCCTACTAATGAGTAACAAGTAAACTTGTACCTATGTCTTCTGAATCCCACTGATTAGTGACAAGTAAGCTTGTACCCATGTCTGCTGTATCCCTACTAATGAGTGACAAGTAAACTTCTACTCATGTCTATTGTATCCATACTAATGAGTAACAAGTAAACATGTACCGTGTGTTCTGTATCCCTACTAATGAGTGACAAGTAAACTTGCACACATGTCTTCTGTATCCCTACTAATGAGTGACAAGTAAACTTGTACACATGTATTTGGTATCCTTACTAATGAGTAACAAGTAAACTTGTACCTATGTCTTCTGAATCCCTACTAATTAGTGACAAGTAAGCTTGTACCCATGTCTTCTGTATCCCTACTAATGAGTGACAAGTAAACTTGTACTCATGTCTATTGTATCCCTACTAATGAGTGACAAGTAAACTTGTACACATGTCTTTTGTATCCCTACTAATGAGTGACAAGTAAACTTGTACCTATGTCTTCTGAATCAATACTAATTAGTGACAAGTAAACGTCTACCCATGTCTTCTGTCTCCCTACTAATGAGTGACAAGTAAACTTGTACACATGTCTTCTGTATTCCTACTAATGAGTGACAAGTAAACTTCTACTCATGTCTATTGTATCCATACTAATGAGTGACAAGTAAACTTGTACACAAGTCTTCTGTATCCCTACTAATGAGTAACAAGTAAACTTGTACCTATGTCTTCTGAATCCCACTGATTAGTGACAAGTAAGCTTGTACCCATGTCTTCTGTATCCCTACTAATGAGTGACAAGTAAACTTCTACTCATGTCTATTGTATCCATACTAATGAGTGACAAGTAAACTTGTACACATGTCTTCTGTATCCCTACTAATGAGTGACAAGTAAACTTGTACCGTGTCTTCTGTATCCCTACTAATGAGTGACAAGTAAACTTTTACACATGTCTTTGTATCCCTACTAATGAGTGACAAGTAAACTTGAACCTATGTCTTCTGAATCCCTACTAATTAGTGAGAAGTAAGCTTGTACCTATGTCTTCTGAATCCCTACTAATGAGTGACAAGTTAACTTGTACTCATGTCTATTGTATCCCAACTAATGAGTGACAAGTAAACTTGTACACATGTCTTCTGTATCCCTACTAATGAGTGACAAGTAAACGTGCACACATGTCTTCTGTATCCCTACTAATGAGTAACAAGTAAACTTGTACCTATGTCTTCTGAATCCCACTGATTAGTGACAAGTAAGCTTGTACCCATGTCTTCTGTATCCCTACTAATGAGTGACAAGTAAACTACTACTCATGTCTATTGTATCCATACTAATGAGTGACAAGTAAACTTGTACACATGTCTTCTGTATCCCTACTAATGAGTAACAAGTAAACTTGTACCTATGTCTTCTGAATCCCACTGATTAGTGACAAGTAAGCTTGTACCCATGTCTTCTGTATCCCTACTAATGAGTGACAAATAAACTTCTACTCATGTCTATTGTATCCATACTAATGAGTGACAAGTAAACTTGTACACATGTCTTCTGTATCCCTACTAATGAGTGACAAGTAAACTTGTACACGTCTTTTGTATCCCTACTAATGAGTGACAAGTAAACATGTACCGTGTCTTCTGTATCCCTACTAATGAGTGACAAGGAAACTTGTACACATGTCTTTGTATCCCTACTAATGAGTGACAAGTAAACTTGAACCTATGTCTTCTGAATCCCTACTAATTAGTGAGAAGTAAGCTTGTACCCATGTCTTCTGAATCCCTACTAATGAGTGACAAGTTAACTTGTACTCATGTCTATTGTATCTCAACTAATGAGTGACAAGTAAACTTGTACACATGTCTTCTGTATCCCTACTAATGAGTGACAAGTAAACGTGCACACATGTCTATTGTATCCCAACTAATGAGTGACAAGTAAACTTGTACACATGTCTTCTGTATCCCTACTAATGAGTGACAAGTAAACGTGCACACATGTCTTCTGTATCCCTACTAATGAGTAACAAGTAAACTTGTACCTATGTCTTCTGAATCCCACTGATTAGTGACAAGTAAGCTTGTACCCATGTCTTCTGTATCCCTACTAATGAGTGACAAGTAAACTTCTACTTCTACACATGTCTTCTGTATCCCTACTAATGAGTAACAAGTAAACATGTACCGTGTGTTCTGTATCCCTACTAATGAGTGACAAGTAAACTTGTACACATGTCTTCTGTATCCCTACTAATGAGTGACAAGTAAACTTGTACACATGTATTTGGTATCTTTACTAATGAGTAACAAGTAAACTTGTACCTATGTCTTCTGAATCCCTACTAATTAGTGACAAGTAAGCTTGTACCCATGTCTTCTGTATCCCTACTAATGAGTGACAAGTAAACTTGTACTCATGTCTATTGTATCCCTACTAATGAGTGACAAGTAAACTTGTACCTATGTCTTCTGAATCCCTACTGATTAGTGACAAATAAGCTTGTACCCATGTCTTCTGTATCCCTACTAATGAGTGACGAGTAAACTTGTACACATGTCTTCTGTATCCCTACTAATGAGTGACAAGTAAACTTGTACCTATGTCTTCTGAATCCCACTGATTAGTGACAAGTAAGCTTGTACCCATATCTTCTGTATCCCTACTAATGAGTGACAAGTAAACTTCTACTCATGTCTATTGTATCCATACTAATGAGTGACAAGTAAACTTGTACACATGTCTTCTGTATCCCTACTAATGAGTGACAAGTAAACTTGTACACATGTCTTTTGTATCCCTACTAATGAGTGACAAGTAAACATGTACCGTGTCTTCTGTATCCCTACTAATGAGTGACAAGTAAACTTGTACACATGTCTTTTGTATCCCTACTAATGAGTGACAAGTAAACTTGAACCTATGTCTTCGGAATCCCTACTAATTAGTGAGAAGTAAGCTTGTACCCATGTCTTCTGAATCCCTACTAATGAGTGACAAGTTAACTTGTACTCATGTCTATTGTATCCCAACTAATGAGTGACAAGTAAACTTGTACACATGTCTTCTGTATCCCTACTAATGAGTGACAAGTAAACGTGCACACATGTCTTCTATATCCCTACTAATGAGTAACAAGTAAACTTGTACCTATGTCTTCTGAATCCCACTGATTAGTGACAAGTAAGCTTGTACCCATGTCTGCTGTATCCCTACTAATGAGTGACAAGTAAACTTCTACTCATGTCTATTGTATCCATACTAATGAGTAACAAGTAAACATGTACCGTGTGTTCTGTATCCCTACTAATGAGTGACATGTAAACTTGTACACATGTCTTCTGTATCCCTACTAATGAGTGACAAGTAAACTTGTACACATGTATTTGGTATCCTTACTAATGAGTAACAAGTAAACTTGTACCTATGTCTTCTGAATCCCTACTAATTAGTGACAAGTAAGCTTGTACCCATGTCTTCTGTATCCCTACTAATGAGTGACAAGTAAACTTGTACTCATGTCTATTGTATCCCTACTAATGAGTGACAAGTAAACTTGTACACATGTCTTTTGTATCCCTACTAATGAGTGACAAGTAAACTTGTACCCATGTCTTCTGAATCAATACTAATTAGTGACAAGTAAACGTCTACCCATGTCTTCTGTCTCCCTACTAATGAGTGACAAGTAAACTTGTACACATGTCTTCTGTATTCCTACTAATGAGTGACAAGTAAAATTCTACTCATGTCTATTGTATCCATACTAATGAGTGACAAGTAAACTTGTACACATGTCTTCTGTATCCCTACTAATGAGTAACAAGTAAACTTGTACCTATGTCTTCTGAATCCCACTGATTAGTGACAAGTAAGCTTGTACCCATGTCTTCTGTATCCCTACTAATGAGTGACAAATAAACTTCTACTCATGTCTATTGTATCCATACTAATGAGTGACAAGTAAACTTGTACACATGTCTTCTGTATCCCTACTAATGAGTGACAAGTAAACTTGTACACGTCTTTTGTATCCCTACTAATGAGTGACAAGTAAACATGTACCGTGTCTTCTGTATCCCTACTAATGAGTGACAAGGAAACTTGTACACATGTCTTTGTATCCCTACTAATGAGTGACAAGTAAACTTGAACCTATGTCTTCTGAATCCCTACTAATTAGTGAGAAGTAAGCTTGTACCCATGTCTTCTGAATCCCTACTAATGAGTGACAAGTTAACTTGTACTCATGTCTATTGTATCTCAACTAATGAGTGACAAGTAAACTTGTACACATGTCTTCTGTATCCCTACTAATGAGTGACAAGTAAACGTGCACACATGTCTATTGTATCCCAACTAATGAGTGACAAGTAAACTTGTACACATGTCTTCTGTATCCCTACTAATGAGTGACAAGTAAACGTGCACACATGTCTTCTGTATCCCTACTAATGAGTAACAAGTAAACTTGTACCTATGTCTTCTGAATCCCACTGATTAGTGACAAGTAAGCTTGTACCCATGTCTTCTGTATCCCTACTAATGAGTGACAAGTAAACTTCTACTTCTACACATGTCTTCTGTATCCCTACTAATGAGTAACAAGTAAACATGTACCGTGTGTTCTGTATCCCTACTAATGAGTGACAAGTAAACTTGTACACATGTCTTCTGTATCCCTACTAATGAGTGACAAGTAAACTTGTACACATGTATTTGGTATCTTTACTAATGAGTAACAAGTAAACTTGTACCTATGTCTTCTGAATCCCTACTAATTAGTGACAAGTAAGCTTGTACCCATGTCTTCTGTATCCCTACTAATGAGTGACAAGTAAACTTGTACTCATGTCTATTGTATCCCTACTAATGAGTGACAAGTAAACTTGTACCTATGTCTTCTGAATCCCTACTGATTAGTGACAAATAAGCTTGTACCCATGTCTTCTGTATCCCTACTAATGAGTGACGAGTAAACTTGTACACATGTCTTCTGTATCCCTACTAATGAGTGACAAGTAAACTTGTACCTATGTCTTCTGAATCCCACTGATTAGTGACAAGTAAGCTTGTACCCATGTCTTCTGTATCCCTACTAATGAGTGACAAGTAAACTTCTACTCATGTCTATTGTATCCATACTAATGAGTGACAAGTAAACTTGTACACATGTCTTCTGTATCCCTACTAATGAGTGACAAGTAAACTTGTACACATGTCTTTTGTATCCCTACTAATGAGTGACAAGTAAACATGTACCGTGTCTTCTGTATCCCTACTAATGAGTGACAAGTAAACTTGTACACATGTCTTTTGTATCCCTACTAATGAGTGACAAGTAAACTTGAACCTATGTCTTCGGAATCCCTACTAATTAGTGAGAAGTAAGCTTGTACCCATGTCTTCTGAATCCCTACTAATGAGTGACAAGTTAACTTGTACTCATGTCTATTGTATCCCAACTAATGAGTGACAAGTAAACTTGTACACATGTCTTCTGTATCCCTACTAATGAGTGACAAGTAAACGTGCACACATGTCTTCTATATCCCTACTAATGAGTAACAAGTAAACTTGTACCTATGTCTTCTGAATCCCACTGATTAGTGACAAGTAAGCTTGTACCCATGTCTGCTGTATCCCTACTAATGAGTGACAAGTAAACTTCTACTCATGTCTATTGTATCCATACTAATGAGTAACAAGTAAACATGTACCGTGTGTTCTGTATCCCTACTAATGAGTGACATGTAAACTTGTACACATGTCTTCTGTATCCCTACTAATGAGTGACAAGTAAACTTGTACACATGTATTTGGTATCCTTACTAATGAGTAACAAGTAAACTTGTACCTATGTCTTCTGAATCCCTACTAATTAGTGACAAGTAAGCTTGTACCCATGTCTTCTGTATCCCTACTAATGAGTGACAAGTAAACTTGTACTCATGTCTATTGTATCCCTACTAATGAGTGACAAGTAAACTTGTACACATGTCTTTTGTATCCCTACTAATGAGTGACAAGTAAACTTGTACCCATGTCTTCTGAATCAATACTAATTAGTGACAAGTAAACGTCTACCCATGTCTTCTGTCTCCCTACTAATGAGTGACAAGTAAACTTGTACACATGTCTTCTGTATTCCTACTAATGAGTGACAAGTAAACTTCTACTCATGTCTAT
The DNA here is from genome assembly GCF_027579735.1 of Bombina bombina. Classification (NCBI taxonomy): domain Eukaryota; kingdom Metazoa; phylum Chordata; class Amphibia; order Anura; family Bombinatoridae; genus Bombina; species Bombina bombina. The sequence continues at coordinate 469,204,967 of NC_069499.1, forward strand.
TGTATCCATACTAATGAGTGACAAGTAAACTTGTACACAAGTCTTCTGTATCCCTACTAATGAGTAACAAGTAAACTTGTACCTATGTCTTCTGAATCCCACTGATTAGTGACAAGTAAGCTTGTACCCATGTCTTCTGTATCCCTACTAATGAGTGACAAATAAACTTCTACTCATGTCTATTGTATCCATACTAATGAGTGACAAGTAAACTTGTACACATGTCTTCTGTATCCCTACTAATGAGTGACAAGTAAACTTGTACACGTCTTTTGTATCCCTACTAATGAGTGACAAGTAAACATGTACCGTGTCTTCTGTATCCCTACTAATGAGTGACAAGGAAACTTGTACACATGTCTTTGTATCCCTACTAATGAGTGACAAGTAAACTTGAACCTATGTCTTCTGAATCCCTACTAATTAGTGAGAAGTAAGCTTGTACCCATGTCTTCTGAATCCCTACTAATGAGTGACAAGTTAACTTGTACTCATGTCTATTGTATCTCAACTAATGAGTGACAAGTAAACTTGTACACATGTCTTCTGTATCCCTACTAATGAGTGACAAGTAAACGTGCACACATGTCTATTGTATCCCAACTAATGAGTGACAAGTAAACTTGTACACATGTCTTCTGTATCCCTACTAATGAGTGACAAGTAAACGTGCACACATGTCTTCTGTATCCCTACTAATGAGTAACAAGTAAACTTGTACCTATGTCTTCTGAATCCCACTGATTAGTGACAAGTAAGCTTGTACCCATGTCTTCTGTATCCCTACTAATGAGTGACAAGTAAACTTCTACTTCTACACATGTCTTCTGTATCCCTACTAATGAGTAACAAGTAAACATGTACCGTGTGTTCTGTATCCCTACTAATGAGTGACAAGTAAACTTGTACACATGTCTTCTGTATCCCTACTAATGAGTGACAAGTAAACTTGTACACATGTATTTGGTATCCTTACTAATGAGTAACAAGTAAACTTGTACCTATGTCTTCTGAATCCCTACTAATTAGTGACAAGTAAGCTTGTACCCATGTCTTCTGTATCCCTACTAATGAGTGACAAGTAAACTTGTACTCATGTCTATTGTATCCCTACTAATGAGTGACAAGTAAACTTGTACCTATGTCTTCTGAATCCCTACTGATTAGTGACAAATAAGCTTGTACCCATGTCTTCTGTATCCCTACTAATGAGTGACGAGTAAACTTGTACACATGTCTTCTGTATCCCTACTAATGAGTGACAAGTAAACTTGTACCTATGTCTTCTGAATCCCACTGATTAGTGACAAGTAAGCTTGTACCCATATCTTCTGTATCCCTACTAATGAGTGACAAGTAAACTTCTACTCATGTCTATTGTATCCATACTAATGAGTGACAAGTAAACTTGTACACATGTCTTCTGTATCCCTACTAATGAGTGACAAGTAAACTTGTACACATGTCTTTTGTATCCCTACTAATGAGTGACAAGTAAACTTGTACCGTGTCTTCTGTATCCCTACTAATGAGTGACAAGTAAACTTGTACACATGTCTTTTGTATCCCTACTAATGAGTGACAAGTAAACTTGAACCTATGTCTTCGGAATCCCTACTAATTAGTGAGAAGTAAGCTTGTACCCATGTCTTCTGAATCCCTACTAATGAGTGACAAGTTAACTTGTACTCATGTCTATTGTATCCCAACTAATGAGTGACAAGTAAACTTGTACACATGTCTTCTGTATCCCTACTAATGAGTGACAAGTAAACGTGCACACATGTCTTCTATATCCCTACTAATGAGTAACAAGTAAACTTGTACCTATGTCTTCTGAATCCCACTGATTAGTGACAAGTAAGCTTGTACCCATGTCTGCTGTATCCCTACTAATGAGTGACAAGTAAACTTCTACTCATGTCTATTGTATCCATACTAATGAGTAACAAGTAAACATGTACCGTGTGTTCTGTATCCCTACTAATGAGTGACATGTAAACTTGTACACATGTCTTCTGTATCCCTACTAATGAGTGACAAGTAAACTTGTACACATGTATTTGGTATCCTTACTAATGAGTAACAAGTAAACTTGTACCTATGTCTTCTGAATCCCTACTAATTAGTGACAAGTAAGCTTGTACCCATGTCTTCTGTATCCCTACTAATGAGTGACAAGTAAACTTGTACTCATGTCTATTGTATCCCTACTAATGAGTGACAAGTAAACTTGTACACATGTCTTTTGTATCCCTACTAATGAGTGACAAGTAAACTTGTACCCATGTCTTCTGAATCAATACTAATTAGTGACAAGTAAACGTCTACCCATGTCTTCTGTCTCCCTACTAATGAGTGACAAGTAAACTTGTACACATGTCTTCTGTATTCCTACTAATGAGTGACAAGTAAACTTCTACTCATGTCTATTGTATCCATACTAATGAGTGACAAGTAAACTTGTACACAAGTCTTCTGTATCCCTACTAATGAGTAACAAGTAAACTTGTACCTATGTCTTCTGAATCCCACTGATTAGTGACAAGTAAGCTTGTACCCATGTCTTCTGTATCCCTACTAATGAGTGACAAGTAAACTTCTACTCATGTCTATTGTATCCATACTAATGAGTGACAAGTAAACTTGTACACATGTCTTCTGTATCCCTACTAATGAGTGACAAGTAAACTTGTACCGTGTCTTCTGTATCCCTACTAATGAGTGACAAGTAAACTTTTACACATGTCTTTGTATCCCTACTAATGAGTGACAAGTAAACTTGAACCTATGTCTTCTGAATCCCTACTAATTAGTGAGAAGTAAGCTTGTACCTATGTCTTCTGAATCCCTACTAATGAGTGACAAGTTAACTTGTACTCATGTCTATTGTATCCCAACTAATGAGTGACAAGTAAACTTGTACACATGTCTTCTGTATCCCTACTAATGAGTGACAAGTAAACGTGCACACATGTCTTCTGTATCCCTACTAATGAGTAACAAGTAAACTTGTACCTATGTCTTCTGAATCCCACTGATTAGTGACAAGTAAGCTTGTACCCATGTCTTCTGTATCCCTACTAATGAGTGACAAGTAAACTACTACTCATGTCTATTGTATCCATACTAATGAGTGACAAGTAAACTTGTACACATGTCTTCTGTATCCCTACTAATGAGTAACAAGTAAACTTGTACCTATGTCTTCTGAATCCCACTGATTAGTGACAAGTAAGCTTGTACCCATGTCTTCTGTATCCCTACTAATGAGTGACAAGTAAACTTCTACTCATGTCTATTGTATCCATACTAATGAGTGACAAGTAAACTTGTACACATGTCTTCTGTATCCCTACTAATGAGTGACAAGTAAACTTGTACACGTCTTTTGTATCCCTACTAATGAGTGACAAGTAAACATGTACCGTGTCTTCTGTATCCCTACTAATGAGTGACAAGGAAACTTGTACACATGTCTTTGTATCCCTACTAATGAGTGACAAGTAAACTTGAACCTATGTCTTCTGAATCCCTACTAATTAGTGAGAAGTAAGCTTGTACCCATGTCTTCTGAATCCCTACTAATGAGTGACAAGTTAACTTGTACTCATGTCTCTTGTATCTCAACTAATGAGTGACAAGTAAACTTGTACACATGTCTTCTGTATCCCTACTAATGAGTGACAAGTAAACGTGCACACATGTCTATTGTATCCCAACTAATGAGTGACAAGTAAACTTGTACACATGTCTTCTGTATCCCTACTAATGAGTGACAAGTAAACGTGCACACATGTCTTCTGTATCCCTACTAATGAGTAACAAGTAAACTTGTACCTATGTCTTCTGAATCCCACTGATTAGTGACAAGTAAGCTTGTACCCATGTCTTCTGTATCCCTACTAATGAGTGACAAGTAAACTTCTACTTCTACACATGTCTTCTGTATCCCTACTAATGAGTAACAAGTAAACATGTACCGTGTGTTCTGTATCCCTACTAATGAGTGACAAGTAAACTTGTACACATGTCTTCTGTATCCCTACTAATGAGTGACAAGTAAACTTGTACACATGTATTTGGTATCTTTACTAATGAGTAACAAGTAAACTTGTACCTATGTCTTCTGAATCCCTACTAATTAGTGACAAGTAAGCTTGTACCCATGTCTTCTGTATCCCTACTAATGAGTGACAAGTAAACTTGTACTCATGTCTATTGTATCCCTACTAATGAGTGACAAGTAAACTTGTACCCATGTCTTCTAAATCAATACTAATTAGTGACAAGTAAACGTGTACCCATGTCTTCTGTCTCCCTACTAATGAGTGACAAGTAAACTTGTACACATGTCTTCTGTATCCCTACTAATGAGTGACAAGTAAACTTGTACACATGTATTTGGTATCCCTACTAATGAGTGACAAGTAAACTTGTACACATGTCTTCTGAATCCCTGCTAATTAGTAACAAGTAAGCTTGTACCCATGTCTTCTGTATCCCTACTAATGAGTGACAAGTAAACTTGTACTCATGTCTTCTGTATCCCTACTAATGAGTGACAAGTAAACTTGTATCCGTGTCTTCTGTATCCCTACTAATGAGTGACAAGTTAACATGTACCCATTTCTTCTGTATCCCTACTGAGTGACAAGTAAACTTGTACCCATGTCTTTTGAATCCCTACTAATTAGTGACAAGTAAACTTGTACAAATGTTTTTTGTATCCCTACCAATGAGTGACAAGTAAACTTGTACCCGTGTCTTCTGTAACCCTACTAATTAGTGACAAGTAAACTTGTACCCATGTCTTCTGTATCCCTACTAATGAGTGACAAGTACACTTGTACACATGTCTTCTGTATCCCTACAAATGAGTGACAAGTAAACTTGTACTAATGTCTTCTGTATTCCTACTAATGAGTGACAAGTACACTTGTACACGTCTTCTGTATCCCTACTAATGAGTGACAAGTAAACTTGTACACATGTCTTTTGTATCCCTACTAATAAGTGACAAGTAATCTTGTATCCATGTCTTCTGTATCCCTACTAATAAGTGACAAGTAAACTTGTACACGTCTTTTGTATCCCTACTAATGAGTGACAAGTAAACTTGTACACATGTCTTCTTTATCCCTACTAATGAGTGACAAGTAAACTTGCACCCATGTCTTCTGAATCCCTACTAATGAGTGACAAGTAAACTTGTTTTCTAGACATTCCAAAGGACCATTTTGTGAAACAGATCATTTCCATTGACCGTTCTTACTATTTCAGTACCAGATTATCATTTGCTGGGCTTTTGAGACCCATATTTTGGTGGCAGAACTTGTTTACAATAATAAAGTTTTAAATGTTGCGTTTGGCTTCTTTTTTTTTTTTTTACCAATTAACTATTGGAGAGTGGATGCAGCTTTGGATCACCTTGCGGTTAAGACTTGGTCATTCAAGCCTAATTACTGCAATAATACGACCTCTGTTTTGCAACCTCTCCACCACCCCTGAGGTAGTGGAGATAAATCACAGATCCTGCTTCTATTAAAATTGGTGAAATGTTTGTGCAGTAGTGCATGCAGGCAGCACATGTATAGTGCCGAATCACAAAGAAGACATGCAGACAGGTTCCAAAATCAGGAACCTTGTCCACCCACTGAATAGTACATGGGGCCCTTTGTATAAATATTCTTTTCTAGAAACATTTCATCCTGCATTAATTCATGTTCATACTTACCCTTTTTTATTTTGAAACAAGAGATTTTATTTTAATGTCTGATTGTGGTTGGTATCTAATATTCATCTACACTACATATGGTCCAAGAGTGTACCAATTGCTCTTAAAGTAAACACTGGGATAGCTTTATATATATGCAATTCGTGGCTTGTTCATATTTGCAAGGCATAATTATTAAAATCCATTGAATACGTTGCCAATCATTTTGGAGACCTGTAATGCCATTATTAGCAGTTGAAACCTTTAGAATTTGGTTGGCCAAGAGAAAAGGTCAAAGACTGATCTCCCAAAGTTGTGGTAAGGTGTAAGAAGTATGATGAAAGGAGTTAGTGCAAACTTAGCCAAATGTAACAGATCTGCCCAGTAATCATGTAGTTCTGAAGAATAATTCCTAAACTATCTTTCAAAAGTCTGTTTTAGTTAATTAAACATTTTTAAAGTACAAGTTATGGTGGAATAGTAAGTGCTGTTTATATTGCTTTTTCACATTGATTTGACATATTAATGCACCTCATTCTAGTGTCTGTTTTATGACAGTGGACCAGGCTCAATCTACCCAATCAGATGGGTTATCACAGAATTTTTCAAGTCCATTCTAATACATCAGTCAACCCTATGACATCTCATATAGCTAATACTAATTTGTGTTTGTTTCTTAAAGGATTTATGGACAGTTCACATGTTAAAAACATGTTTTATTTAATAAATATTAAAAAATAAAATTCAAATTACACTTTGAAATACTGTGTGTACACAAATTAAATATGACCTCAATTTATTATTGCAACAAAATTGTTTAGATATTTAAAAAATGTTTATAATAAAATCGCTGAAATACATTGAATTAATTTTGGCCTAGATTACAAGTGGAGTGCATAATTATTGTGTGCTAACATTGCTAACAGTTATATTTTATCAGTCAAATTGAATATTTAGTGTGCACTAGCATCTGGATGTTGGATAGCACGGGTGCAGTAAAATCCCTCAAATAATAGACTTCCATGTGGGAGGTGCTGAAACGATTAAACGCTTACCAGAAGGTGCGTCAAACCAAGTACATTTTCAGAGTGGCTGGAGGATGATAGTTCTGATCTAATATGGCTACCTAACTGACAGAGGTCTAACTGTCTAGGGCTGCTCTGCCTTTAAATGCCCGGGCCTATGTTTGGTCCCAGTCCAGTCTTGTACATCTTTACTTATACTATGGTTTTAATATTAATATATAATTTAGAAATTCTCACACATACATATGACACCAGAATGTATGTTCTATCCTGGTTATTGTCAACCTGTATTTTCTTAGTAACAACAGGTAGACAGTGCTTAGATGTATAATTAATTTAAATACAGAAGCTAAAAACATTAACTACATCCTCAGAATAGGGGGAGTACCTAAAGTTTCCCACCCTTAGACTGTGTAATTCAGTATACCCTTATCCAGCACAAACCATGCAGGATTCAATAATACAAATCAAAACAATAGCAATGATATACAGCTAATTAACTTACACCTAGATTTAGAGTTTTGCAGCCAAAGTGGTGCGTTAGCTACGCGTGTTTCCCCCCCCCCCCGCACCTTTTAAACAATGCTGGTATTTAGAGTTCTCTGAAGGGCTGTGTTAGGCTCCAAAAAGGGAGCGTACAGGCATATTTACCGCCACTGCAACTCTCAATACCAGCGTTGCTTACAGACGCGGCCAGCTTAAAAAAACGTGCTCGTGCACGATTCCCCCATAGGAAACAATGGGGCAGTTTGAGCTGGAAAAAAAACCTAACACCTGCCAAAAAGCAGCGTTCAGCTCCTAACGCAGCCCCATTGTTTCCTATGGGGAAACACTTCCTAAGTCTGCACCTAACACCCTAACATGTACCCCGAGTCTAAACACCCCTAACCTTACACTTATTAACCCTTAATCTGCCGCCCCCGCTATCGCTGACCCCTGCATTTTATTATTAACCCCTAATCTGCCTCTCCGTACACCGCCGCAACCTACATTATAGCTATGTACCCCTAATCTGCTGCCCCTAACATCGCCGACCCCTATATTATATTTATTACCCCCTAATCTGCCCCCCCCAACGTCGCCGCTACCTTACCTACACTTCTTAACCCCTAATCTGCCGACCTCGCCGCCACTTTAATAAATGTATTAACCCCTAAACCGCCTCACTCTCGCCTCAAAAACCCTATAATACATTTTATTAACCCCTAATCTGCCCTCCCTAACATCGCCAACACCTAACTTCAAGTATTAACCCCTAATCTGCCGACTGGACCTCACCGCTACTATAATAAATGTATTAACCCCTAAAGCTAAGTCTAACCCTAACACTAACACCCCCCTAAGTTAAATATAATTTTTATCTTACGAAATAAATTAACTCTTATTAAAGAAATTATTCCTATTTAAAGCTAAATACTTACCTGTAAAATAAACCCTAATATAGCTACAATATAACGAATAATTATATTGTAGCTATTTTAGGATTTATATTTATTTTACAGGCAACTTTGTATTTATTTTAACTAGGTACAATAGCTATTAAATAGTTAATAACTATTTAATAGCTACCTAGTTAAAATAACTGCAAAATTACCTGTAAAATAAATCCTAACCTAAGTTACAATTAAACACTACACTATCAATCAATTAATTAACTAAACTATCTACAATTATCTACAATTAAATCAACTAAACTAAATTACAAAAAAAAACAAACACTAAATTACAAAAAATAAAAAAAAGATTACAAGAATTTTAAACTAATTACACCTACTCTAAGCCCTCTAAAAAAATAACAAAGCCCCCCAAAATAAAAAAATGCCCTACCCTATTCTAAAATAAAAATGTAACAGCTCTTTTACCTTACCAGCCCTTAAAAGGGCCTTTTGCGGGGCATGCCCCAAAGAAAACAGCTCTTTTGCATTTAAATAAACATACAATACCCCCCCAAAATTACAACCCACCACCCACAAACCTCTAATCTAACCCAAACACCCCTTAAAAAACCTAACACTAAGCCCCTGAAGATCTCCCTACCTTATCTTCACCACGCCGGGTATCACCGGAATTAAGGTAGGAAAAATCTGATTGGCTGATTGAATCAGCCAATCAGATTCAAGTTTAATAGGATTGGCTGATCCAATCAGCCAATCAGATTGAGCTCGCATTCTATTGGCTGATCGGAACAGCCAATAGAATGCGAGCTCAATCTGATTGGCTGATTGGATCAGCCAATCCGATTGAACTTGAATCTGATTGGCTGATTCAATCAGCCAATCAGATTTTTCCTACCTTAATTCCGATTGGCTGATAGAATCTTATCAGCCAATCGGAATTTGAGGGACGCCATCTTGGATGACGTCCCTTAAAGGAACCTTCATTCGTCAGGAGTCGCCGGAAGAACAGGATGGATCCGCGTCGGCTGCTTCAAGATGGTCCCGCTCCGCGCCGGATGGAAGAAGATAGAAGATGCCGCCTGGATGAAGATGTCTACCGGTCCGGATGCCCTCTTCTTGCCGGATAGGATGAAGACTTCGGACCCTCTTCTGGACCTCTTCTTGCTGGATAGGATGAAGACTTCGGACCCTCTTCTGGACCTCTTCTTGCTGGATAGGATGAAGACTTCGGACCCTCTTCTGGACGGATCAATGATACCCGGCGTGGTGAAGATAAGGTAGGGAGATCTTCAGGGGCTTAGTGTTAGGTTTTTTAAGGGGTGTTTGGGTTAAATTAGGGGTATGTGAGTGGTGGGTTTTAATGTTGGGGGGGTATTGTATGTTTATTTAAATGCAAAAGAGCTGTTTTCTTTGGGGTATGCCCCGCAAAAGGCCCTTTTAAGGGCTGGTAAGGTAAAAGAGCTGTTAAATTTTTATTTTAGAATAGGGTAGGGCATTTTTTTATTTTGGGGGGCTTTGTTATTTTTTTAGGGGGCTTAGAGTAGGTGTAATTAGTTTAAAATTCTTGTAATCTTTTTTTATTTTTTGTAATTTAGTGTTTGTTTGTTTTTGTAATTTAGTTTAGTTGATTTAATTGTAGATAATTGTAGATAGTTTAGTTAATTCATTTATTGATAGTGTAGTGTTAGGTTTAATTGTAACTTAGGTTAGGATTTATTTTACAGGTAATTTTGTAGTTATTTTAACTAGGTAGCTATTAAATAGTTATTAACTATTTAATAGCTAATGTACCTAGTTAAAATAAATACAAAGTTGCCTGTAAAATAAATATAAATCCTAAAATAGCCACAATACAATTATTTGTTATATTGTAGCTATATTAGGGTTTATTTTACAGGTAAGTATTTAGCTTTAAATAGGAATAATTTATTTAATAAGAGTTAATTTATTTCGTAAGATAAAAATTATATTTAACTTAGGGGGGTGTTAGTGTTAGGGTTAGACTTAGCTTTAGGGGTTAATACATTTATTATAGTAGCGGCGAGGTCCGGTCGGCAGATTAGGGGTTAATACTTGAAGTTAGGTGTCGGCGATGTTAAGGAGGGCAGATTAGGGGTTAATACTATTTATTATAGGGTTTTTGAGGCGGGAGTGAGGCGGTTTAGGGGTTAATACATTTATTATAGTGGTGGCGAGGTCCGGTCGGCAGATTAGGGGTTAATAAGTGTAGTTAGGTAGCGGCGACGTTGGGGGGGCAGATTAGGGGTTAATAAATATAATATACGGGTCGGCAATGTTAGGGGCAGCAGATTAGGGGTACATAGGGATAATGTAGGTTGCGGCGGTGTGCGGTCGGCAGATTAGGGGTTTAAAAATTTTATTAGAGCGGCGGCAATGTGGGGGGACCTCAGTTTAGGGGTACATAGGTAGTTTATGGGTGTTAGTGTACTTTAGAGCACAGTAGTTAAGAGCTTTATGAACTGGCATTAGCCCATAAAGCTCTTAACTCCTAACTTTTTTCTGCGGCTGGAGTCTTGTCGTTAGAGTTCTAACACTCACTTCAGTCAAGACTCTAAATACCAGCGTTAGAAAGATCCCATTGAAAAGATAGGATACGCAATTGACGTAAGGGGATCTGCGGTATGGAAAAGTCGCGGCTGGAAAGTGAGCGTTAGACCCTTTCCTGACTGACTCTAAATACCAGAGGGCGGCCAAAACCAGCTTTAGGACCCCCTAACGCTGGTTTGGAGGGCTAACGCAGAACTCTAAATCTAGGCGATATATTTTTTATTTATTTAACAACAAATTGCCACAAGCAGTAAAGATTATGGTAAGTCCACTGGACATTGATAATGGGCACCCATTTAGTTTACAGGGAGCTCCCTATTAATTATTTAACCAGAGTGGAATGTCTCATCCAATTTTATCCTCTGTGTCCCACAACCTCTTGTATTGATTTATGTTCCACAATTATGGCCCTTTTAGTGAATTTTTCAATGTGCACCCCCACGGCTGTAATGATGGTTACTTGTGACTGTTAGCGTTATTAACATATAGTTCTGTCCCACAAGTTAGAGCCTTTTAGGCATTGGGTTAGTAAAACAGAGCAAATGTTATACAGTCCTTTATCACAACCCTCCAAAGTAGCACTCAAGATACCGGAGTAAAATTCTTGCAAAGGAGTAACGCCTTCCACAGCGTGTTCAGTTTAGCAGCATCTGCCATATACTCTTACCATCCTTCCGGTCATCTGTAACTTGTGCTTTTTGCAGTACAGACTTACGTGGGGTTCCTGGTGCCATATCTCCCTCTCTTCACCTATATTGCTGCATGATAGCCTTGTCGGTATGGGTAATTGTGTCCCATGGAACTTTCCGATGCTGTTGCGTCTGCTACACGCGTATTACTCCAAACTATGTACGGGGCTTCGTCCGGCTTGATTTAGTGACGTAATTTCCATTCGTCATTCCTTTAAAGGGAAACTGCTTCCCCTTCAGCCTATCGGGTGAATTTGAAACTATGTTTTTAATTAACTGCTTGTGGCTCTGTTTTGTGGCAAATTGATACATACATTTGTGAAAGCAATTTTGAAGTAAATGGCAATTAAGAATTTGAACATTTGACAATATATAGCAATTTATATACACATATTGTACTGATATTCACTGTTATCTTTTTAATTTATCTTTTTAACCTTTTATACTAAGAAAAAAGTTTTCTGAATGGAATACACTTCCTACTCATCCTAAAAATTGGGCTAAATTTAACTCCTCATTCATCCCCCTTGGTTTTAGGGATCCCAGATTAAAGATCCACTTCCCTTCCTTCTGAAGGAGGACTTTATCTAGGTTCCCTTTTCTCTCTCCTAGGTCTACCAATTCTAGACCTCTAAATCTAAGTTCATCCTCATTACTGTCGTGAGTCAGAAAAAATGCCTTGCTACACTTCTGTATTTTATACATTTATTTTTAATGCCCCTTTTGTGTTCCTTTATACGCTCTCTCAATTCACATTTTCCCACATAAATTTGGGGGAAATTACATTGGAGCATATAAACTACCGCTTCCGATCTGCATGTTACGTGACCTTTTACTCTATACGGATTGCCTTCATTGTCATGGAAAATGTTTCGTCTTAGCATATTCTCACAAACAGAACATTTATTACAATTAAAATTGCCCTCTTGACTTTAGTACTGGGAGATCCACATCACTTACTTTTCACCTTTAAACATACTAAATACTATTCTTAATTGCCATTTACTTCAAAATTGCTTTCACAAATGTCTGTATTAATTTGCCACAAAACAGAGCCACAAGCAGTTAATTAAAAACATAGTTTAAATTCACCCGATAGGCTGAAGGGGAAGCAGTTTCCCTTTAAAGGAATGGCGAAAGGAAATTACGTCACTGAATCAAGCCGGACGAAGCCCTGTGCATAGTTTGGGGTGAAACGCGCGTAGCAGATGCAACAACATTGGAAAGTTCCATGGGACACAATTTCCCATACCGACAGCAATATAGGTGAAGAGGGGGAGATATGGCACCAGGAACCCCACGTAAGTCTGTACTGCAAAAAGCACAAGTTATGGATGACCGGAAGGAGGGTAAGAGTATATGTCAGATGCTGCTAAATTGAACACGCTTTGGAAGGCGTTACTCCTTTGCGAGAATTTCACTCTGTTATCTTGAGTGCTACTTTGGAGGGTTGTGATAAAGGACTGTATAACATTTGCTCTGTTTTACTAACCCAATGCCTAAAAGGCTCTAACTTGTGGGACAGAACTGTATGTTAGTAACGCTAACAGTCACAAGTAACGATCATTACAGCCTTGGGGGTGCACATTGAAAAATTCACTAAAAGGGCCATATTTGTGGAATATAAATCAATACAAGAGGTTGTGGGACACAGAGGATAAAATTGGATGAGAAATTCCACTCTGGTTAAATAATTAATAGGGAGCTCCCTGTAAACTAAATGGGTGCCCATTATCAACGTCCAGTGGACATACCATAATCTTTACTGCTTGTGGAAATTTGTTGTTAAATAAATAAAAAATATATGTTAATTAGCTGTATATCATTGCTATTGTTTTGATTTGTATTATTGAATCCTGCATGGTTAGTGCTGGATAAGGGTATACTGAATTACACAGTCTAGGGGTGGGAAACTTTAGGTAACTCCCCCTATTCTGGGGATGTAGTTTGTCTTTTTAGCTTCTGTATATACAGCATATATATATATATATATATATATATATATATATATATATATATATATATACACACACATACAAATACACACATGCATATACACCTCTTGCACCTTGTCATATACTAGATAGATAGATAGATAGATAGATAGATAGATAAATAGATAAATAGATAGATATTTGTTTGTTCTCTTGGTATTCTTTGTTGAAAGCTAAACCTAGGTAGGCTCATAAACTGATTTCTAAGCAGTTGAAGGCCACCTCTTATCTCTGTGCATTTTGACAGTTTTTCACAGTTGACAGTGCTAGTTGATGTGTGCCATATAGGTAACACTGTGCTCACACCAATAGAGTTATTTATTTGTCAGCACTGATTGGCTAGCATGCAAGTCTGTCAAAAGAACTGAGATAAGGAGGCAGTCTGCAGAGTCTTAGATACAAGGAAATCACAGAGGTAGAAAGTGTATTAATATAACAGTGCTGGTTTTGCAAAACTGGGAATGGGTAATATAGGGACCTACCTTTTTAAACAATAAACATTTTGGAGTAGACTGTCCCTTTAATACAGTAATAAACCAAGTGTACAATTCAGTTAAAGAAATGAGTGAATATAATCAAATAATATATAAGAAATAAAGAGCTATAAAAAAAATTAACAGAAATGTGATAAGGCTATAGAAAAGTTAATTTTATTAAGGTTTGAAAGTATCTGCAACATATGATTTAATGATCAAAGTACAGAAGGGGGAAGTTTCTTTTATTGTGTTTTGTGTTTTATGTTACACATGAATCATTATTGCTGTATAAAGCAATCTACTAGAGATCAGACTTAACCACATCAAAATACAAATACAAGCAATAGTATAAAAATGAAGTACTGAACTTCATGCCAAGACCACTGGAAGCTTATAACTTCCATATGATTGTATTTGGATGTTCCTATCACTTTTTTATCTTGCCATATCTTCAAACACATGAAACAGACAATTAATGACACACATGTGTCAAGTACATTCATATACACGGTAGTCATTTATTTTTATGGTCTAGTAAAGTTTCATTTCAGTGTCTTTTTCAATAAAACGATAACTCAGTTAAATTGCTATCGTGTCTGGTTTTTAAGGCTTAACTTCAGCATAAAGAGTGATCTAGCAATTTATATAGAGATTTATTTTTGTATAATGACGGAGAAATGTTAGAAATTGTAGAAAAACGGCATGGCTAAAGCAATTAGTGTAACATTAGGAGTGACGCACAGTTAAGAGCCCGGTATTTATATGGACATTGTATTGATATCAATAAAATACAAAGCAGAACATATTGAATGCATACAATTTTGTTTTTTTTCTAAGTCATTCTTATCCCTTAGAATTAGTAAAACTCTTGAACTATAAAGAACACACAACATGAATATTTGATTAAAGGGACAGTAAACAATAGAAAAAACTTTACATAATTCTGCAATAATGTCTAGAATTATGCATCATAAGGATAGCTGTGTTCAGTTACACATCCAAAAATTTCATTATCAATTATTTACAGCCGTCCTCTATGGTGCTGCATTTTTTTTTTTTTAAAATGCACAACCGAACAACAAAAATGACCACCCATGTGCATTTCTTTTGACCTTTCTATCCCTTTAAAAGTAATGGAGCTCATTGAATCCACCCTGTTTCCAGGGGTCAACTCCTACAAAAGAAATCATGGAAACTCACCAAGACTCCCTCCCCCCTCACAACTAATATTGTTTTATACACACATACACACACACTGCATTTATATGTATATAATCTATACACTCTGGTTATTGAAATACATTTATAACCAATGAAGTGATGAATTGTTGCCTTTGGGCCTGAGGATGGGCACTCATGGTTACATTTTTACATATCAGGAGTGACATTTTTATTTGTAATTTAATTACTGAGAATCCAGACACACACTTTTTAGAACACACGAAGGGGCATTTGTATATGGATTATGTTAAATAATCCAAAAAGCTTAGAGCCTTAGTAAAGTTTTAGAAGATGTTATTCCCTGGCTCTCGGGATGTGTAAGGCTCTGTAATGTAAACATCTGATATTATGATGTAGATATGGTTTGTGTATGCACTTAATGTGCAGTAAAAAAACAATGATAATGTGATCTAAGGTAAAATTATGGTCAGTGAAGTAAGTAACACTGGCAGAGGAAGCAGGAGGCATGTGGGCACAGTAGCATTGAAAGCAAAACAGGTCACCTCTCACTTTGGGATGAAACTGGTAAGGTTAAATCTGCAGTAAATATATTATCTTGCACAGGCCGGCTGACCATAAACTGATAGACATACAGGGGTATATTTATCAAAGCGTCAATCTCAGTGCATTCGCCGGTGTCAATACGCTCGCCAGACATCGCTGACGCGGATCCACATACGATCCCCTTGTTTATAAAAAAAACTTAAAAAACATGCACATCAAGTACAGCATGATGAGCATCGGACTGTTGTTAACTAACAGTCATTGATGTCGCAGTTATTTGGGTTTTTCCCAACTTTATTTATATCATTTCAATACTGTCCATGAATAAGCACATTTCTCTAAAGCTAATCTTTTATTTTTCATCTGTTAATATTGAAGAAATAGCTACATTTATACTTCAACAAACAATATCCCATAGAAGGTTATTTTTATATTAATTTGTTATACAAAAAATCTGTTATATGATACTTTCACATAAATTAATGTGTATTTGTATTTCTAGAAGTGATGGTATGCTTTTATCTATTTTTTTTATAAATGATTATTAATGCTAGAATTTGTACATATATCTTTGCACATACTTGTGTATATATATTTATATATATATGTATATATACAGTGTATATATATATATATATATATATATATATATATGGACAAAGAGAAAGATTGTGACACCGGCGCAAGTATAGGTAGTGCTAATGTATTACCTGAAGATAAATATAATTATATTGGAATATTATAATTATAAATGAAGTGTAGTTAGCTCACTATGCAGCCCCAAAATTACTTATTAGAAAAGTGGGATCCCCAAACCCCACAAGACTAATAGAGCCCAAAAAATATAGATCCAAGAGAAGGTAAAATATAGAGGCGCTTAGTGTAAGGAGCTAGTTACAGTATCTATAATAAGATACATAAAGTACAAAGAGTTACAATAATGCACTGCTAATTGATATTAGGGGACAAAAAACCCAGATACATATAAAGCTATCACAATGTTTGCAGTAGTAATGTTTACAATTATGTTGCTAATATAAAATAATGTTGCTAATATAAAACACCTGCAGCTATCTGTATAATATATAGAGATACTAGTCTAGCAAATAATATTGATATTACTAGAACACCACAGATGACAAAAAAGTTTCGCAGTACATACAGTTAGTACAGGCAATTTACCAAAGAAAAACCACAAGAATGTGCATGCAGTTAGAGTCCATATGTGATACTGTTGTGAAAAAAAGGAGAAAAAAGGTGGAAATCCCAAGGTGGCGGATCACACTGTCCCCTCAAGGGGTTCTACTTACTCTCCTTTACCTCAATCTGTATGAGGTAAGTGTCGCGTGAGGTAAGTAGAAAATCCTTCCTTGTAGTGGCAAGTATCCTATGGCTTGTTTCCTGTCTTCCAACGCTTTCACTCACATAAATGAGATGGGAAAAAGGTTCTCCTGGGTGAATTGGAGAAATTGAGTAAAAAGCAAATTCTCAACTGGCATGATGGAAACAATTTGGCCAGATATAAGAAATATAATATTATTCCTAAGGGTCTGAAACTAGAGAAACAATCAATAGTGGATAGTTCGGAAGTGGAACTACTCACTGAATGGGACACAGCATTGGAAGAATGATAGACATCCTTGTGAGATTTAGAAATAAAAAAGTAGAATCTCTCTCACTACAAATCAAAGATTTGAGAGAAAAACTCAATATCTTTAAGGGGGACACTTATTATAAAGAGCTAGATAGGGAAAATAAAAATAAAATCGAAAAATTTGACAAATTAGTTGAGGCAAGAAAACTCAACAAATTCTATAGAGATTATAATTTTAACAAAAAAGAAAAGGAAGATAATACTGACAATACTTTTTGGGAGGAACAACCAGTATAGACTCCTAGGGGTGAAAAGGAAGATTTTAATTGGCTAGAAATAGAGTCCCCAAACTTCTCCACTAACACTCAATTTAGAGAACTCAATGAGAATGCAAATAATGGAAGAGAGCATACAATGAATAAAACAAAAAAGGGGGAGGTACAGGGTGCCAGAAATGCAGGGAATACAAAATCCAATAACACCCATTATGGGTATAAAAAGGGTGGCCAAGGACATGGCCATCAAGGATAATTCTTTTCAAAGAAACTTTGATAAAGAAAGAGAGATGGGAAATAGAAATTCCAATTCAAGAAGACATTTTAACCCCCCACATAGTAACTATAACCGCCCAGAAGCGTATTTTGAACCCAAACAAGTATACAGAAATGGGTATCATAATTCAAGAGGAGGATATAATATGGAATATCATAATCAACATTGGAGAAAGAACTCCTATCAGAACCGCAACTATGGGTATAGTGAACGCCATGATAGAGGTTTCACTGGGGGTGCATATCATAATTATGATCCCAATTACCACAGAGAGAGAACCTACAGCTCCAGAGCAAATATGGAGAAACAAACAGGTCCATGGAGAGATAATGTTTTCCAAGAACCCCAGATAACAGACAATGCTGTAGATAACAGATCTGTTCATTTTTTGGAGAACAATCCAAGAAAAACCGAGAAGAGGAAAAATACACTCCCTCAACCTCCAGCAGAGATACTCCAATGGAGAACAAGGGGGCAACAAAAAAGGGGAAACTGGGAACTAGAGGAGGCAGAGGAGGAAGAAAATATGGGGGCAAAAAGAAGAAAACCGACGCAGATTCTACAGACCAAGATGTAAAAATGAAAATTTTTAATCTTTCGAATCGTGTGCTATTACCCCATGAGCAGAATCTTTTGGAAAAGGGTCTATCTTTTGCCCCCACTAGGGGACCAAACCCCTTTCAACTTTTCGTGGACTTTAATAAATTCACGAGAAATTTGACTTTGAAACGATATTTCGAAAAACAAAAATCAGAGCAAATCCAAGGCTCTATGAATGTAGAAGAAGATACTCTTCTTACACTAGAATCTCTAGAAATGGAGAGTATACAAATGGAAAATGGAAATACAACTCAAAAGAACATACATACAAATCTAAAACCAAATTCGACTTTTTTTCCTGTGAACGCAAAAGGCAATTTTATTCCTGTTTTTACAAAACTAGTCCAAGAAGACCTGGACAATCTTTGTAAACAATACAGAATTAGGAAAGACAATTTGACAAAAAAAGAAAGAGATTTTATTAAAACTCTTGAACATGATGATAATGTCATAATTAGAGAAGCGGATAAAGGTGGTGGAATTGTTCTCCAAAACAGAGCGGATTATCTAAGGGAAGCTAGGAGACTACTAGACGACAAAAACACATATCAGAAACTTAAATCTAATCCAACAGATATATTTGTTACAAAATACAAACATCTTTTGGACGATGCCAGAGATTTAAAAATTCTCAATGAGAATGAGTGGAAATACCTTCAAAACGATACACCAGTGGTAGCGTTATTTTATCACCTGCCCAAGGTCCACAAGAACTTAGAACAACCTCCCGGTAGACCAATAGTATCGGGTATAGGCTCCTTAACAGCAAAACTCTCGGAGTATATAGACTTCTTTTTACAACCTCTGGTACCTAAACTAAAATCCTTTTTAAGAGATACCCCAGATACACTGGAGAAATTTAGCAATCTAAAATGGAAAGAAGGATACTTGTGGGCTACTATGGATGTTAGTGCACTATACACTAACATCCCACTTGAAAAGGGTATTCAATCTGTAGCATTTTGGCTAAAAAAAGACGATAGTCTACATGAAAACCTACAATCTTTTTTGCTAGATGCAATTAGATTTACTTTGGAAAAGAACTTTTTCCTCTTTGAAAAGGATTACTTTTTACAAGTCACCGGAACAGCAATGGGGACGAAATTTGCCCCAAGCTACGCGAATCTTTATCTGGGACTCTGGGAAGAAGAAGTCATCTGGCAAAACAATGTATATCCACCAAACATCGTAGCTTGGGGTAGATATATAGATGATATCATCCTAATATGGGATGGTAGTTCCACTCTCTTGGATGAATTTGTAAACAAATTAAACATCAATGATTTCAACTTATCATTTACAAGTAAGACAAACCCCCATGAGATAGACTTTTTAGATGTCATTCTTTTCCAGGAAAACAATGAGATCCATTCCAAACTCTACAAGAAGGCCACAGACAGCAATGGATATCTCCATGCTAAAAGCGGCCACTACAAGAAATGGATCCAGAATATCCCTATGGGACAGTTCCAAAGGCTGAAAAGAAACTGTTCTAAAAAACAGGATTACGATAGAGAGGCTAAGAATCTTAGTAAAAGATTCAAAGCAAGAGGATATAACACCTATAATCTATCGGAAGCAATGAAAAAAGTAAATACCATGGATAGAAAACGACTCCTCAATACAGGCAAACAAGTCTCTAAAACAACAAAACAACACGAAACAGAAAAGGATTATTCAGGAAATGTTAATTTTGTGACAACATACAATGAAGGAACATGGGAAGTAAAGAATATAATAAAAAAGCATTGGCATATTCTGAAAAAAGATTCCTTTCTTGACTCTATTACAAGGAGGGAGCCAAGACTAATCTATAGAAAAAAACAAAATCTGAAGAATATCCTGGCCCCAAGCCAGTTGAAGTCCAAGAGCCATTTAAAAACCAATTGGCTGAACAAAGAGACGACTGGCTATTTCAAATGCAATAGAAAAAATTGCATAGCCTGTACACACCATTTTTCATCAAATAAACCAACTAAGGAGTTTGTATCCACGGTGACTAATAAAAAATATAATATTGAAAGCCTTTGTAACTGCCGGACGGATTTTGTTGTATATCTACTACAATGTGGGTGTGGCCTTCAATATGTGGGTAGAACCACAAGACCCTTTAAGAAGAGGCTACTCGAACATATCAATAATATTGAAAATGGTGAGAAGAACCATAGTTTGTCGGCCCACTACAGAGAAAAACATAATCAAAAACCATCTTGCCTCAAAGGAACAATAATCAAGTGTGTACAACAGGATAAAAGAGGAGGGGACAGAGAACTTAAACTCAGAAAAAGGGAAACATACTGGATCTATACTCTAGGTTCCCTGAATCCCAAAGGTCATAATAAGGATATCGATCTGGCGGCCTTTTTAACTTAGCATCTTAACTTAAATCATATAAATTTCACCAGAATAAGAATTAGAATATACTCCCTCCTTTTTTCTAATCCCAAATATTATGGCCTTCCAGCCTCCCACTCCATCTGGATTTTTAATCTGTATTTCGACTTTCAAATTCTAATTTGGATTTTCATTGGATTTTTGTGACCCTGCAATCCTGGTTCCTTGGTTCACGAAACCCTCTCTCTTAGTATATATATATATATATTTTTTAAAAAGATTATTTTAGTGTGCATATATGTATTTATTAAAGTTTTTTAACAACCTTTTAACCAATATTAGTTCGTATGCATTTCTCATTGATCTCTGAAAAAAATTTTTTTTTTCTCTTTACACATTTAATTTTCCAATTCATTTTCCCATTACATTTATTCATTTAGTAGGTGTATTGAGGTTCCCTATTTATAATAAAATATATAGGTCCTTTAAAACAGTCTTTTTTTCCTTTCCTTTTTTAAACTGATTTGTATATATATTTTTATACCATATTTATATCATATTAAGTAGTATATTAATTTCTTAATATATTTAACTATGACCATCATGTTTTTATATAAATATTATTAATTATTTATTGGAATGTTATGCAATTGTGAAATACTGAGATGTACTGTACCATATTTACTATAAGAATTTTAATTTATGTATTTATTAATCTTACGTACCAATGTATGCTTCCGATATAAGTTTTATAAGCAACATGTGCTATTGGTTGTCTATCAAGAGCGTTCTAATCTGCCAGTTGCATAAATGTAAACAACGCCTATATGGACGGCTTTCTAAATTATTGTATCTCTCAATTTATTATAAGCCCCAGAGCGTTGTTCCATCGGACTTTTTGAACAGCCAATACTTTTGTATTAATGCCAGTAACAACTATGGCAGCCTTTTCTTCACTCCGTATCTTGCTACTGAAGGCCATGTGATCTGAGGATCCAATTGGAGTCCATAGGGGCGTGTCACAGCTCCGCTTTAAAGCCGAAGGATTTACTTACAGTCAGTAATCACTTTTCCTCTGAAGAAGAAGGTCGTGTATGTGTGTAGACCTTCGAAACGCGTTAGGACTTTTATATGCTATATTTATCTTGCACTGAACTGTTTTTAAAATACGAATACTGTTCATGCCAATACCTGGTTTTATCCTATTATGCTAATAAAATACCTCATATCCATTTGAGGTTGTCTAGTGTGAGTGTTATTCTATACAGAATTGTGCATATATATCCTTATTAACGGGGTTGCACTATTCCCATCTCATTTATGTGAGTGAAAGCGTTGGAAGACAGGAAACAAGCCATAGGATACTTGCCACTACAAGGAAGTATTTTCTACTTACCTCACGCGACACTTACCTCATACAGATTGAGGTAAAGGAGAGTAAGTAGAACCCCTTGAGGGGACAGTGTGATCCGCCACCTTGGGATTTCCACCTTTTTTCTCCTTTTTTTCACAACAGTATCACATATGGACTCTAACTGCATGCACATTCTTGTGGTTTTTCTTTGGTAAATTGCCTGTACTAACTGTATGTACTGCGAAACTTTTTTGTCATCTGTAGTGTTCTAGTAATATCAATATTATTTGCTAGACTAGTATCTCTATATATTATACAGATAGCTGCAGGTGTTCTATATTAGCAACATTATTTTATATTAGCAACATAATTGTAAACATTACTACTGCAAACATTGTGATAGCTTTATATGTATCTGGGTTTTTTGTCCCCTAATATCAATTAGCAGTGCATTATTGTAACTCTTTGTACTTTATGTGTCTTATTATAGATACTGTAACTAGCTCCTTACACTAAGTGCCTCTATATTTTACCTTCTCTTGGATCTATATATATATATATATATATATATATATATATATATATATATATATATATATATATATATATATATATATATATATATATATATGTGTGTGTGTGTGTGTGTGTGTGTGTGTGTGTGTGTGTGTTTGTGTTATGTCAGAAATCTTTTGCAAACATATTTACATGTCCCTAAATTCCTTTTGTTGTTCTAAACAATGTTGTCTTTCATATCTCTGTGTTTATTTATACCACTATATGTATAGTGTACATTTATTATTATTCTGAGCAGGAATAATTGTGAATATAACATGTAATCAGGGTATCATATGTATTTATTTGCAATCAATGGATTTTTTAAGAGCTGGGCCAGTTTTCTCTCTGTACCTGTGTAACCCCTCCTGATTGCAATCTAGTTTAAAAAACCACCCCTTCACAGGTGTTATAAAATGGGCTGGCATATAAAATGGCATTTCTTACTGAAAAATAAATTCAAGAGAAGGAAGAAATACACTGAAAATAGCATGACAGTAAAGAGGTAATTTTAATTTCTGCTGTATCTGAATCATGACAGTTTAATGTTAGGTGAGCTATCCCTTTGAGCTATCAGTTTAAGATTATATTGAATCAAACATCAATTCGAATTTTAAAATCATTGTCTAAAATATTACACTGTGTGTCCTAATGACAGCATCAATGTTTACCTTTAATACTAATTTCACATTTACATACTTTCAAAGTATAATACACAATGTAACAAATGGCACTTACAAGTTCTGATGAGTGATCAATGACACAAGTATCAAGTAATTTGATTAGTTAGTGATAGTTTAAAATGTATATTTGAATCAGATTGGCTGATGTCATAAATCTTGTGATTGTGCATATTCCTATCAAAAGTGGTTGAAAAATTCACTAGTGTTTCCCAAAATTTTACAAAATCACACATTGTAGCCTAATACAGGAGATTATATATATATATATATATATATATATATATATACACACACACCCACACACACACACTGTACTGTGCTGTCATGTGCCATACCTCCTACAAACTATACATGACATATTGACATTCTTTTACAAACAATCATAATGATTGTCTGTGAATGAATGTCAATTTCATGGTTGTAAATGATGCCTGATGAGCCTGTCACATACCTCCCAATATTTCAAAATTTGAAAGAGGGACACCCCTGCACTGTTGTCAATCTATCGTGGCACACCTGAGGATCTCTCACGGCACACTAGTGTGCCACGGCACACTGGTTGAAAAACACTGGTTTAGGTGTTTGCGTCATAATTGGTGCGAAAAGTGTTGTCATAATTGGCTTCTAAATGGAGCAAATAGATTTTTCCCAAAAAATAAAAATGAAGTTAGCTATATTATATTGTATATTTATTTCATTTTTATCTCTGTATCTATTAGAGCAACAATTTTGGGGCAAAACTATTCAACAATTTTGGAGAAATAATATTGTCCCCTTGCTTTGTAATGAGAGACAAAGATGTAACATAATCCATAAGTAGCAATGCATTTTTCATTTTTATGCCTATATCTACTAGTGCACCAAATGTGGAACAATAATATTGTTTGATTTAGAAAGGGTATACCATTAAAATAAAGTTTCTAATTTATTTTTATTATGTAATATACTTCATTCTCTTGCAGCATCGAACATATGCTTTCTGTGTTTTCAGACTCCCATTGATTTCTTTGGCATCCGCGGCCTCAAGGGTGGTGGATTGAAAACTAGGTACGTTGCGTCGGAATAGACGCGAGCGTACCAGTTGAATGTTTGATAAATTGGGAAAAGGGTCAAATAGAGTTGAATGTGAATTCAGAACATCTGTAATGACGCAAGCATCAATCTGCATCGGATTGAGATCGCGGGAGCATATATTACGTCAAAAATGTTAACATTTGACCATCTTGACGCTTTGATAACTACGGCGAATCAATCTCGCAACAAATACGATGCGAGATTCAAGCGTATTTCCAGTTGACGCTTTGATAAATATACCCCACAGACATAGATAACAGACTGCACATACTACAGGTGTATAAAACAAAGTAATTGCTAGAACTATTTTCCTTTGTGTGTACACATGTATTTCCCTTGCAAACCTCATCCCAGTTATCTCTGGAAGAACTTTTCTTTTTTAATTTGTAGTTTAGGTTTTTAATTGGTAGTATTTTTTATTTTATTAGAATAGTTATGTTAGGTTAATTTATAGTTTAATGTTAGGTTTATTTTTATTTCACAGGTAAGTTTTTATTTATTTAAATATAGTTATATTGTAATTTTAATTTAAAGTTAGGGGGTGTTTAAGGTTTAAGGGTTAATAGTTTAATTTAGTGTTTTGCAATGTGGGGTGCTGGCGGTTTAGGGGTTAATAAGTTTATTTAGTAGCAGCGATGTGGGGGCCGGAGGTTTAGGGGTTAATAGGTTAATAGGTTTATTTAGTAGCGGCGATATGGGAGGCCGGAGGTTTAGGGGTTAACCATTTTATTTAGTGGTGTGATGTTGGGGAGCGGCGGTTTAGGGGTTAATCATTTTATTTAGTGGCGGCAATGTCGGGGACTGGCAGATTAGGGGTTAATAGCTTTTATTAGTGTCAGCGATGTCGGTAGCGGCGAATTAGGGGTTAATAACTTTATTTAGGTGTTGGCGATGTCAGGGGCGGCGGATTAGGGGTGTTTAGACTTGGGGTTTATGTTTAGGGTGTTAGGTTTAAATGTAACATTTTTTCCCCACAGACATCGATAGGGTTGCGTTACAGAGATTTTTCTTCTTTTTTTTCTAACAATCTCTCCCCATTGATGTCTATGGTGGAAAGCGTGCACAAGCACGTCAAATCAGCCCTTAGATTTTGTGTGGTATGGAGCTTAACGCACTATAACGCACAGCACAAGAAGCCTTTTCAGTAACTCTTAATGGCAGCGCTATGGAGAGTGAAATAACGCAACTTTTTTGGCGCTAGTTTCACACCCTGTCTTAAGACCGCTGCTTCTTAACTCCTGTTTCCAGTGAGCCTGAAGGCTCGAGTGCAAACAGCTACAAAAGGCAGAATACGGGGAACTTAGTCTTATACATAGCCTATGGTTCACTCCTATTTCCTTAATTTTTCATTAAACTTTGTTTCTGTGTTAGATACTTAAAGTGCTAGCAAAATAAGGCAAAGTAATGGTACAATTTCTACACCCACCCATCAGGATAACACATGCATAGATATATATACAGTATATATTTTAAAAAAATCATTAAAACATATTGTTTGTTAACAAATTATGGTGTTTGTGTGTGTGTATATGTATATATATGGGTGTACATAAATATTTACATATATAAACTCATAAATACACATGTATGTATTTATATATATATATATATATATATTTATTTATTTTTTAAATAATAAAAGATATCACGTGGAAACCCACATATAGATGGGCAACCTTAGATGTTTCGGCACTTTATACTTCAATTCCCCATGGCGGTGGTATAGAATCAGTAGAATATTTTCTAAAGGTATATGCACAATTTAATGAAGTGCAAAACTCAAACCTCTTTCCTGGAGAAAAATATTTTTTCTTCCAGGACAAATGTTATTTGCAGATCAGTGGCACCGCAATGGGGACAACATTTGCACCTAATTTTGAGAATTTGTACATGGGCCATTTTGAGGACACAATGATATATAATGATACAAAGCATAGGGATAAACACTTAATATTCTGTAAACGTTTTATAGATGATATTCTGATCATCTGGGATGGTGATAGTCCCAGCTGGTCTGAATTCACGGAACATTTAAATTCTAACAATTTTAATTTAAAATTTACGGATAGTTTTAATGAGTATGAAATTAATTTTTTTAGATGTGGTACTCTTTCATGTAGATGATAATATCTGTACAAAAATCTACCGTAAAGATACAGACACAAATGGGTTTCTTGATGCTAAAAGTGGACACTACCAGGGCTGGATTGATAATATCCCATATGTTCAGTTTTTACAAGTAATACTAAATTGTACCCTTCCCCAAGATTTTGAAAAAGATTACTCTAAAAAGGCACTTTAGGGCTAAACACTTTCCTACTGAGACCATTGAGAAAGCATATATTAGGGCCAAAAAACAGGATAAGTATAAGTTGATTAATAGGGACACCATGAATGCAGCTCCACTAAAACTAAACACGAAGTGTAATTTGAAAAAGAATAAAAAGGGTCTAAGCTTCAAAACCACCTTAAACGATGGACATTACAAAATAAAAAATATTCTGCGTAACACTGGGGGATCCTAATGAAGGACTGGTTGTTAAAGGGAGCAATAGGGAATAAACCAGAAGTTGTTTTTAGAAAGAACAAATGTATAAAAAATATTATAGCTCCTAATATAATAAAACAAAGGAAGGAGGAGAAGAATCATGGGTTTATACATGCTACAGCCCTAAATGGATTTTTCAAATGTTTAAAGAAGAATTGTGTATGTTGTGAACATACCCATAGTTCAAATGACTACAATAAACACATAGGTAAAGATGTAAGTGGGAGGAATCATGAAATAAAAAGTAGATTGAATTGCAAGTTGGAATACGTTGTCTACATGTTAGAATGCAAATGTAGGACCCCTTTAAAATATATATTGGCAGGATGAAACGTACATTGAAAACAAGATGCCCAGAACACATCAAAAACATTGAAGCAGGAATACTAAAAAATCCCCTCATTAAACATTTTAAAGATTATCACAACAGTGACCCCTCTCAATTTTATTTTAAAGCTATAGAACAGGTAGAGGTAGGTCCTAGAGGGGGCAGTAGATTGCTAGCCCTAAGGAAAAGGGAGACTTTCTGGATCCACGCTTTAGGAAGCCTTGGTCCACTAGGTCTAAATAGGGACATAGATCTAGCTGCCTTCCTCTAGATTTCTGTGAGGACAAGTATTTATTACATATATATTTTTACTGTCTGATATCATTTTTATACTATACTGTACAGGTTGTAAATAAGAGTTTTATATAGGATTTTTATATTAATGTTATGATATCTATAGGTTGACATATAATAATGGTATAACACAGAGTGCTTGATATATACTTTATTTGATTGAACCTGCCTTCAGGTTGTTAAAGACTGATACAAATTGTATATTTTAATTGGTGTAAAAAATAATTATATCTATTTATAGGTTCTTTAAGTATTATCTCCTTCTCACCCTCTATCAGTACAGCTGGTTCATGGGAACGTACTACAGGGTTTTATTCAAACTTTTATTCACATAAAGAAGTAACACTCGTTTTGAGATATTACCCCCCTGACAAGGCAGGTTTCATAATATTCGGCTATATAAGTTTAAATATATTGCTGCAAGAACCAATGTAGAGCTTTTTATACTTTATGTTCAAACATGCCTCTAGAACTTGCTATATATTAAAGGCAGCAATAACAGAGGATTTTTATTAGTACCTGGATGGGAAAGTTTTTGCCCTTAAACAAAATGGAGAAAGGGCAATCAATCAGGTTAGAGCAGTAATGCATATAACAGGGAAGTAGGGGGGCGTATACCTACCTCTGAAGAAGCAAGCAATCGAGTCGCAAAACGGGTCCGGCTCCACCCCCTGACTCACACACGCTCCAGTATACTAGCAACATAGTCAATAAGCTGTTTTCGGTCAAGCTTCTGTTTACAGCAATAGATTGACTCGTGCCAGCAAACACTGTAGCGTTTTTTAGACATTTTATTATTTTATTTATTTGTACAATTTTACTCCAGTGTATAGCTATACTTGTGTATTTGGTGCTTTATGTTAAAATAAATTACTTTAAATCTCACTGAATCTTGCTCTCTGCAAGTGTAAAATAAGTTATATTGCCCTAAATCCCCAAAACCCATTCAGAGAACAATCAGCATAAAGTTGAACAATCAACATAAAGCTGTACTTGGTAACACCAATCAAGGACCTGGGAGTTTGTGTGGAAGGGCTAAAGTACACAGAACATAAAGTCTACTCTGATATCAACAGCATCTAAGGAGACCATCAGGGCTGATAATAGCCTCCATGCATTTTCCATACCTTATATAATTTGAGGTCCCAACAAGTGAGTACAAATTTGGCATTTAAGTAGCTGATATTTGTGGAATCTGAACATACTACACCCAGATCCGGAATCTTTGGGATCTTTCTCCGGCTGGATGGATCGTTCAAGCGGGAATTCAAGAACTGTAAGTGGATCGTCGGGGGTTATTGTTAGCTTTTTTAAAATTTTTTTTTTTAGATTAGGGTCTGGGCATGTAAAAGAGCTAAATGCCCTTTTAAGGGCAATGCCCATACAAATGTCCTTTTCAGGGGGGGTTGGTTGGGTGGTGGGTTTTACTGTTGGGGGGGTGTTTAGCTCAGCATGCTAAAGGCACTGTGGCTGAGCTCTGTAGCAACCCAAGGGTTGCAGTATCGATCCCCGGTGAGATCCACTCAGCCTTTCATCCTTCCGAGGTCGATAAAATGAGCAGCACCTTGAGAACCTTACGGATGATTAGCCACGCTTTACAAGTACCCAATACATACATTTGTATTTATTTTTTTACAGGTAAAAGAACTGATCTCTTTGGGGCAATGCCCCACAAAAGGCCCTTTTAAGTGCCATTGGTAGTTTATTGTAGGCTAGGGTTTTTTTTATTTGGGGGGAGCTTTTTTATTTTGATAGGGCTATTAGATTAGATGTAATCATTTTTTATTTTTGATAATTTGGTTTTTTATTTTTTGTAATTTAGTGGGAGGGGGGGTTGTAACTTAGTGTTTGTTTTTTTCTGTAATTTAGTACTTTTAATAATGTTTAATATTATATTTAGTTAATTTGAGTAGGGTTAGGTTTTTTAAAATGTAATTTATTTTATTTAATTGGTAGTTTAATTTAATTGTAGGATAAATGTTAGGGTAGGTTAATTAATAGTTTAAAATAGTTTATTTTAATTCTACAGGTAAGTTTTAATTTATATTAAGATAGGGATGTTGTAATTTTAATTTAAAGTTAGGGGGTTGTTAGATTTAGGGGTTAATAGCTTAATTTATTTTTTGGCGATGTGGAGGGCTGATGGTTTAGGGGTTAAAAGGTTTAGTTAGTGGTGGTGATGTGGGAGGCCAGAGGTTTAGGGGTTAATGCGTTTATTTAGTGGAGGCGGTGTCAGGGAGCAGCGTAATAGGGGTTAATACATTTTATTTAGGTTGCAGCGATGTCGGGGCGGCAGATTAGGGGTGTTTAGACTCAGGGTTTATGTTAGGGTGTTGGGTGTAAACATTACTTATTTTCTACCATAGAAATAAATCGGGTATATTTCTTTGTCTTGCAGCATCGAACATAAGCTTTCGCTGCTTTCAGACTCCCATTGATTTCTATCGCATCTGCGGCCTCCAGGGTGGCGGATTGAAAACAAGGTACACTGGGTCGGAAAAGATGCAAGCGTACCTGTTAAAAGTTTGATAACTGAGAAAAAGCGTTAGATAGAGCCAAATGTGTATTTGGAACTTCTGTAATGACGTAAGCATCGATCTGCTTTGATATCTAAGTCGGATCAATCTCACAACAATTACGATGCAAAATTAGTGTATTTTAGGTTGACAGCTTTATAGAATGGCCCCCAGGTCTCAAGTTACGCTAATTCTTTAGTGCAACTAATAGCTTTCAACTTGTAATATGAGTGAAGTTTAGCGCGGCAGTGATATATAGTGTCCTTAAGGGATGTTGGCCACACTAAGGGGCCTATTTACTATGGTTGGAGCGGACATGATCCGATATAGTGGATCATGTCCGCTGCACATCAATAAATGCTGACAGCATACGCTGTCAGCATTTTTCATTGCACCAGCAGTTCTTGTGAACTGCTGGTGCAATGCCGCCCCCTTCAGATTCGCGGCCAATTGACCGCTAGAAGGGGGTGTCAATCAACCCGATCGTATTCATTCGGGTTGATTTCTGTCCACCGCCTCAGAGCAGGCAGACAGGTTATGGAGCAGCGGTCTTTAGACAAGGAAACAAGGGGCTTGATAAATACAGAGCTTGATAAATATGCCCCTAAACCTTGGACTTGTTTAGGGGCATGGACTTGTAATATTAATTTGTGCGCTAATTTTAGAGGGGTCAAGTGAAATTGATAGGACACCCTGCACTATCAATAGCGCTCCACTTGTA
The DNA here is from genome assembly GCF_027579735.1 of Bombina bombina. Taxonomy (NCBI): domain Eukaryota; kingdom Metazoa; phylum Chordata; class Amphibia; order Anura; family Bombinatoridae; genus Bombina; species Bombina bombina. Next base: position 469,235,710 of record NC_069499.1, read on the forward strand.
ATCAGGGCCCATATGTACAAAAAATAACAACATAAATTTCAATACAGAATGAGAAATTCTTTATCAAGATAAATGCAAAAATTGACATATACACAGCCCTGAACCATATATACTTTCAACTTGCAAGATAAGCACAAAAATAAAAGTCCCATCGCACTTTAGAGTGATATTAGCCCACAATAGAGCTAATATTTTTGTGCTCCACTTGTATTCCCTTATGAGGAATGGCATTTTGAGTTGTATGTCCCTTTAGGAGAAACAATATGTTATAGGCAACAACATTTATATTTGTCCTTTATCAGCTGTGTGTTTTCGAACAGCTACTGTAAAGCTCTACTGAACTGTACTGTATATTACTGAATTGAATTAGAATATATTAGCCTGTCAAGTAAATTGTAAAACAATAATCTAACATTTCTTGAAATTGTTTATAAAGTTCTGGAACACTGCAAACAAAGCTCACCGTTGTGCTAGTCGTGCCAAACATAAATGTTATACATTATTTTCCACTTGTCTCAAAAAGTAATGCAGATTAGTTTATTCAGTTTAGCAATCCAATTTTCCATTTTTTTAAAACACATTTCTTTCCTTGCTATTGAAAAGTTACAGCACTGATAGCTGACAGCGGCTCAAGAAAGCCATTCTTCACCACAATGAGTTAGAAGCCAGAACTAGTTATTATCAGAATTTCTTGTTACTCCTTCTGACAGCAATTAAACCAATTACAGTGAGTTCTTTAAAAGAAAAAACAAAGCAACCAATGGTTGCCTTTTGTTTCTAAAGTCACAGGTTATTGGTTAAGAGCTATGGTCTTTTTAGTTGTCCTTGCATGTAGAGAGATAGGAGAGTACCGTGATCGAGCTGAGCATTTCTGTAAATGAGGAATTAAAGGGACTGTAAAGTCAAAATTAAAGTTTCATGATTCAGATAGGGCATGCAATTTTAAACATTTCAATTTACTTTTATCATCAAATTTTATGTGTTCCCTTGGTATTCTTTGTTGAAGGCTAAACCTAGGTAGGCTTACAGGTTTCATTTCTAAGCTGTTGATGGTTGCCTCTTATCTCAGTGCATTTTATTAGCTTTTCCAAGTTAGATAGTGCTAGATGTGCCAATTAGATAAACATTGTGCACACTGCAGTGGAGTTATGTATGAGTCAGCACTGACTGGCTAAAATGCAAGTTTGTAAATAGCACTGAGATAAGGGGGCAGTCTGCAGAGGCTCAGATACAAGGTAATCACAGAGCTAAAAAGTATGATGATGTAACAGTGTTGGTTATGCAAAACTGGGGAATGGGTAATAAAGGGATTATCTATCTTTTTAAACAATAACAATTTTCAAGTAGACTGTCCCTTTAACAAAAACTTTCGTATAAGCCAATTCTTCAAATTTGTATCTGTGGGTTAAAATGTGATATATTATTTGTGATTGGTTATAGCTATAAAGGTTAACAATATCAGTGTAATATGTTTAGTAGTTTTTGACACTTTTAGATTTTAATATAACTTTGCAGTATAATTGTATTATATATGTTGCCCTCTTTTCCTTTAAATTAACTCTGATAATTGTTGGTTTTCCTAGTCTGAAAACTGGAAGTGCACACTGCATGCTTCACGAACCTCTCCTTGCTGCTTATCGGTCCCTAATTGCCTCAAAAAGCACAGCAAAAGAATGCAGGTTTTGGCATCAGAATGACAGTGGCTAGCCTTGCCTATTCCAGTACAAGTCTGGATTGGCGATAAGGAAAGTGGTGAGGCAATTTGGATACTGAGAAATAATTGCAGTGAAAAAGGTGTTAATTTATTTAATTTACACTCAACTTGCTTGTTAATTTACTGCAAAGCTACAGAAAAGTCTTATAAATTACAAGGTGTAATATGCCCCCCAATAGCATATTTTGGCTGTTTGCTTGGTTTTGTTTCAATGTTAAAGTTTTTTTGTTTCCAATTCTAATAACAAGTAAAAAATATACCTCAAATCATACTTTTGAACCATGAAACTTGTATGCAGCTGAAATAAATTGATCAGAATGTTAATCTACTATAGCAAATAGGTGTTTGAATGAGTTCAAACAATGGTAGCTTTGAAATGGTAGCATGAATTGCTATTACTGGTTAAATTAAACAAAAAAAACTTTATTCAATCACATGCACCAGCATGTTTTACTTCTGCATTGACTGTGTATTTTTTGCTTCTATGAAAGTATATGAAACATTGTGGTGGTGGGGGGGAACAACCTTGAAAACCAATTCCTGTTTCTTATGTTTGTTCATAGTTATAAAGGGACAGAGTTCCGATGAAGACAAATTGAAATCCCGAGATTGTGCACACGATCGCAAGATTTCAGTTATGGGATCGGGTAAGGGGGAGTCCCTATGACGCTAGGCATGCCCTCCAGACCGCGATCGCATCCAGGAAGCGCCATTGGCTTCAGGACAGCCAAACGGCTAGGACGTTCTATTCCGGTTACGCTTGCTTATTGGTGGCTAAATGTATCCAAGGTGCTGAACCTAAAATGGGCCAGCTCCTAAGCTTTTTAAATACAGATAGCAAGAAAAAGAAGAAAAATGATAATAGGAGTTAATTAGAAAGTCGCTTAAAATTGCCTGCTCTATCTGAACGATGAAAGAAAAAATTTGGGTTTAGAATCCCTTTAAAGGGACAGTATACACCAATTTTTATATAACTGCATGTAATAGCCACTACTAGAAATATGCACAGATATGCACAGCTAAATGTCAACAAAGAATGAGAAGAGTAAGAATTTAATAACAGAAGTAAACGTTCTAAAAAACTGTGTGCGCTGTCTGAATCATGAAATGTTAATTTTGACTCCCATGTCCCTTAAACATATTCAGTTGTCATCTAATTAAGTGGATGACAAGCACAAATGTTTCACAGAGTAGGGAAATAAAAAACACACAACTTTATTGAAAAACTATGGCAAAAGTCTACAGCAAAGCGTGACACAACAAACAATGTATAGGAACGGCTTAGAAAATGAAGATAAAATCCCATTTGAGTACGGAGTATGCGCAATCCATGGTAATTTTGCACTTTCATTTATAAAAATATGTTTGCTACACACTGTATGTAATAATTCTGACAAATGAAGAACAGAAGAGAGGGAAAAATACAGAAAAAAAATAATTCTAAGAAAGATCAATGTATGAAAAAATAAATACTTTCCAAAGATTAAGTAGGTAAAACAAAAAAATACAAATTGAGGTAAGTACTTGATTTTATATAACCTTTAACCTTTGCAAAACAAAGAGGTCAAAAGATAGCTCCATTAGAAAACATTCACCTTGATTACTTTATTGATTTTGAGACAGGGAAACAAATATCTTATACTTATGAATGGAATTGAGTGGCCTTAATGTCAGGTTTTTGTTATTATCTGTGTCAACTAACAGCATTCTCATCTCCTACTAGCTGCAAACAATAACCTTTTAATTTTTATACCAGAGCAAGATTAGGGATGTTCTTACTTATATAAGCAATACTCGGGTAACGGCTATTTTATAATCAAACTTGAAATGCTTATCCTGTCCTTCCTTATTCTAAAATGCTATTTTTCCTTATCCTATCCAGATTCCAGTCCACAGCATGTTTTTTTATACACAATATATCTTTATACCTATATGTATTCATATAAATATAGCTACAGATATATATTTTACAAAAATAGAAACATATATAATTAAAAATAAAAGGAACATTTATAAGGAGAAAAGGATTTAGTGTGGTTGGTTTATCCATCCTCCAGATATTAGTGTGTCTGACTTTTTACTTTCAACTTGTAATATCAGTGCAAATATGCAAGTGCTATTGATTTACCTTAAATGCAGTTAGCTATCAACAATGCTAACATTTTTTCACTCCACTTGTAATCTAGCCCACAAATTGCTAAAAAATCTGCTATACCTCTGCATCTAAATAAAACTTTAAATGTGGTTTAATTGCGTACTTCTGATATACATTGTAACTGGTGATTCCTGTACTGAGATAGCCCGTATTTTGTATTCAGGAATATTTTAAAGATACAAGCAAGTTTAAACAGATGGTAACTGATCAGAAAACCTCAGAGGGGATGTGAAAGGATGGATTTTCTTCTGAGGAAGGAAGCCTTTTAGATTTCCACTTTACCAACAAAATAATTCAATTTTGAAAGTGACTACACTTTTGTCAAATATAGAAATAATAGACTAAATTACAAGTGATGTGTTATTTAGTGCTTTTGCTCGAGCGTAAACATTTTTAGAAGTAATCTTTTTGTGTGTGTCAGGTAGAGCTCGTATTACAGGTTGAAAGTGAAAAGTTTGTGCACGGGCAAAACCCGACGCATGCTAACCAAAGGACTTTGCAATATCGTGAATGCATTAACATATACTCCCCATAGACTTCATAGAAACTAAGACTTAGCACTCGCACGATATCCCGACAGGAGTTATTCATATTTTGCATTCCAATATTCTTCACATGCAGATTTTTTTTGTATATACCTATATATCTATTCCTATAGATATATAGGTATGGATATCTATTTCACATAAACATTATCATATATATATATAGAAATATATATTTAATAATAAAAATTTAAAACATTTCTATGTGAATAACATTGGAAAGTAAAATGTGTGTAATGCAGTTTGCGTTTTGCACTTTAGGTCTAACGTGGGGTCGAGTTAGCGCACTTAAATAACTTTTGCTATTGTTAGAGCGCCACTTGTAATCCAGCACGATGTTAGGATTCTTTTTTTCTATACAATATCAATATTTTGATATTAGTGAATAAAAGAATACAATGTTTTCATTCAGCCCTTTCATATTATCATTCTTTGTATTAAGTAAGGTAAGGACAAATAGCTCTAACTGATGACAGATATTATTATGGTTACACATGTTGATTTCAGGCAGGTATATATCTGTATGTGGGTTGTCTATGATTTAGGCTATAATAAAGATGAAACACGGCAGATTAGTATGTCCATCTGTGTATTTGTATTTGATTTGGTATTGAGTGTAAAATAAAGGATAGATTTTGCACAGGTTTTAAAAATCTTTTTTTTATACTGATCTATACAAAATAATCTAAGGGATTTTAATCTGAAAATTAAACTTCTTAGAGATTGTTTCATTAAACATGGTAAAAATGCATTGTATATTTATTTATTCTGTCTACTCTCCCTCTAATTTATTTTTACATTTTGTCCTTTTTTCTATTCCATATGTGAATGCATATAACAACCCATTCGATTAATTTATATATAACAGGGTGTTTTTGTGTTACAATGATCTATTTGGTGTTTCGTGACTCAAAGGTTTTATAAGCACAGAAATGCTGCCAATTTGAAATGTTTATTTTTAGATAAATAAAAGGGAAAAGGTTCATGAAGACAAATTGTTTTAAACTTACAATTTAAGGAAAAATAACAACGATCTATTGAAATCTTCTAAACCCCTGGGAAACTAATATGTGTTTTTATAATTGAAAACTGTTATACACACTGAGAATTCAGAAACAATCTCACTTTGAAAACCAGTAAACAGGAAATCGTTTTTTCCAGCTAACACTTAATTTACTGGTAAGTTGGTAAAATATACTGGATGCAAAAAAAAAAACAGAACAAAAGTTATGCAAAGCTCCCAGTGTTTTGCTTTAATTTATTTTGAAAGTGTTATAGAAATTACTAGCATTTAACGATACAAGGTATGAAAGGGAATGTTTTTATGTCATAATTTAAACGTATTGGCAGAAATTTTATAAAACTAATTCATAAAAATAATATTTTACTGAAAAACTTGCAAAGCAACTTCAGCGCTCAAAATGTACGGAATCATAATTTTTATATAAACTATGTGGAATCCATATGCTAGCACATTCAAAAAAGGCATTTTTTTGGTAACTAATTCACTCCTTTTTTTCTATAAACTATAAATACAGAAAAAAATGTGTTAAAAGGCACCTGATAACATCAAGCTGTGTTTGGTTATTATATATGGTAAAAAAAAAGGAATTTAGCTTAATTATGAGCTGGAACCAAATCTGTATGAGATGTGTTGCAGGGAGATATAAGGAACAGGTTGAGGTTGTAACCGAGATAACAGAACCAGATTTCAGGAGCCAGAGAATATCTCGAAAAATTGTAAGAAGTCAGTCTAGAGTCCAATTCCAGGATGACAGACAGTAGCCAGATATCACAGCAAAAGTGTCAGGCATAAGAGTAGTCAAAGGTCTGTTCCATAAGTCATCAACCAGTTTATCAGTCCACAATTCAAGGTACATGCAAGGCTAAAGATAATAGGTAACCAAGCACAGTGAATCTAAAGTGACAAAGATGACTATCCAGCCTCCACCACCTTCACCAAAGATGGGGAAGAAAGGGTTTAAACTCATGTGCAAATGTTTCATTTTCTTCTGCACTTTTAATAATATAAGAACTATAAAGGACATAATTAGCTTTAATAATATGTATGTACAGTTTACAATTTACAGCATAAAAAATAAGTTTTTAATAAAAACACATAACATGTTGTCACTGTCACAAAGAACATGCAATCTAAAAATAAGTCATTCTAAGATATGACATATTTTACATGATATTCAAATATATGAAATTGGATATTTGCTGGTATGTACTATCAGCACTGTGTCTGCCCCACATACACATTTAACATATTCAATGTGCAGCCTAAATATATTCCCACATGAAGTTAAACTATTACAATAATTCACCTAAAACTGTTTTAAATATAAATATTCAAGCTACAATATTTCTGAAGAATTTGAGCTTGAGAATCTGTAAGTTTAACCCAGTTGTGACCCTACCATTAGTCTATATTTAACCTAAAAAGAATTGTATTATACAAGAGATATAACAGTGAGACTGAACTGATTTATTTTTCTTTCATACGATATTTGCAGAAATAAAGAGCTTTGTGCAAATACCTATTCCTACGATTTATAGTTGTTTTGCATTTGACACCCTTTTTTTAACCTAGAATGAACTTAAAAGTTTAAAACATGTAGGGGGCGTGTCCGGACCAGTGTCTAAGATGGCCACTTTTTGAGGAACTCCTCTCCTAAGAGCTACAATCAACTATTTTACACCATTAAGCGCTGATTCACACATCACAGCATTGAGATTCATCTCCTGCGTTGAAAGACACCCATACCGCATCCCTAAGAGCTCCGGATCCAGTAGACTGGGCCTTTCTACAGATCACAAGTGGGCCATATTCTAACACCCCTCCTCAGCTATTGAGTGCGCAGAGACCATTCTACCATCCTTATCGACGCTACGCACTACTACTATGGGGGACTTTAAGAACGAAGTACTGGACCTCTTGATGGCATTTGATAGACAGATGTCAGAGCAATTTCATAGCCTGATATCAATTTTACGCCCTGAACATGTGGACGTACCTATCTCAGAATCGGAGGAGATAGTGGAAATGGCTGAACGGCATGCACAGCCTAAGTATGATGCCCCTATACAGCAACCACAAATCTCTTGTGTTCATTCTCCTTCATCTGATCCGGTGGATGAAGATGACCCTGATGAGGGTGGCGGGAGCAGATTGCCGATCTCTAGAGGGAAACACTCCTCAGAAGAAGGCATGGAGAAGCAGGTCTCAGTCTGCAAAGGAAGTAATCACAACTATCGGAATACTTCAGCGACCTATACCTTGTATTTCTGCTCATCAGATGGTTGTAGAAGCGGTCTACTTTATATGGAACAACGAAAGCCTCCCCCTTGTGTGACCACACAACAGTGTATTCAACCTATTCCACATTTAAGTCTAGCGCAAGTATGGGACACTGAAACCTGGCCTTTACCTATAGACTGTTCAGGGCATCAATGGTTCACGGGGCTCAGTGTCTTCATGTACACTGCTTCTCACCAAGGGGCTGATTACATTCAGTGTGGGATTCCCACCCACTCCAGAAGTGGAATTGGCCAGCAGCTTGAGACATTTCTTCCCGAGAGGAAAACTTTAACATCACAGGTCTATATAACACAAGGGACATACTTATGATGTTTAGCTTCCCATACCGCAGGTCCCCACGAGGCAAACACCAAGTCAAACTCCTTCTTTCAATGGACTGAACACTGATTCTGAGACATGTAGCAGTACTCCCTTATGACACAAACTTTTTTCACTATAGTTTTCCTTTATGTTCACTTTACTAATGGGATTAACCACAGAATAGCTTAGTATCTGTCAAAGTTTATACAGTTTAATGCACTGCTGTGTACTTATTGTTTGCTTTGCATGTTGTAGTGTATTATATATTTTTCAACTGAGCACAGTATGCACCATGTTACTGACAGTATGTTTTATGTTTTACTGGAGGCTTCATGTGATTTATAACGATACCCCATATGTATATTATATATGTCTCCCTACTCTCTCTATAAGATGTCAACCCAGAGAAATAAGTGATGTCTCCCTCTACCTACTTTATAACATTTAGCTTGTAGAATATGCCCTATATCTCTCATCCAAAGATCTTGAGAGCATAATATCCTTTTTCCTAAAGAATCTATATACTCTACTATGAAAATTTGAGTTATTTACAGTTTGAAAAATGCTGTGAAATACTCATGTCCTCAAGAGATATCTCCTCTGTATTGACACCCTTTCACGCCGCCAAAGGAGTTATTAATGTTGTACACAACTGATAATGATTAGATTTATTTGCTTTCAATGTTAGAAAAGAATTGTAGGCTCCATTGTTTTGCTTTTCTTGTGTACACATCATAGGTCTCCTGGTTCACACTATATTTTTATGCACCATTTATTTACACACTGAAGTGGGAATATAATTTTGTATAAGTGTCTCTGTCAGTTCTATCTCCAGCTTATAAAACAGTTCTAAACTTTGCTGGAGACTGTAAGGTTGAGTATTCTATATCTAACTCACATAGGACTTTCTAGCTTATTCGTAGAGGGTGGCAAGAACTGTTCGCCCTCCCATGAATGTTGTTGTTTATTTCCAAGTGCTCTAGAGTTACTGTTAGCTCTGGATTTTTTCACTGATATTTAACCCTGTTTTCACAGAACTATATGCACAGAACTTAATAACCTTATAAGGAAAGATTGTATTCCTATACTACCGCTTAAACCCTTTCAGTCCTAACATAAGGCCCACTTTATGGAAGTTAGCTCAACTTTTGACGTATTAGCTATCAAATGTAGCTTTTTAGCTCTCTATTGGTGGCTTTTGTTCATATAATCTCTTTATCCTATAATTGTTTCTTGGGCCCAGAACTAAAACACAAATGCCATGGTTATGTAGGTCTCAGAGTAGCTTTTCATGTGCTCTATATATGGGAATTTTTAGAGTTTCAAGTCCTACTCTTTATATAATTTGCAGAGTCCAAACTTATGTTATTAGGCATTAATATATGCTCTGGTTCCAGACATCACATTACCCCTATTTGCACGCTAGTGTTTCTTAACTTATCCACTACTAAGTATTTAGTATGTGTGATTATCTAGTTATAATATATAATACCAACTGTATATTTTCCTCTATTGTGTTAGTGACTTATCTCCAACCAATCTTCCCCTGGGTCACATATTGATCCCATTCGGCTAGATTTAGAGTTCTGCGGCCAAAGGGGTGCGTTAGCTACGCATGCTTTTTTTTCCCCGCACCTTTTAAATACCGCTGGTATTTAGAGTTCACAGAAGGGCTGTGTTAGGCTCCAAAAAAGGGAGCGTAGAGCATATTTACCGCCACTTCAACTCTCGATACCAGCGGTGCTTACGGACGCGGCCAGCTTCAAAAACGTGCTTGTGCACAATTCCCCCATAGGAAACAATGGAACAGTTTGAGCTGAAAAAAAACCTAACACCTGCAAAAAAAGCAGCGTTCAGCTCCTAACGCAGCCCCATTGTTTCCTATGGGGAAAACCTTCCTAAGTCTGCACCTAACACCCTAACATGTACCCCGAGTTCTAAACAACCCCTAACCTTACACTTATTAACCCCTAATCTGCCGCCCCTTGCTATCGCTGACCCCCTGCATATTATTATTAACCCCTAATCTGACGCTCCGTACACCGCCGCAACCTACATCTATCCCTATGTACCCCCTAATCTGCTGCCCCTAACACCGCCGACCCTATATTATATTTATTAACCCCTAATCTGCCTCCCCCGCTATCGCTGACCCCTGCATATTATTATTAACCCCTAATCTGCGCTACCGTAAAACCGCCGCAACCTACATTATCCCTATGTACCCCTAAATCTGCTGCCCCTAACACCGCGCCGACCCCTATATTATATTTATTAACCCTAATCTGCCGCCCCCACTATCGCTGACCCCTGCATATTATTATTAACCCCTAATCTGCCGCTCCGTACACCGCCGCAACCTACATTATACCTATGTACCCTAATCTGCTGCCCCCTAACACAGCCGACCCCTATATTATATTTATTAACCCCTAATCTGCCGCCCCCAACGTTGCCTCCACCTACCTACACTTATTAACCCCTAATCTGCTGACTGGACCACACCGCTACTATAATAAATGTATTAACCCCTAAAGCTAAGTCTAACCCTAACCCTAACCACCCCCCTAACTTTAATATAATTTAAATCTAACAAATAAATGAACTATTATTAAATAAATTATTCCTATTTAAAGCTAAATACTTACCTGTAAAATAAATCCTAATATAGCTACAATTTAAATTATAATTATATTGTAGCTATTTTAGGATTAATGTTTATTTTACAGGCACCTTTGTAATTATTTTAACCAGGTACAATAGCTATTAAATAGTTAATAACTATTTAATAGTTACCTAGTTAAAATAATTACAAAATTACCTGTAAAATAAATCCTAACCTAAGTTACAATTAACCTAACACTACACTATCAATAAATAAATTAAATAAAATACCTACAATTATCTACAATTAAACCTAACACTACACTATCAATAAATAAATTAAATACAATACCTACAAATAAATACAATGAAATAAACTAACTAAAGTACAAAAAATAAAAAAGAACTAAGTTACCAAAAAATAAAAAAATATTTACAAACATTAGAAAAATATTACAACAATTTTAAACTAATTACACCTACTCTAAGCCCCCTAATAAAATAACAAAGACCCCAAAATAAAAAAATGCCCTACCCTATTCTAAAATTAAAATAGAAAAGCTCTTTTACCTTACCAGCCCTGAAAAGGGCCCTTTGCGGGGCATGCCCCAAAGAATTCAGCTCTTTGCTGTAAAAAAAAACATACAATAACGCCCCCCCCAACATTACAACCCACCACCCACATACCCCTAATCTAACCCAAACCCCCCTTAAATAAACCTAACACTAAGCCCCTGAAGATCTCCCTACCTTGTCTTCACCACACCAGGTGCCGATCTGTCCAGAAGAGCCTCTTCATCCAAGCCGCATCTTCTCTGTTTTTCCATCCGATGACGACCGGCTCCAACTTGAAGACCTCCGGCGTGGATCCATCCTCTTCTTGCGACGTACCTAAGTCCCGAATGAAGGTTCCTTTAATGACGTCATCCAAGATGGCGTCCCTCGAATTCCGATTGGCTGATAGGATTCTATCAGCCAATCGGAATTAAGGTAGGAAAATTCTGATTGGCTGATGGAATCAGCCAATCAGAATCAAGTTCAATCGATTGGCTGATCCGATCAGCCAATCAGATTGAGCTCGCATTCTATTGGCTGTTCTTTGTTATTTTATTAGGGGGCTTAGAGTAGGTGTAATTAGTTTAAAATTGTTGTAATATTTTTCTAATGTTTGTAAATATTTTTTTATTTTTTGTAACTTAGTTCTTTTTTATTTTTGGTACTTTAGTTATATTATTCATTGTATTTATTTGTAGGTATTGTATTTAATTTATTTATTGATAGTGTAGTGTTAGGTTTAATTGTAGATAATTGTAGGTATTTTATTTAATTTATTTATTGATAGTGTAGTGTTAGGTTTAATTGTAACTTAGGTTAGGATTTATTTTACAGGTAATTTTGTAATTATTTAACTAGGTAGCTATTAAATACGTTATTAACTATTTAATAGCTATTGTACCTGGTTTAAAATAATTACAAAGTTGCCTGTAAAAATAAATATTAATCCTAAAATAGCTACAATATAATTATAATTTATAATGTAGCTATATTAGGGTTTTTATTTTACAGGTAAGTATTTAGCTTTCAATAGGAATAATTTATTTAATAATAGTTAATTTATTTCATTAGATTTAAATTATATTTAAGTTAGGGGGGGGTGTTAGGGTTAGACTTAGCTTAGGGGTTTAATACATTTATTATAGTAGCGGTGTGGTTCCGGTCGGCAGATTAGGGGTTAATAATTGTAGGTAGGTGGAGGGCGCATTGGGGGCGGCAGATTAGGGGTTAATAAATATAATAATAGGGGTCGGCTGTGTTAGGGGCAGCAGATTAGGGGTTACATAGGTATAATGTAGGTTGCGGCGGTGTACGGAGCGGCAGATTAGGGGTTAAAAAAATATGCAGGTCTCAGCGATAGCGGGGGCGGCAGATTAGGGGTTAATAAATATTATGTAGGTGTCGGCGGTGTTAGGGGCAGCAGATTAGGGGTACATAGGGATAACGTAGGTGGCGGCGGTGTACGGAGTGGCAGATAGGGGTTAAAAAAATTTAATAGAGTGGCGGCGATGTGGGGGGGCCTCGGTTTTAGGGGTACATAGGTAGTTTATGGGTGGTTAGTGTACTTTAGAGCACAGTAGTTAAGAGCTTTATAAACCGGTGTTAGCCCAGAAAGCTCTTAACTACTGACTTTTTTCTGCGGCTGGAGTTTTGTCGTTAGATTTCTAACGCTCACTTCAGCCACGACTCTAAATACCGGCGTTAGGAAGATCCCATTGAAAAGATAGGATACGCAATTGACGTAAGGGGATCTGCGGTATGGAAAATTTGCGGCTGCAAAGTGAGCGTTAGACACTTTCCTGACTGACTCTAAATACCAGCGGTAGCCCAATACCAGCGTTAGGAGCCTCTAACGCTGGTTTTGACGGCTAATGCCCAAACTCTAAATCTAGCCGATTATATGCTAACTCCTCTACATTTAGTTAATACGTTTTGGTATGGCCTAAGAGTAGATATAGATATCTATGAAGAACCTGTCCCCCAACCACCCTGTTTGCCCGTACCATCAAGTTTATAATGTGCTCAATTGTGATCCATCTAAACCATACTATAACAACTGAGCTGTATCTCTCAACATACCCGGACGCGCCCCCCTCTATCCCCTTTTTCTTTAACCAGAGCGGCTCTTGCCCGCTGAATCCCTTTCCCCCCCAAAATAAACTCACGATACTCACCCCCATCTTACCACAATTCGCTTTGAATTAGGGTTGCACCGATACCATTTTTTTATGACTGAGTACAAGTACCGATACTTGTTTTCAAATACTCGCCGATACCAATTACCGATACTTTTTTTTTTAATGTCAATGTGACATTATACAAGCACAATACAGTAATAATAATAATATTTAAGATTCCTTCTTTAGTAATTATAGAGGACTGTAATCAAAAGATATTATGAAATGATAAAACAGTTTTATTTGTCACAAAGTTCACTGAACATGTTTATCAATAAAAAATATTACAATACAATATTAAATTTAAAGGGGTGATGCAATTGGTTGTAGGGCTGTTATATAACATCATCTGACATTTGTATGGAGGTCCGACTCTAAGTTGAACAGTCTTTCACTTCCACACTACTGCATGGGGCAGAAAGATATTTTGGGCATTTTTAGCCAGGCTAGAAATCTGTTTATAACTTCCCAGTACTTCAGCGGGGTTTGTCTGAACGAGGTACAGTGATCTCTCCTACAATAATACAAATAACAGCAATTTGTATTGGCAGAACAGTAGTAAACAATTTTTAGTTTAGTCTCCACTCCAGTTAAAAATGAAATGGAACATGCAGTTTGAAAAAAATGCCACAAGATAGCATATGGGTAGGAAGTGGAGGTATCGGTTTAAGTATCGGTGCATTTGCACGAGTACAAGTACTCATGCAAATACGTGGTATCGGTACCGATACCGATACTAGTATCGGTATCGGTGCAACCCTACTTTGAATAGACAACTTACTTTATGGTTTTTACAGTAATTTGGGGACCATTCTCACCTTTACTAAGCCAAAGGTTATAAAATGAGGTTTCTTTATAATATGTTCTAGTTAGCTATCTCTACCGGACGCAAGTCTCTACTTTTTATTTTTAACTCTATATGTTACATATTTTACAATTCACATATTAGTCAGTCTTCTGTAATTTCTGCCGGAACTTGTACTCCCAGTGCTAGACTTGTGGCTTCGCTATTTTGTATAGTTCATCTCTTCATTCACAGGTACTTAGCATAAAGGTGGGTTTGGTATGGCAATTAGAACAATTACATTGGTACCTTGATGCTTTTGACCTAGCCTATATTCTTCGTTTGAATTGTAAAGAGATTCTTGTTTTGTTTTTTTCTCCCAAGTCTGATCTGTATTTGAACATATGTACTGTTTCTATGTCATTGCCCAATACCTCAATAAAAAAAATTATTTAAAAAAAAAAAAGTTTAAAACATGTTAGACACCATACCTTAATGGTAATGCAACTGAAAGAAAAGAATACATATTTGTAAGCAGAGTTTATGATTCCTTACCACTAACTGAACATTTCTCAACTGTGTTTATCTATGGCAATTTTAGATAAGATGTTTAGCAGAGAGTATAAATCTGATTTCTCATAGGCCTAAATTTGATTAAAACCTATTTGTGAAACTAATATGTTGTGGGGAAAACGTGAAAATTGGGCGATTCATAAACATTTATACTTAAAGGGACAGTTCAGTATTGAGCTTTGCTTTACAAACAGATATAAGATAAGGAAGCAAGTCTGTGTGAATAAAAGTGATAACATAATGAGATCTGATATTAGCTGGAAGCTCAACCCATTGTAATAGGCTGTGGTTTAAAAGCAGAACACCAGCTACTTCATATACACAAATAAACCTGCAAATGCAAATTCTCAAACATTTTATACTCTACAGCTGGTATAACAAGTCATTGAAAATACAATAATTGGAAAACAATTTTACGGTGTACTGTCCCTTTAAACACCATCACAGCTGTTGTGAGTTCAGCTCCATTTTTAGCAAAGGCGCTGCATGTATCTCTTAATCGTTCACTTCTTGTGGCACAGAACCCCAGTCAAGGATACCAGCCTCACAAAAATGTCTTTAAAAAGGTATAAGAAGAAAATTAGAATAGGAAACCTCAAGGCATGCTGGTCTGAAATATTGTGGTGTTTTTCTTACTCATAGACATATTTAAAAACTTTGTGAAATCTGTTTGATGTCCTTCACATAGCAATTCTAGTAAATTGGAATAAACCCCACATAATGACAGTTTTATAGGGATAGAAATATCTGCTCCAGATAATTAGCATAACATCTTCAAATTCTGTAAAGAATATTACAGCATCTCTGTTAGATGGTAAGGTATTAAATTCTTCAGATCTGGCATTTTTCAATGAGAACTTTTCCATACCTACAATGTGATTGTGGCTGGGAAAGCAATAAAATGTCAGTTGTTGAAGACAGATTGAAGATGTTCTCTTCACTAAGACGTTTTCAAAGTGTACTGGAGCAGTGGTGAATATTTTCTTAATGGTAACACATTTTAAAAATGGATTAAAGTTTTTTTTTTATTTTTTTTTTTGGGGGGGGGGGGGGTATTTTTAATGGGTATCCCTGTGATGAAAAAAAAGATTACTCTCTCTAGAAAGAGAGAACTACTCATTGAAAAATAATTAGGGGCCCAATTAATTTCATAGTTTAAGCCTAAATGAACTTTGTAACTTGTACAGTGTAGAGACAGTATTAAAAAAAATGTTGAAAAGAAGTTGGGGTACTAATTGGCATTTTCATGGTTTAGTAGGTGTGACCTGACTTGGAGTTTTGACTTAGGGTTTTGAAGGAGTTTATTAAAAAAGTTCTTAAGTACAAATGAGCACACAGTGAAAATACAGACAGGTAGAAATACTACTGGAAGGTAAGTCAGAAATAAACATTGACAGGAGAGGAATAAAGTTCTGGAAATGAGAACCTCAGCAAGTACTTGGCAGAGTCTACACAGAAACAGGACACAGCAAACACTGGATAGTACTATGACTCAGCTAGCACTTGGCAAGCTCCTTGGTTGTGACAGGATGCAGGCAGGTACTTTAGCTGTAACAGGATACAGGCAGGCTCCTTAGCTGTGACAGGATACAGGCAGACAGGTACTTTACCTGTGACAGGACTGTGCCAGGATACAGCAAACAATTATGCTGTAACCAAATACTTGCCGGCACTAAACAGTAGAAAGGAATTGCATCAAAAAGTCTGTAAACACCAGCTGGGTTGGACAAAGGCCCTGGGTGGGTTAGTCGATGGCCCACGCCTGGGTTAAATTGTAGGCCAATGTCAGGTTCTAGGGCGAGATGCACAGTAGAGAGGTCAGGCAGGCCAAGATCAGTAAGTTCTAAACAAATCCAGTACAATATCAGGCAGACATAAAGCAAGGTAAAGTCCAGACAAAAACACAAAATACCAGTAAAAAACATTCCAGCAGGCACCACAACCAAAGGGAAATCTAACTGGAGAAACAGTAGGAAAATACAGGTTAAAAGCAAGTAGATTGGTCAGCAGGATTCAAATGAATTCAGAGAAACAAACAGAAAAAGGCTCTATGTCAGTGCAAGGAATACTTAACTAGTACTAGCTGATTAAATATAAAAATAGTCAGAGCAAGCAACAGGACTCTAAAGATATCAAAACTGAACCAAAGCCCTCTAGTGGCACAGTGGAAAGCTGCAGGACCAAGAACACAGAGACGCAGGTTCAATCCTGGGCACGGGGCATGATAACAAAATATAATTAGCAACAATATCAGAGCTGCAACATAATAAGAGGAAATATTAAATAATAAATAATCCCAGCCAGTGAGACTTTGAAAACAAATCAATTAATTTAGATATAACTGTAGTATTTTCAAGGCAATGTATAATCGTACAGTCTCAGGAGAGATAAAAAGACTCGCCTGCTCACATCTACACAAACCCCATCCACCAAACACATCCGTACCACACACAGAATGAATGACCTGTATGCAAAAAAGAAAAACAATCGTATAGAAAAGAAATATCAATAGAAAATGTGATTCCCACCCCTAGGCGTCCCCAGGGAGTGAGAAAGGACAGTATCACCTGAATCACTTAATAAACAAAAAGTATAGTCTGAAATATGTGACCATAAATGTAACAAAAGTCCTCTGTAAAGTCCAGAAAAAAGAAACAGAAATCAAATTATTTGCATCCAAGGTAAATTATAAAGTTGCGATATTGTGTCAAGCAACACTCTTCTCTGTATATTTCCCCATATAAGGTACCCGGTTCTCCTCTGCAAACTAAATAGACTTGACAGCAGTCCATATGACTTTGATATAGAAATGTGTATGCAACAACCGTTCTCACCCCGGGATAACAGAAAGTTATGTATCAGTCCATATTTCTTAAGGACAAACTGAAGACTTGAAAAAACTTAAAAAATATAAGCTGTTTGCCACACTGTATGGTGAATCTCACAACATCCTAATTGTGTTGAATTGCTGCAAAAGTAGTGCTTGGCGAGGTATACCGCTAATCCAACTTCACACTCTCTATTAAACCTTCACTCGGAATATTACTAAAAACCCAGCATATGAGATCCTCGTAGATTATTGCTTATAGCCAGCTTGATATTGCAACCATCAGTTACAGAACTCCAAAAGTGTCCTATATATTGTTAATAACAATATATAGGACAATATACCTCTCAAGCGGCGCTAACCTAAAATCATTTTGCTAACATGATTTCTATTGTGGCTAAGTATTGACAGCCACTATAAAGTATACACAACCACTTTACCAATATTATTTTGGTTATGGCCAAGTATTAACAGCATTATACATTATACTTAACGTATGAAACATAGCGTATGATATATTTTTCAAGTGTCACTGACACACTTGCACGGATACCATCTATGCAGTGGTTACCAGCCTATAATATCGTTACAGAGTATTCAGCTCATTGACTGAATACCACTTAACAGTATATCATTCGATTAGTAGTTGCAATAGCAAATAACAGAACACTGACTTATTTAACTTTAAGCAGTTTTTATAACAAGAGGAATACTTTATACTTCAACTGAAGCTCTGTTGTATATATACTTATATTATCTTATTAGTGATATAAAGATATAGAGCAGCTCAATATCTCTATGATTGTACTAAGTCACTTGGGCTTATATCGTAGAAATCATTACAATTTCCACAACATTTAGAACCAAAGCAGTACAAGCTGTGGAATCTATTAAATTTTTGGATATTATAATAAACGGCCTAAAATGACAAACAGCTATCTACCACGAGTCATTTACCAATAAGGATTATAGCTACCTTAGAGGGAGCTGCTTATTCTCTCTATTGAGAACAATAATCATATTAATAATATTATACTTCTAAAATTTAGTATATAGAGCTTCTAATAGAAGACATATATCAGGTGTATTAGGAGTAACGATATAGAATAGGGCTATTTTTTATCAGTAACTATTGAGACTAAAAACTACTAACAACGAATCGTATAACGTTTAGCCTATTTGGAGTTTAACACTAGTTACTTCTAACACTATTATCCCTTCAATATTCTACAAACTTAATATACCTGAGTACATCATAATCATATACCCTGGATATTTCAAGCCCAGGATAAGATAAAATATCTAGTCACTTGTTGTGTCATATATAATTAGCAACACCTCACAACCTCATTTACAGTCTGTGTTTTTAATAAATTATATGTTTGTGTGTCTGTGGATTTTATTTTAATAATACCCAATAAAGGTTATATTTTAATTGATTACGGGCTATACGTTTCCCTCTCCCCCTCTGGTTTGTTCTAACCCCAGCCACATCCCTTAGGGCACAAGTGCTATCTAAGTGTACATTTTTTCAACCCTAGAGCTGAAACCCTTTGTTCTTTCCAAATTACTAATTAGCCTACTACCCTTCAGCTTAAAATCATGAAACCTTGTTCTGAAATTATTCCTTTTCTGAAAAAAAACTTACAGCTTCACCTTTACTAAGCCCCTTAATATATTTGAAAGTTACTATCATATCATATCCTTTTCTCCTCTAAGCTATACGTATTTGGGACATTGAGCTTTTCCTGGTACATTTTAATTTTTAGTTCATGTGCCATTTTAGTAGCCCTCCTATGAAAAAATTCCAGTTTGATAATCTCCTTCTAGAGACAAGGCCACACAAAACTCAAGATGAGGTCTAACTAGTAATCAGTAAAGTGGCATAAGAACCTTACTGTTTCTGTTGCAAATACCTCTACCCCTGCAACCAAGCATTCTACTGGCTTTACTCACTGCAGTACTTCATGGTTTACCAAGTTTCAGATCATCAATTCCCAATTTCCATTAATCTTTTGTAACAGTCAGTAAAGTGTCATTAACTCTGTAATTAACCTTTGGATTTTTCCTTCCTTAATGCATAATTTTGCACTTTGCAAACTTTGATCCCAGTTATTTATCCAATCCTCAATTTTTAATGTCAATTTTAATTTGGTCCACCCCACCGGAAATCCATCTATATTACAAATGTTTGTATGTATCATCTGCAAACAGATTGTGAGCTATACTTCTCCTGTAGCCCATGAGATATCACTGATAAATATGTTCAGCTTACTTGCTTCACTAAAAGTTCATCTTTAACTCCTACTATCCAGCCCTTAAAGGGGACAGTTTACTTAAAATGATTTCTCCCTTTAATTTGTTCCCAATAATCCACTTTATCTGCTGGAGTGTATTAAAATTGTTAGTATTCACATTACCCTTATATTGGCATTTGAAATAGTTTATTTAGCCTGTGGTATCCCCACCCATCCTGAAAGTTTTTGGCCTCAAGGCCAAGCTGTGATTAACACAGCCAGTAGAAGAAATTACAGCTCCCAGTGGGTTATAGAATTGATAAGGTAATTAAAATGTTTTTCTTTCCCTAGATGTTCTCTTCCAAGTATTGGTGATTGTTTTATGGGACAGATATACGACAAAGAAGCAGGTATATGTAAACAATGGTGATAAAGTAATGAGATCTGATTATACCTACAAGCTCAACCCAATTTTAATTAGGTTGTGCTTCAAAACACAAAACCAGCTAATTCATATACACAAATAAGTACTTAAAAAAAAGCAAATCTCATACAATTTATACTCTGGCAGGCTGGTAAAAAAACTAATTGGAAATACATTAAGGGAAAAACTATTTTATAGTATACTGTCCCTTTAACCTCTCTAAGCAGGATTTCACTTCGCTACTCTTATCTCTACTCTTTCTTGAAATCCAAAACATCTGTTCGTCCACTTGCAAAACCCTTCTTCACCACCCTCACATCCTATTACCACCTCTCTCTTAGCTTAAAGGGGCAGTCTAGACCATAGTAAAGCCTTTCTGTAACGATTTCTGACCCTCTATAATACTCATTCATCCATTGCCACATACTGAAGGACCAATTTATTTATTTTTTAAATCCATTATTCGGCCTGTTAGGAAATGGCTGCCAAACTCCTCCAACAGTTGTGCTGGGTCTATTTTCTTTGTGTATCTTCAGCCTATTACTGTTGACTCACTTGTACGCTTTGTCAAAAGTTCCATGCAGCCACACATGCACAATTCATCCAGAATAGTGTCGCCATATATATATACGTCCCCTTGGATAAAGTAAATGTATGAATTTGTTTCCCCTGTTCTTCCCGTTTTGAGGGTTGACAATATGCATGCATCATGACATCACACTCATGACATTTCAAAGTCACACGCACTGATGAGGACACGTATCAGGAAGAAAAAAAAAATCTCTAGGGGAAGAAGGAGGGAGGAGGAGTTTGTCAGCCATTTACAAATGACCGAATAAAGAATTTTTTTTTTTGGCCTGCAGTAGGTGGCACCGGATGCAGGAGGATTATAGGGGGGACAACAAATCCTTAGAGGTAAGGGTTACTATGGTGTACTCGGCCATAGCCCACAGAAAGAACCTCAACATCAATGTTCCTGTAAGCAGGAGAACAGCGAGCTGGGATGCTGCAAGACTTCAGTCTGTCTCTAACAGCACATTAGGATGCTGCAGCTTTTGTGAGTACATTGGTAGCTGGGGAACATTGGTTTGGGCGACAACTGCTTAGCAAATTGATTTTCACAAGGAGGCGCCTCCCTTTTGGTCTTGCAGACTTTGTTTCATTTTACTATGGTGTAGATTTTCCTTTTAAAGAACACTAAAGTTAAAAATAAGCTTTTATGATAAGATAGAGCATGCAGATTTAAGAGACTTTCCAATTTACTTCCATTACCAAATGGTGTCTTTTTCTATGCAGACTTTCTGAGGCTACTACTGAGAATGTGCAAAAGTTCCCAAGAGATACCTACAGGGAGTGCAGAATTATTAGGCAAGTTGTATTTTTGAGAATTAATTTTATTATTGAACAACAACCATGTTCTCAATGAACCCAAAAATCTCATTAATATCAAAGCTGAATAGTTTTGGAAGTAGTTTTTAGTTTGTTTTTAGTGGTATAGCTATTTTTAGGGGGATATCTGTGTGTGCAGGTGGACTATTACTGTGCATAATTATTAGGCAAATTAACAAAAAACAAATATATACCCATTTCAATTATTTATTTTTACCAGTGAAACCAATATAACAACTCAACATTCACAAATATACATTTCTTGACATTCAAAAACAAAACAAAAACAATATCAGGGACCAATATAGCCACCTTTCTTTGCAAGGAAACTCAAAAGCCTGCCATCCATGGATTCTGTCAGTGTTTTGATCTGTTCACCATCAACATTGCGTGCAGCAGCAACCACAGCCTCCCAGAACACTGTTTCAGAGAGGTGTACTGTTTTCCCTCCTTGTAAATCTCACATTTGATGATGGACCACAGGTTCTCAATGGGCTTCAGATCAGGGTGAACAAGGAGGCCATGTCATTAGATTTTCTTCTTTTATTACCCTTTCTTGCCAGCCACGCTGTTGGAGTACTTGGACGCGTGTGATGGAGCATTGTCCTGCATGAAAATCATGTTTTCTTGAAGGATGCAGACCTTCTTCCTGTACCACTGCTTGAAGAAGGTGTCTTCCACAGAAACTGGCAGTAGGACTGGGAGTTGAGCTTGACTCCATCCTCAACCCGAAAAGGCCCCACAAGCTCATCTTTGATGATACCAGCGCCAAACCAGTACTCCACCTCCACCTTGCTGGCGTCTGAGTCGGAACTGGAGCTCTCTGCCCTTTACCAATCCAAGCCCACGGCCCATCAATCTGGCCCATCAAGACTCACTCTCATTTCATCAGTCCATAAAACCTTAGCAAAATCAGTCTTGAGATATTTCTTGGCCCAGTCTTGACGTTTCAGCTTGTGTGTCTTGTTCAGTGTGGTCGTCTTTCAGCCTTTCTTACCTTGGCCATGTCTCTGATTATTGCACACCATTGTGACTTTTGGGCACTCCAGTGATGTTGCAGCTCTGAAATATGGCCAAACTGGTGGCAAGTGGCATCTTGGCAGCTGCACGCTTGACTTTTCTCAGTTCATGGGCAGTTATTTTGCGCCTTGGTTTTTCCACACGCTCTTGCGACCCTGTTGACTATTTTGAATGAAACACTTGATTGTTCGATGATCACGCTTCAGAAGCTTTGCAAATTTAAGAGTGCTGCATCCCTCTGCAAGATATCTCACTATTTTGACTTTTCTGAGCCTGTCAAGTCCTCTTTTGACCCATTTTGCCAAAGGAAAGGAAGTTGCCTAATAATTATGCACACCTGATATAGGGTGTTGATGTCATTAGACCACACCCCTTCTCATTACAGAGATGCACATCACCTAATATGCTTAATTGGTAGTAGGCTTTCGAGCCTATACAGCTTGGAGTAAGACAACATGCATAAAGAGGATGATGTGGTCAAAATACTCATTTGCCTAATAATTCGCACTCCCTGTATATGAGTCTGTGATTGGCTGATGGCTGTCACATGATACAAGGAGCTGACAAATTGGAAATACATTTGAAATTCAGAAAAAAATAAAATAGTCCTTTAAAGGGCCATTAAACCCAAAACTTTCTTTCACGATTTCAGATAGAGAATACAATTTTAAAACAACATTCCAATTACTTCTATTATCTAATTTGCTGCAATCTTTAGATATCCTTTATTAAAGAAATAGCAATGCACATTGGTGAGCCAATCACATGAGGGCATCTATGTGCAGCTACCAATCAGAAGCTACTGAGCCTATCTAGATATGCTTTTCAGGAAAGAATATCAAGGAAAATGAAGCAAATTAGATAATTGAAGTAAAATAGAAAGTTGTTTAAAATGGTATTCTCTATCTAAATCAAGAAAGAAAAAATTTGGGTTTAATGTCCCTTTAAGGTTTTGCCAACCACTTCAACACAAAATAAATTGTATCCAGAAATTAAATAATCACTTAACAATCTACCAATTCCAGCCCTTCAACTATTCACAAACATCCAAAACCTGCATAGTCACAAATTCTATTTTTTCCCCCCTGTACTGAGGATTATGTTTCTGCCTTTTAATTATACTCCTATCTAACAACCTGTCCCCTTGATTCCATCCCCTCATATCTACTGACCTCCCTTTCTCCTACTCGATAGATATATAGATAGACAGACAGATAGATAGATAAACACTATGAGGCCTACTTATCAAGCCGTCAACCACAAATACGCTGGAATTCCGCAGTGTAATTGTGGAGAGCCTGATTCTCCTCATTTATCAAAGCCTACAGACCGGCAAAAGTTTAAATTTGTGACGTAACATATGATCCGCCGGTCTCAGTCCGACACAGATCAATGCTTATGTCACTACAGATGTTCCTAATGCAAATTCGGCACTATCTGACTACTTTTGCTATTTTACAAATATCTACCAGGTACGCTCGCCACTATTCTGGCCCAGCGTACCTGCTTTTCAATCCGCCGCCCTGGAGGCAGCGGATGCCATAGGAATCAATGGGAGTCTGAAAGCAGCGAAAGCTCATGTTCGCTGCTGCCCGATATCCCATTGATTCCTATAGGAGAATAAAAGTTATGTTTACACCCTGAGTCTAAACACCCCTAATCTGCCGCACCCTACACCGCCGCCACCTACATTATGTTATTAACCCCTAATCTACCGCCCTGACACCGCTGCCACCTACATAAAGTTATTAACCCCTATCCCGCCGCTCCCGGAGCCCACCACAACTAAGTAAATGTATTAACCCCTAAACCCCTGGCCTCCCACATCACTAGCACTTACTAAACCTATTAACCCCTAAACCGCCAGCCCCCCACATCGCCATACAGCTAAATGTAAACTATTAACCCCTAAACCTAACAACTCGCTAACTTTATATTAAATATTAACTCATCCCTATCTTATATTAAATTTAAACTTACCTGTAGATTTAAATTAAACTATATTAAACTAAAAAATAATCTAATTGTTATACTAAAATTACATTAAACTATATTAAGCTATTAATTAATCTACCCTGTTATACAAAATTTACACTTTAAACTATAATTAAACTATTAATTAACCTACCCTAACTGTTATACTAAATTACATTAAACTAAACATTAAATTAACTATATTATATTATTATTATTATATTTAAACACCTAACCCTATTCAAATAATTTAAATCTACAATAAAAATTACAAAGTTACAAAAAACTAACAATTAGGTTACAAAAATATAACAAACACTAAGTTACAAAAAAATAATAACCAACCCCCCCAAATAAAAACCTAACTCAAAAAACCTAAGCTCCCCATTGCACAGAAAAGAGCATTTGGATGGGCATTGCCCTTAAAAGGGCATTTAGCTCTATTGCAGCCCAAACCCTAATCTAAAAATAAAACACACTCAATAAACCCCTGAAGATCCAACTTACAGTTTTGAAGTTTTTTATTTTGTGTAACTTAGTGTTTATTTTTTTTTGTAACTTAGTGTTTGTTATTTTTTGTAAACTTAGTTGTTAGTTTTTGTAACTTTGTAATTTTTAATTGTAGAATTAATTCATTTGAGTAGGGTTAGGGTGTTGGGGATCGGCGGGATAGGGTTAAACCCTTTAGTATAGTGGCGGTGTTTAGTGACAGGGTATAAATAAAGCTGTGAAAAAGCCGAAGAGCAGTGAGATCGATGACTGTTAACAACAGTCCGCTGCTCATCGCACCGTACTTGGTGGGCGGCTTTTTGACAGCTTTTTTTTGTTAAATATGGAGAGCGTATTCAGGTCCGCGGCCGCGATGTTAGGCGATGTCAGGCGAGCGTATTGGTGCCCGGCGAATGCAGCACAGTTGACGGCTTGATAAGTAGGCCTCTATCTGTATACACACACAAACATATATATATATTTACTATTTCTGTTTGGCAAAAAATCTAGTATATCAATTATCAAAATATATATGGAAAAATAAAATTTAAGCAAAACCATAATTTCCATGTAAAACTTCTTTAAAATATAGTAAAAGCAAAGTTCCCCAACATGGTTCCAACCACTTTGATTTAAGGATCAAAGAGATGTTATCTTTCTTTGTCAGGAAAAATCATTTCCAGATACAAAGCTGTGAATGCGGAATCATAGCCTCACTACACGTGTGCCCCTTGTTTTTTTAATACTGAGCAAAAATACTGTTTAATGACATCAGCAAGTATAAATAATACAACCATTTTAAAATGTCCTAAGTTTACATTATCTACAATTAATTATACTTGGTTTGAATGGAAGCTGAATTCCAGTGCAATGAAGGGCTTCTTTCTCTCTTCTGACCAACATAAGCTACATTATTCACTGGCTGCGCTCTTTTCACATGTAACATGGCTTAAAAGGGACACTAAAACCCTTTTTTTTCTTTCTTGATTCAGATAGAGCATGCAATTTTAAGCAACTTTCTCTTTACTTCTAGTATAATTTTTTCTTTGTTCTCTTTAGTATCTTTATTTAAAAAAGCAGGAATAGAAGCATAAAAAAACCGGCCCATTTTCAGTTCAAACCTGGGTAGCACTTGCTGAATTGGTGGCTAAATGTAGCAAACCAATCAGCAAGATCTACCCAGGTGTTGAAACAAAAATGGGCCGGCTTTCTAACTTTACATTGATGCATTTTCAAATAAAGATAGCAAGAGAACAAAGACATAATTAATAATAGGGGTAAATTAGAACGTTTCTTTAAAATTGCATGCTCTATCTGAATCAAGAAAGAAAAAAAAGGGTTTAGTAACCCTTTAAGACAGAGCAAAAAGAACTGTTAAGTCCCACAAGGGAAAAAACGCTTTAATAGACTGATTTTGTCCTGACGCCAGCCTATGCTTTCTTAAAGCTACAGTAAAAGTTGTGGAGATATACCCATTTTTTAATAAGGGGAGCAAATTCATACATATGTCTTTTTTAAAGAAAAAGTGCAATATATATATATTATTATTTATATTATTTATTATGTTAAAACAGTATTTTTGAAGCAAAAAAAATGAGAATTTGCATACCTAATTTGCATATCTTACCCACAATTTCTCTTGTGCATTGGAAACATTGCATATTAAGAATTCTGGGGGAAAGCAAGCGGGGATACTTGTCTAAGATGTACTAATTTCCTATGCAAATATTACATTGATTTAATTTTGAGACATGGAGGATTTTAATTCAGTTTTTTATCTCCCCCTCCATAATTTTAAATGAATTATATATATATATATAATTATATATATATATATATATATATATATATATATATATATATATACATATATACATATATATATACACACACTGTATACACACTCTCAAACACACACACACACACATATACATACAGTATATACTGTATATATAGCAATACACTTAATATAGTGGTATAAAACAGATAAATATAAATATATCTAATAAATATATTAAATCAGTGAGCAAATAATATGTGCATATGTGCATTTCTGAGGAGTGCAATAGAATTTTTACAAATAAATATATATGTGTGTGTGTGTGTAATATACATATATATATTTATACTATATAACAATACACTTTATATCGGTAAATAAAATAGATAAATATATAACGTTTAATAAATAATGCTTTTAGCTCTCATCTCCCTGGCTCTATTTTTACTTGTTAAGTTGCCATGATATCCTCTGGGTGATAGCTAAGGAAACAGATGCTGGAAATTGCTTTCCACAGTTCCTGGGAGGAGACCTGTGACTCACACTTTATACCCATGCTCTCCTTTGTAGTGAGACATGCAAAGGATGGAGGAATGTAATAGAGACTGCTGCCTAATTTTCCAGTCTTGCATTGTCTGTTTCCTCTTAGCCATTTCTCTATGTTCCTATGTTGGTGTTATGATTTATCTTCACATTAAATTCTACCTGAACATTTAGATTTCTGCAACACATTCCTGCCTGACATCCATGCTTAAGTATTATTGATCACATCATTTTATTTTTTATTATCTGTTAACATAACCTCTAGAAAAGGGTATCAGTGGTTCTTAGATTTAGTCCTTGAGTAACCACAAACAGAAGAAACACAAGTAATTGAAATCCTTACAAATTTGTGGTTCTAGTGAAATAGAGTTCAGCATCAGCACATACAAATATAAAATGTAAGTCCTTTTGGTCACTGCACCAATTTGCTTTAGTATGCTAGTGTTTACTTACCAGAGATAGATAGATAGATAGATTAAATAATTATTTATAAAAACAACATATTTACTTGTTTTGCTGCATGATATCTAACCTAACTACTTGTTACCAGTGACTGCTTAGAGCAGTGAACATACTCATACCTAGCTAGCCCTTAAAGGGTCATAAAACTCAAAAATGTTCTTTCAAGATTCAGATAGAGCATAAAAATTTAAAAATAAATCCAATTTACTATTGTGATCAAATTTGTTCAATTCTCTTTGTATCATTTGATAAAGGAGAAGCAACACACTACTGGGAGCTAGCTGAACACATCTGGTAAGCCAATGACAAAAGGCATATATGTGCAGGCACAGATCAGCAGCTAGCTCCCAGTAGGGCATTGCTCTTCCTGATCTTACCTAGGTATTCTTTTCAACAAAGGACAGAAAGAGTACAAGGTAAATTTGATAATAGATGTGAAATAGAAAGTTGTTTAAAACTGCATGCTCTATCTAATTCATGAAAAAAATTGGGGTTTTCAATTGGTTTATTACCGATTGGCACTTTTTTTTTTTTTTTAAAGGTTTTTTATTTAGTATTAAACAAATTATCAACAATATTTGTCCATTTACATATATTGATAAGGCAGCGATCCATAAATACATAGTACAGGTATACAATTCTGGCGTCTAGATCGACAATTAAAAGTCCGCCCACTCCTGTGGGTCTACTTTGCGTTGAATTTTCTAGTGCAATGTCCTCTTTTAGAAAGGGTCAGAGCTTATGCGCTCTGGGGCGTAGCCCCATAAAGTCCTTCTTCCTCTACAGCAACACACTATGACCAGAACAATGTTATACCATAAAATCCACACTCCTAGTCTGTGATTAGGGGCCATATTAAGTGGTTAACTTCTATAGTGTGTATCATCGTGTAAGTTTGCCCTGTTTGTCTATCTATAATATTGTTTCCACATTTCTACCATTAGTTCGTGTGTCCCTATGGTACCGGCCTTCAAATGGTGGTATCTCTCTAGGTGTAATAAGTTATCTACCTGTGCCCTCCACTCCTGTACTGTGGGCACTGTTGCCGTCTTCCAGTATTTTGGGATCAGTGTTTTGGCGCTGTTAATTAATACTGTCAGTAGGGTCCTGGCTGTGGCGCTTTCTATTTTGGGCAGTGCCATATAGAATAGAATCCGAGGGTCGTTGGGTAGGTGGCTCCCAATTATATCTGAGATTTGTTTTTTATTTCTACCCAGTAAGTGTCTAGCCTATCGCACTTCCACCAAATGTGTGTGGGGTTCCCTACTTCCCCGCATCCCCTCCAGCATCTGTCACTCACCGATTTATATATTTTATGTAATCTGTTGGGAGTGAGGTACCACCTTGTGAGGAATTTGTAATTTGTTTCAAGTATCCTCGTTGAGATTGAGGATTTTTTGGTGGCTAGGAAGGCTCTCTGCCAATCTTTTAAAGGAATCGTTATTCCCATTTCTTTCTCCCACGCTATTGTGTATGATGGAAGCTGTTGCTTATCATCGGTTAGTAGTTGCTTATACAATATAGATATAGTGTGCCTGGGTGTATTTTCTAGTTGACATAAGTTTTCGAAAGGTGTTAACCGTCTAGTCAGTTGTTGCTTGCAGGGGTGTGTGTTTATGTAGTGTTTTATTTGTGAGTGTGAGTACCAGTTCAGGTGTATGTCGGGGTGATTTTCCGTAATGTCCTCTAGGGCCTTCATCTTGCCTTCGTGGCATAATACTGTCATAACTCTATTTTTTATATGTACTCCTTGTTCTGAATGGGTGACTTTAATGTTCCAAGGTAGAGTGGTATTATTGCACAAGGGGGTCATTGGGGAGAGTATGCTTGATATGTTTGTGCTAGTGTTTATCCTTTTGTCCCATGTAGCGAACAGCTCCGCCAAAATTGGATATTGTTGTATAACAGGTGACCTTTGTTTTGTTGGTAACCATGCCATAACACCGACATTATCGAGTTGCAGGATTTGTCTGTCCAATTGAGTCCATTGTTTGTACAAGTTGTTGGTGCATAAGTCTACCAGCCTGTGTAGTGCAATTGCTGTCTTGTACGTGCGTATATTAGGGACTCCCAGCCCTCCCTGTTCTCTGGGTAAGTACATTGTCTGTTTTGTTATCCGTGGCCTGACCCCTTGCCATATACATTGTTCTATTAGAGATTGGATACGGTCTAAGTATTGATTTGGTAGGTGGATAGGAGTAGTCTGTAGGAGGTATAGGATCCTAGGGAGGACATTCATCTTTACTACATTAATTCTCACCCACCCAAGAGATTGATTTGTTTTTTCCAACTAGAGAGATCTGCTACCCAGGTTTTCCTCCATATTTTTTTATAGTTAGTCTGAAATATGACCTGTGTGGTCTGGCGCTAGAAAAATACCCAAGTATTTAAGTTTTGTTTTTTGTTTTTTTAGGGGCAGTCCGTCGTCAGTTGTTTTAGTATCTCATCTTCGTATGGTTATATTTAGTATTCAGATTTAGTGTTGTTTATTAGGAAAATATGATACTTTTCCAAAATCTTGAACTCTCTTTCAATGCCTCTGGCAGGGATGCCTCTATGTTAGTGAGTGTAAGGAGGACGTCATCCGCTTATAGCGCTAACTTGTGATCTGTGTTACCAACCTGTACTCCCGTTATCTGTTCATTGCTTCTAATTTTCTGCGCTAATGCTTCTATGGTTATTGCAAAAAGCACTGGGGATAGTGGGCAGCCCTGTCTTGTCCCATTGCCTATATGGAGGTTTTCTGATAGGAGTCCGTTTACCCTAACTTTGGCTGTGGGAGATGTGTACAGGGAGAACACTTGTGCTATAAATTTGTCGCCAAATTTCATTTTATGCATGACCGCTTTTAAAAATTGCCAATTTACCCTATCAAATGCTTTTTCAGCGTCTGTGGAAACTAGTACTGTAGGTATTTTATTGTTTTGGACGTGTGTTATTATCTGAAGTGTTTTCAGCGTGTTATCCCGCGCTTCTCTGCCAGGGATAAAGCCAACCTGATCCGTGTGGATCAGCCTGGGTAGGTATTGATTGATTCTATTCGCCAATATTTTGGCGAATATCTTAATGTCTGAATTCAAGAGTGATATTGGGCGGAAGTGTTCTGGTCTGTCAGGTGTTTTTCCCGGTTTTGGCAGGACAGTTATATGGGCCTCTAACATATTTTGCGGGAAGCCAGTGGCGGATGAGAATGAGTTAAACATCTTTTCTAAGGGTATCGCAAGAAGGTCTATGTATTTTTTGTAATACTTCATGCTAAATCCATCTGGGCCTGGACTTTTCCCAGCTGGCATCTCCTGAATTGCCTTTTTGATTTAGTCTATCGTGATAGGGGATTCTAATTTGTCTATCTCTTCCTTTTCAAGTGTGGGAAAGTTTATATCTCCTAGATATGAATCTATCGAATGGTATGTGGGTTGTGTCCTTATGTTGTACAATGTCGAGTAGTATTGCCGGAAAACTTCTGCAATATTTTTACTGTCCTGTGTATATTGCCTTGTCTGTCCTGAGATAGTGTGCACGTATGTGTTTCAGCTGCTTCCTTTTGAGTGCCCTTGCTAATGAGGTTCCTGCCTTGTCTTGCACGTCAAAGTATTTCTGTCTTAGTAATGCAGATTTGTGTTGGTGTTCCTTAATGAGGTGGTCCTTTAATGATTGCCTTACTTTAGTCAGTTCACTCAATGCTGTAGCATACTGTGGTCTTGTTTGTGTAGCTTTCCCAGTGCCCTATTTGTGCAAGAGTAGAGTTCAGGAATTGTCTTTTTTCTTTCTTTTCCCTGGCTTTATACATGATGAACTCCCCTCTCAATACGCACTTGTGTGCTTGCCCATACTACAGATGGGTTTATCTCGTCTGAGTTGTTCTCTCTGAAATAGTGCCCTAGTGTGCGCTTTATCTCTTCACTAATCAATGTGTTTTCTAGTATGTTTTCATCCAATTTCCACATGAAAGGTTTGTGTGGGATGTTTGGCCATTCCACCTCGCATTGCACAGGTGCATGGTCAGACCATGTAATTTGAAGAATTTTAGAGTCTGTGATCATTGAGAGTCCCGTCTGGTCAGTTAGAATGTAGTCTATTCTCGTAAATGTGCGGTGCGGGTGAGAATAGAACGTGTAGTCTTTAGTTGTGGGGTTACCCGTTCTCCAAACGTCATGTAGCCCTAGTTGCTGAATGTAGCTATTTATAGTTTTGATCACCTTTTTGGGTGTGCAGGAGGCCCCTGTGGATGTGTCTATTGTCGGGTCTAATGGTGTGTTAAAGTCCCCGTTTATGAATAGTATTCCTTTTGTGTGAGAGAGTAAGGACTGAAACACTGCTCTAAAGACAAAGTGCTGGTCTTTGTTAGGCAGGTAAACATTCGCAAATGTCACCGGTTTATTGAAGAGGAGGCCAACTAAGATTATGTATCTGCCTTCCCTATCTCGTTCTATGTAAGTAGCTTGAAATGGTATGTTGTTTTTGAGTAGGATTCCCACCCCCCCTTTTTTTTGTGGTTCCTGATGCCAAGTATGTGGTTCTATATTTGTGGCTTAAGATTTTAGGCTCTCTCCCCTTCTTAAAGTGTGTTTCCTGGATAAACAGGACGTCTCCCATTGTTTTGTACAAGTCCCTAAAAACCATAGACCTTTTCTCTGGGCTATTGAGTCCTTTCACATTCACCGTTGTCAGAGTGAGTGTGTGTGCTCTGTGTGCCATCTTATATTTATGTCTCTAGGATCGTTAGATTGCTAGTAAGTGAGTGTTGCTGTTGTATATGTGTACCAATGCTATAGGTTCAGAAATATAATGAGGAAAAATATAAGAAAAAACTGTAAACAATCAACAAGGTACAATAGTATTTTTAGGTAAATATGCAGGAAATGCAGCAACAATACAAACAGTTTCCAGGTGTAAGTCTTTCAAAGTCTCTCAGTTCAGTTGTGCCTTTACTATTAATACCTGAGATTAAAATTCTTATTTCAGACTTTGTTAATACACTTTTAAGCAAAATAGAACTATTATAACAGTAAGTTACTAAAACAGGGATAGTATCCCCACTCCCAAACCTATACTAAAACATTTCTTAACATTATATAACATACGACCTTTAGCCATTTGGTAGCAGCCAGGTGGGCAGTTCATGCAGTCCAAGGGGGGTCAGATTTCTGTGCGATCAGACCCTAGGGAATCCGTTGATGTAGTAGATCTCGTGCCTCCGGTCTGTGTGGGTTGTGAATCTTTTGAAGCCAGTTTCTTTTTCTGTTCATTGTGCTGATTGTCTTCGGGGTCCGGGATATTAATCTGTAAGGCCTCGTTAAAGTTGGAGAGGTTGTCCATATTTCTAAAGACTGCAGTGGTTCCTCCTCTGCTTGCTATGATGCTGACGGGGAAGCCCCATCTGTATGGGATGCTCTGTTCTCTGAGCACTGTAGTAATGAACTGCAGATCCCTTCTTTTCTGTAGTGTCGTTGGGCTCAAGTCAGCAAATACCTGAATGTGGTTGCCAGCATGCATGATCTTTTGTTTTTGTCTTGCGTGGCGAAGGATCTCCTCCTTATCTTTGAAGTTAAGCAGTTTTAGGATAATGTCACGAGGGGGTGCCTTCGGCGGCGGTTTTGCTCGCAGCGCCCTATGGGCTCTTTCAATCCTTATGTCTGGGGAGCTGTTAGTACCCTTAATAGTTCTGAAAAGTGCTTGTAGGCAGCCCTCAATCGCTGATGGTTGTATCGATTCAGGGATTCTGCGTATGCTCAGGTTGTTACACCTTCCTCTATTGTCTAGGTCCTCTACTTTGTCCAATAATTGGTATATTGTTTCTTGCTGATCATATACCAGTTTTGAGATATGTTGCACGTCGTTACACGTGGTATTATGGAATTCTTCCAGGGCTGATATTCTGTGTGTTACTTTTGTTATGTCTTTCTTTAATTCCCCATACCAGTTTTTAACTTCCCCAATTATTTCTTTAATATCCTCTTTTGTGCAGAGTGAATTTAAATCCTCTTTTGTGAGAGGTTGTGGTGAAGCTGAGGTGTTTGGGGTCTGTGGTCGATCTGCCTGTCTCTGTTGTTGCTCAGAATCCATGTTTTGCAAAACGTTGGGTTTATCTTGTGTCTTTAAATATTGCTGTATCGGTTTGTTTTTAATATTGGTTTCTGTTCTGTTTATCTTGCGGCCAGGTTCTGTATCTGTATGATGTACCTGCAATGATTCTGTGTTTGTATAAGCGTGCTGGTTTCACAATAGCAGGTCTTCACTCTCTCTTATGTATCTATGTAGCCTGTCAGCAAGCGTTACTGTGAGAGACCTTTTATTTATCCTTTTCTTTTTTTTTTTTTAATTTTCCTCCCCCTGTGGCCAGTTCACCCTTCTATTGATTTTTGTTGTAAGTCTTTGTGATGGGTCTATAGTATAGTTGGGACTGGACTTTACTTGTATGTATGTGGGCTTTACCCACCTCAGTTTGTTTTTGATGCGGTCGCGCTCAGGCCCAGGTTTCCCGCTGCTGTCTGTGATGGCCTCTGCTTATTTGCAGAGCGGTCACGCGCAGGCCTCAGACCTACGCTGTGCCGCGAGTCAGGTCCTGTACTTCACCCTTTGAGGAGTGTCTGTATGCGCTGCGCGACTCGGGTTGAGTCCGCAACAGGGTAAGTACCGGAGCCTTGGTCTCAGCTTATGTCTCCGTGCTGTACGCGCCGCTTGCTCTTAGGCGGCGCCTTGCTTTCTCCAGTGGTCTCTCCTGCTGTTGTCGGGCAAATGATCGCGGTGCTGTAACGTACTTTGAGGGGTTCCCCTCTAGTGGGCATAAGTTATTTACCCGGTTTCCCTGGTTGACAAGGCTAATTTTGTGAGGTTTAAGGAGTGGGGCCTAGGAGCTAACAAATGATGCGGCCATTTGCCTGCGCGGCCAAGCTCCACCCCCCATCGATTGGCACTTTTTTAGCACATTGTCCATAGTTTTCAAGTGTTAAATACTTTTAAAAAATTTATTTTTTTGTAGCTATTTTGCAATTCACTACTTAATAGCTGATATATATATATATATAAACAAAAAGGAATTTAATGTCTCTGTAAGTGTCAAGGCAGAGAAAGATTTCAAAAGTGATGGTATTAATTTCCTACCAAGCGATTATTATATTAATCATATTAATATATGGTTGAAATTCCTGGCATGAAGTCAATCCAATAATTTGATATGCCTGCATGTTCAATGAAATATTACATATTCTATTAATCCAAAAGGCTAATTTATGCCAAACATTTTTAATTTTGGGGCATGTCCAGAAATAATGCAATCATCCAATATTGAAAAACTGCATTTTACACATACATCAGATATATTTACAATTTATATCAGCGATAATCTAGATATAATATATGCTTGATATCATAGCCTTATGTTGCAGAGCAGCTTTATAAACTCTTCCTATACTTTATAAATGCCCCTGTTTCCGCGCGGGCCTTCAGGCTTGCTGGAAACAGCAGTTATGAAGCAAACTATTTAGAAATCTAAACCTTTTCCAGTCCCAAGCATTATGAATAAAGGGTTTTCTACCTGTATATACATATATACACATATAAATACATACAGTATATATATATATCCACTAAAATATCTGAAAGATAGAAAAATATTTTTTGTTAAATATCAATCACCTAGATTACGAGTTTTGCGTTCGTGTTTTAACACTGAAAAAATGGCCATTTCCGCGTTAAAACAGCAATGCAGCCATTACAAGTCTTGTCGGTATAGCTGTACCGCAAGCCTTTTAGCCTGTAACGCAACGTCAGTCCCACACTCGAAAAAAATTATTTGAATTTCAGTAGCTCTCATCCTATTGGCTGATTTGAACAGCCAATAGGATTTCAGTAGCTCTCATCCTATTGGCTGATTTGAATTTCAAAAATCGAATCAGCCAATAGGAACGCAAGGGACGTCATTTTGAAAAGGCTCCCTTGCATTGAAGATTCAGTATATGGCGGCGACCGTATGAAGAGGATGCTCAGCCTCCGCGCCGGATGTCTTCAGGATGGAGCCGATCCATGCCGGATTAAGAAAGAAGATACCGCCTGGATGAAGATAGAAGACGCCGCCTGGATGGATGAAGACCTCGCCGCCTTGATGAAGACTTCGCCGCCTGGATGTCTGGACTTCAAAAACTGTAAGTGGATCGTCGGGGGTTAGTGTTAGGTTATTTAAAAAAAAAAATTGGGTGGGTTTTTTTTAGATTAGGGTTTTGGGCTTTCTTAAAAGAGCTAAAGGCCCTTTTAAGGGCAATGAAAAAGAGCTGAATGCCCCTTTAAGGGCAATGCCCATACAAATGACCTTTCAGGGCAATGGGTATCTTAGTTTTTTTTTTAGAGTTAGGTTTTTTTTATTTTGGGGGGTTTGGTTGTGTGGTGGGTTTACTGGGGTCTTTATAAAAAAAAATTCAGGGAAAAAGAGCTGATTTCTTTAGGGCATTGCCCTACAAAAGGCCCTTTTAAGAGCTATTGGTAGTTTATTGTAGTCTAGGGTTTTTTTTTATTTTGGGGGGCTTTTTATTTTTATAGGGCTATTAGATTAGGTGTAATTGTTTTTATTTTGGATAATTTCGTTTGTTATTTTTCGTAATTTAGTATTTTTTTATTTTTTGTAATTTTTTTTTATTTTTTATAGTTTAGTATTTTGAATTTTTTGTAACTGTAGATTTAATTTTTTTAGTAGTGAGGTTTTTTTAATGAGTAATTTAATTTATTTAATTGATAGTTTTAGTATAATAGTAATGTTAGTTTAATTTATAGTTTTTAACTTTAATTTCACAGGTAAGTTTTTATTTATTTTAAGAAAGGGATCTTGTAATTTTAATTTAAAGTTAGGGCATTGTTAGGTTTACGGGTTAATAGTTTAATTTAGTTTTTTGCGATGTGGGGGGCTGCCGGTTTAGGGGTTAATAGGTTTATTTAGTGGCAGTGATGTGGGAGGCCAGAGGTTTAGGGGTTAATAAACTGTATTTAGTAGCGGCGAAGTCAGGGAGCGACTGAATAGGGGTTAATATCTTTATTATAGTGTGTGCGATGTTGGGGTGTGGGGAATAGGGGTTAGTAACTTTAGTATAGTGGCGGCGATAGAATCAACAGATTAGGGGTTAATAGATTTATTTCGGTGGCGGAAATGTCAGGGGCGGCAGATTAGGGATTAATAACATTATGAAGTGTAAGCGATGTCGGGGGCAGCAGATTAGGGGTGTTTAGACAGGGTTTTAGGTTTAAACGTAACTTTTCTCCCCATAGACATCAATGGGGCTGCATTCCAATTTCGCAGGTTTTTATCTAACACTTTCTCCCCATGATGTCTATGGGGAAAGCATGCACGAGCATGTCAAAATAGCGCTTGTCTTTTGTGTGGTAAGGAGCTCATCGCAAACCATATTGCATGTACAAAGGCATCTTTTCAAAACTCGTAATGGCAGCGCTAAGATTGGTGAAATAACGCAACTTTTTGTTCCATTCGTTTCCGCACCCCTCTATAGTGCAAAACTGTAATCTAGGTGATTATGTATTATGGTTTTTATTTTGTTTTTACAATAAATATTGTACGTTGCAATGTTCTTATAATATATATATATATATATATATATATATATATATACAGTATATATAAATGTATATATATCTATACCTGTAGATATTCATATAGATATATAGGTAGGTAGATAAATTAATTATAAATAAAAAAGACATTTTATCCTATGTGAAGGACATAGGAATGTAAAATATTTATTACTCACTTCGGGGTTATGCCGTGTAGTCTAACGTGTGTCAGGTTAGCGTGCATGTGCTATGTATTAGTTTATTTTAAAGTTACGATCTCCATTGAAGTCTGATGGGAGATGTTAATGCGGTCACAAAATATGAAGTCCTGAAGTTAGCATGCATCGCTTTTACTTGCCGCCAAAAATGTACTTTTAATTTGTAATATGCAATAATTGGCATGCGTAAAAGTTTAACCTCTGGCAGTGTTTGTGAGTGAGCGAATCGCTAATAGCGTACCACTTATAATCTGGATTATTGTTGTTAGCAACACATAGTTAGCACTCACAATACTAGAATATCTCAGTCATATGTACATTGTGTTGTGCCTAAGGAAGTGTGTTGAGGGACTTTTTAACATTGTTTAGCGGTGGGTATGCTCCTTATATTGCTAATCTATGGACATCTGTTCTTTCAGTATTTGAAAATTGCCGGGCAAAATTAATATGCGAGTGTGTTACAAGTTGAAAGCAAATGAGCTTGCTCAAGTGCAATAAATTTAACACGCTTTTGTGTTAGCATGACTGAAGAATTTCTGTAAAGGGTTTAGGGATAAAATAAAAGTCTGCAACAAAGACAACATAAATGCATTAAGACAAACTGTGACACTCATATAAACACTATCTGATAAAAAAAAATAGCCATATAAATATTGTGGTGTGGGAGTGTGTTTGTCTAAATAATAATTCCTAAAAAATATGTAATAATGTGTTTTCTGTGTATTTACTGTAATATTTCACATTCCAGTGTTCTTCACATACAGAACATTTTATTTTTTATTTTAAGTATATATTCTCTGTATCTACCTATCCTATATATCCTATACTATATATATAGAAACTGTATATACATATATATTCTGTGATTATTTAGAATTGTTTTAGTACAGCTATAATAATTATTAATAATTATTGTAAATATCTTTTAGATTTTTTATTTAATATTTCAATAACGCGCCTTAAGATACTAAGTTTTCATGTGCACTCACCTGACATTGTGTAAGCCTACATTGCAAAACCCAAAGCATGTTATGCATATTTTATATTCCAATGTCCTTCACATAGAAATGTTTTTATTTTAATATTAAATATATATTTCTATATACGGTATATCTGATAATGTTAATGTAAAATATATATCTAGACCTATAGATCTATATAGACACCATGCCATTTACCCTACCCCCTTAAAATGTGTTGCCTCTGTAAATCCTGCCCTAGACACAGATTAGTGGGCTGAGGTCAAAAGTTCTTTGTTATATACAGTATTGTATAGTTGCAATGAATGCCAGTATGTAAGTATATTAACACATTGCAACTCGTGTTCTGATGAGTATTTCTATACACTTACCTGAAATACATTGCATGAAAATTATCCTCTGGGTATTTTGCATTATGATCACAAATACCCTTATTTATAATAGCATTAAAGAAGCAAGTGGCTATCTCTGATGTTAACAGCTTTAATCTGGGTAATGTTTTTTAGGTAATATAGATCAGTTTCCATCTGGGATTAACTTTATATTCAGTGTACAGACATAAACATCCTCCTCTGCAGTACGATGACCTCTACAATAAAAGGCATCCCAACAAAACATTATTATTTCCCAACAGCTGCTTTCAGTATGTGCTGCTGATGAAAGGTATGGGTCCTTAAATAAATGGTAAACAGACGGTGTTTCTGCCAGAGCAGGAAGCAATGAGTGCAATATGCTTATATAAAAAAACAGTTAAACAGTGACACCTAGAGGCAATAAAAAAATGCTAAGAATAAGTTTGAATTTGCTCCAGGTACAAAGTAAAC
This sequence comes from Bombina bombina, assembly GCF_027579735.1. Classification (NCBI taxonomy): domain Eukaryota; kingdom Metazoa; phylum Chordata; class Amphibia; order Anura; family Bombinatoridae; genus Bombina; species Bombina bombina. The sequence continues at coordinate 469,275,164 of NC_069499.1, forward strand.
AGAAAATGACATGCAATTGTGTCTGGCATTACATACGATCATGGGTTTTGGAATTTTTAAAACAATACAATTTTACTTAGCGCTGCGGAATCTGTTGGTGCTCTACAAATAACCGATAATAATAATACTTCATCATAAAAACGTGGTGATCTGTTTTAAAACTCTTAAAAAGCTGAATGCTACTAAAAACTACAGTTCTGATTGTGTTGCTTTGAGACACGCATTGCAGCTTTATATAACATCAATGTTTTCAGAGCAACTTGCCCTGTTTTCATTTTGTGTACTGTATGTACAAAAAACATACCACAAGCCACTTAATGCTGGGGACAAGTTTTTAAGAATGGAACGATGTAAACACTTGCTTGACAAACAAAATCATGTGATCGTCAATGCAATTCACATGATTTCAAGGCTGGTGGGATCAGATCATGGGGGACTGCCTAATGACCCCCAGTCGGATTCCAATTGACTTAAAAAGAGGAGGGTGCAGGGTGTCAAAAAAGGTCCTAATAACGTTAAAGCCCAGCGCTGTTTAAGGCTGCATGGAACGTCCATATGGCATCTTGGGGTTAAGTAGTATATAAGCCTTTCCCCAGCCAGCCAAATGACCACAAAGACCTATAACAAAAAGCCCTGTATAACCATTAATGTCTACCCTCCAATATTACACCCTAATACATTTTGATTAATTAGCAATCTGGCTTATACCCACTAAAATGAGCTATTTAAATATTTTCATAAGTAGCAACATACATGAAATTATACCCAAATTTCATTTTATTACTTAAATAGTCTTAATGAACTACCACTCACACATAAATCTGATACAATAAGGTGTATTAGCCCTTTAAGAAAACCATATTTTACTTATATGTTTATGAAGTTACCAGAGCTATATTGAGCCGTGGTATGGAACTGCTACAGAGAAAATGAGGGCTGTATTTACAAACAGATGAATTGCAGGGGAATTGTAGGGGATATTAAATATTTCATTAACTTTGCATAATCAAGGGCCTGTCATTCATCTCCTAATGAATAGACCCCTGAGATAACACCTAGTACTCTGTGAGATGTTTATTCTAGTCATGTTATGCCCTATGTCGGCTTCTTTCATTTGTTTTTGCTTTTTGACTTTTTAAGCACCACCTGTCTCTTGTTTCTCCATTCCATGTAAATGTTGAGTTTATGTATACTACCCCCCCCCCCATTGTAATGCTTTAAAAGTGCATTAAATGCCTCTAGCATTTGTGTAAAAATCATGCTTGTCCAACACTCCCTAAAGAGGCCAAAAAGCAAATCCTGTAACCTGCAAATACTGCAGATCAAAATACCGGTTTAGGCAAAATGTAGAATTTTATAAACCTAGTTACAAATTGTATTTTTTGCCTCTCTAGGGAGTGTGTGACAAGGCAACAATTTACTCAGCAACAGAGATGTTTAATGACCATGGATAAATGAACATCTGTAAATGTACAGGTTCTATCCAGACTCATAGCTCTACAGCCTACTGATATTTCAGCTGTATAACTGCCTGGGATATTCACTTACTGCACCTTATAATAAGAACCTATGACAGTATTGATGGCCAGAGGGGTACATTGAACACCATGACACTGACTGTAGACCAGGGATAGGCACAGACCAAGGCTGTGGCGGACATTTTCCAAAGTAAAGACCTTAGTGAAGGACACCAAGGTACATTTCAATTAGAATGATTTTGGTATAGCACACAAGTACCAAAGAATGGCTAAAAATACCCAAAAAATGGAAACAATATCTTTTAGCAAAAAAGAGTAATTTTATTAATTGCTGTTTTAAATATAACAGATAAAAAATCTTTTTTTGATAGATAAATCACGAGGTTTTTACTTTTAAAACAGATTTATATCACAATGCCAGAAGTGATAGATAAATTCAGGTTGGCCAACCTATAGTTAAAAATGTAACATTGAGGAATGTTTCTCTCTGTATATTGAAATCACAGGTTCTCCATATCGTTATTGAACAGAGCACAAAGAATTTATTGCATTATATCGAAAGCAATCTTTCAAACAATTACTATTTGTAAGTAAAATTCCCAATAGTGTAAAAATTGCTAAGGCTATAGTAATTCACTTAACTTGCGATTTAATATCGTAATTTTCTATAGACGTACTGCAGCTAGCTACCAGTTATAAACATTTAAGAAGCAGCTGAACGGTACCTTAAAGATTGAGGACAAGTGCACTTGTTAATCTGATGCTTCCTTTGATACGAAGCTAGGTGTTAAAGTCCTGGAAGATGGATATTTCTTTGAGCCGATTATGGAGCCGATCCGATCCTCTCGTTGTTCTCCCGCTGTGAGTGAACAGAGTCCGCGCCTTCTCCAGAAGAGGCTCTGATTGGTTCCTTCTTTGGGGGAGTTTCCACTTCAGTGGTGGATAACGGCTCTACGGCTGAATTAGTCGAAAGTCTATTAGATCCTTAATGGTATCCTTAGTGGTATGAAGAAACAAGAAACGCGTTTCCGCTGAGATTAATCAGCCTTTGTCAAGCCTTTGTCAAGAGAAACTCCTTATTAGTCACAAAGGAAATTATTCACTTTCTCAACATTCCTCAATGTTACATTTTTAACTATAGGTTGGCCAACCTGAATTTATCTATCACTTCTGGCATTGGGATATAAATCTGTTTTAAAAGTAAAAACCTTGTGATTTATCTATCAAAAAAAGATTTTTTTATCTGTTATATTTAAAACAGCAATTAATAAAAGTACTCTTTTTTACTAAAAGATATTGTTTCCATTTTTTGGGTATTTTAGCCATTCTTTGGTGCTTGTGTGTTCTACCAAAATCATTGTAACTTTCTTTGGGGGCTTTTAGAGGAAGTCCCTGCGAACCCATTAGCATATACCCCTCCTTTAGCGCAGTCTATAAACCCACTCAATACATAGCTACATTTCAAATTAGAAACATAAAAAACACTCACTTTACAGAGAGGGTAGTGGATGCATGATGGAATGGCCATCCAGCAGATGTGGTAGAGACAGCGAAGGAGTTTAAATATGCATGGGATAGGCATAAGGCTATGCTTGATATAAGATAAGGCCAGGAACTAATGAAAGTATTCAGAAAATTGGGCAGACTAGATGGGCCGAATGGTTCCTATCTGCTGACACATTCTATGTTTCTATAAGTCAGGAGAGTGGAATTACAGGCACCAATTAACTAGTCAGGGCAGTTTATTTAGAATCCCTCCCTCACTGCAGCATAGCAATGCTCCATACAGCATGGGCAGCAATTTTCATGTACTCCCATCAGCATGCAGAAATAAAATATGTATATGTGGTGAAGCAGGACAGAATTGTTACCAGCTCTCCTAGATCTATTTCCTGAAGAGAGCCTGTTTTAACCCTTCACTCTCCCCAGGGTGGTCTCAGAATGCAGACCCCCCTGGCTGCTATATACTCACTGGGGGTCCCTAGTGCAAACAGAACAGCAGGCTCTTCTAAATTGGCTGCTCTGACTCCAATCCTTCTCAGATGGTATCATGTGTCCCAGCAGCAGGAGCCTCCAGGAGGAACCTGCTACTGGGACATAGGATTGGGGGGAGACTGAGACCCCTGTTTAAATAGAATCCTGGAGTCTCCTGTTGCTGGGACACATGATACTGTCTAAGAATGATTGGAGACAGAGCCGCCGGTTTAAAGAGGCTGCTGGGGGGCTCTGCAAATCCTGATCAAACCCACCCACCTTGATGTTAATCGAATGATCATCATGGTTGGTTACTTACTTGGTTAGGTAAGGTTTTTCTTCTACACACAGACACAAGCACCTATGCTGCCGCACAGATCAAGGAATGAGGGCGGGTCATGACTCACGGGTGGTTGACACAGGCTCCACTGCAGGCAGCTTGCTTCTTCCCTCTCTTTCACTCAATTTTTGCTACTGAGTGGCATCACGTGGACACGGACCCAATCCTGCGAAATGTGGTGCTGCGTGCATCAAGGAGAAGTGTCAGGACCAGCATTCATCTGTCCTACCCCTTCCTCCCCACCAAAACTGTGTGGCGGACACTGCAAGGGCCATTCACGGACACCAGTGTCCGTGTATGGACACCTTGCCTATCCCTGCTGTAGACTATATATTAGAAAGCTATGTGTTTGTGTGTCTCTTTATAATTGGCTCAATTGAGAATGTGACTCCTCATCACACTTTTTTAAGTGCCTTCGGTTAATAATAACCTATTAAAGGGTATTTTTGCTTTGTTTCTGCCTATTATAGATGAATGGAAAATCTGACATTTAAACTGCTTCATTTGCCCACCGGGGGCTCCATAACACCATGACATTGCTTAAAAGAACATAAATCACCTTGCAATTATAATATAAAATGTTTATGTGTAGTAAACCAACTTTGTAAAATACTCACTATAATTTTCCCTCCTTTTCCTGTGATTTAACTCTGATAGCAATGTGTTTTCTTGTTGATTGGAAGTGCACACAGCAGACTTCACGTCCCTGACATTGGGAAAAAAAATCAATGGAGATTTTGCTAACAAAATTATAGTTTCAGGTTATGTCTACTCCATTAACAAGTCTAGATTGGCTCCTCCAAATAAGGCAAGTGGTGTTAGGGGGTTTGGAATTTGAAAATATATAGTAAAATCTTTCCCACTTTGCCTAACGCAACACTAAGAAAAGTGTTTAATCTCCATTTACTAATATCAATATTTTATGCATATATCATAACATATGAGAAATGTACAATAAAAAGTGTAAAAAAGTACATTGTTTCTATTTAAATTTAATAAAGAAGTTTTGTGTGTGTGTGTGTGTGTTTGTGTGCATATATATGTGTGTGTGTGTTTGTATGTGTGCGTGTGTCTAAGTGTGTGTATGCGTGTGTATGTGTGTATATACATATATATAATGTAATTTTATGTAATTTTAAATAATTCTTAATGTATATTTTGACAGAACATTTTTAATGTATAAATGTATATTGATATGTAGTATAAAATTATGGGGGATACTGCTGTGATTATGTAAAGTTGCCTATCAGCTGCAGACACATTGTTGTCTGACATGCAGTGAAAGTGAATAAATGTAACTGTTGTATTCCATGTACAGCACACAATGTTTTCCAATCCATACTTCTTCAAAGCATAAAACAAAACAAAAAAAAAGGCAAATATAATTATCTGTTGAGTTGTGAGTGCTCTGCTTGAAAATTATAGGAAAATCAATAATAACCTCAGGTAAGAAGGATTTTATTAAAGGAAATAAACTTGATACATTTAGATATATTATTGTGATTTAGTTTTCTATTTGATTTTTCCATGCAATCATTTCTCTAAGTAGTTGAATAGTTTAGCATTTAGCAAGTTCCAGATGAGATTTGTGATTAAAAAGTTCAAATAAATAAATGAAAGAATATAAGATATGCAAGTTCTGAACCATATATTATCTAAAGATTCTGAATTGAATGAATGAAAACTGTTGCTATTCAACTTTTATTTAAAGGGATATAAAACTCAAAATGTTTCTTTCATGATTCAGATAGAACATAAAATTTTAACCCCTTCCCCACCAGGAATTTCAGAGAAAAACTTAACCAAAATACCAGTGAATTTTTAGCATTTTTTATCACTCCATTTAAACCGAAATAGGGGCCGATTTATCAATGTCTGTCTGACATGATAAGCTGCAGCGTATCATTTCCGACAGACATCGCTTAATGCCGACAGCATAAGTAAGCTGTCAGCATTTAACATTACACAAGCAGTTTACCAGAACTACTTGTGCAATGCTGCCCCCTGCAGATTTGTGGCCAACTGCAAGCAGGGGGTGTCAATCAGCCCAATCGTATAGGATCGGGTGGATTGTAGACCGCAGCCTTGATAATTCGGCCCCATAGAGTCTTGTTTTTTTTATTTACCTATCAAAATGATATATATTTTTTTTAGTAGACAACCCAAGGTATTGCGCATTGTGTTTCCTACTGAAATTATTTACATACCGCTTGCTTGTGCAGTTATAACACAAATGGATGTAAAAGCTTTTCTGGGGTCCCCTTTGTTTAGAACTAGCAGACATGCATGGTTATGAATTTAGTTTTGGTAATTAGAAGGCTGCTAATTGCAACTGTGCACCATACTTCTGAAATTCCTGTAAGTCAAGGGGTCACTTAGTTAGCTAGCCAGGGTTATAGTATTCTAGTGTAAGAATTACCCACCCATCTGATTCCTCTCACCTCCCTGATTCCTCTCAAACAGCTCTTTCACCCACACTCCACCCCACCATCTTAGGTCCTGTCAGACAGTCTGCCAGTATTAAATTTTAGAGTAATCTACACTCATATGGTAACGAAGCACCGATCATGCTCTATTAACTTATGAGGACAGATTGCCTGCAGCTTAGGAACTGCAGCTTTACAACCAAAACTGCTGGAGCTTCCTGGACTTACGACATATATATTTATAAATGTTATGGGTATTGTACCACATGATGTATATATACGTCATTTTGGATTCAGGGGTAACACAACTTTCCAATTTATTTCTATTATCAGATTTGCTTTGTTTTCTTGTTATCCTTTGTTGAAAAGCAGGAAGCAGAGGCATAACTAGAAACCACAGGGCCCAGATGTAAGAATCTAATAAGGGCCCCACCCCCCCTCAAAAAAAGGTGAATTTGATACATATCTTTAACCCACCAGTACTGTATATAGTGAGTTAGTGACATAGTCTGTAATCTGCCGGGGAGATGGCTGGCCTGACCCTACCTGCCCCAGACAGTAGTCTGTGACATGGTCCAGCCCCCCCGTACTGTATATAGTGGTACTGTATAGTGACACTGTTTACCCCCTGCCCCCTCATGCTGTAGTAACAAGGTCTGTAATTTGCTGGTTCCACAAACATACACACACAGTCACACACATACACAACACACAATAAACATCAATGGGTAAAACAGAGACACTAACCCCTGTAGTCAGAGACACTAGTGAGGCATCATGTCACACTCACATGATATCAGTGCAGGCAGTGGCAGGTCAACATTTTTTTTTTGTTGTTGTTTTTTTTTTTAAGCTGGGCCCCACCCTCTGCACCCTGTTTAGTTTTGCCCCTGGCAGTTCAGGTGCATGCTTGTATCTGCAGAACTATATAGCAACAGTTTTGCCACAATATTATACATTAGCAAGAGTACTAGAAGGCAGCACTATTTCCTGCCATGTAGTGCTTAAGGCATGTGCACACTACCTATCAAGATATCTCTTCAACAAAGAATAACATGAGAATGAAGCCAGTTCGATAATAGAAGTAAATTAGAAACTTTTTTAAAATTGTATGTTCTATCTGAATTATGAAAGAAAAATTTGGGGCTTTATGTCACTTTAATACAAAAGTCATGGCAAACATTTATACAATGTAGAACTATGTAAATTATATGCTTACTTGTATTTTATATTCGGGCGTCCAATACTTTTTATGGATAGCGCAGAAAGCACTATTATCGCTCATATTACAAGTGATAAGTTGAGTGTTGAGCTCGAGCAGGACACAAAAAAGCACAAGTTTTAAAACTTGAAACTACGTATAACAAAATACATCAAAAATACATACACCTAGATTACGAGTCTTGCGTTAGCCTTAAAAAGCAGCGTTGAGAGGTCCCAACACTGCTTTTTAAGGCTAACGCAAGACTCGTAATCTAGGTGTATGTATTTTTGATGTATTTTGTTATACGTAGTTTCAAGTTTTAAAACTTGCGCTTCGATGAAGACTTCTGCCCGTCTGGAGGACCACTTCGCCCGGCTTCGTTGAGGACTTTGGCCCGGCTGGGTGAAGACTTCTCAAGGTAGGGTGATCTTCAAGGGGTTAGTGTTAGGTTTTATTAAGGGGGAATTGGGTGGGTTTTAGAGTAGGTTTGGGTGTGTGGGTGGTGGGTTTTAATGTTGAGGGGTATTGTATTTTTTATTACAGGTAATAGAGTTGACTTTGGGGCAATGCCCCGCAAAAGGCCCTTTTAAGGGCTATTTGTAATTTAGTGTAGGGTAGGATTAGATTAGGTGTAATTAGTTTAAAAAACTTGTAATTATTTTATTATTTTCTGTAATTTGCTTTTTTTCATACTTTAGATACTTTTTTTCAATTGTATTTAATTGTAGTTAGTTTAGGAAATTAATTTATTGATAGTGTAGTGTTAGGTGTAATTGTAACTTAGGTTAGGATTTATTTTACAGGTAAATTTGAATTTATTTTAACTAGGTAGCTATTAAATAGTTAACAACTATTTAATAACTATTGTGCCTAGTTAAAATAAATACAAAGTTGCCTGTAAAATAAAAATAAATCCTAAGCTAGCTACAATATAACTATTAGTTATATTGCTACTATCTTATGGTTTATTTTATAGGTAAGTATTTTGTTTTAAATAGGAATAATTTAATTAATGATAGTTAATTTATTTAGATTTATTTAAATTATATTTAAGTTAGGGGGGTGTTAGGGTTAGGGTTAGACTTAGATTTAGGGGTTAATAAATTTAATATAGTGGCGGCAACATTGGGGGTGGCAGATTAGGGGTTAATAAATATAATGTAGGGTTTGGCGATGTTGGGGGCAGCAGATTAGGGGTTCATAAGTATAATGTAGGTGGTGGCGGTGTCCGGAGTGGCAGATTAGGGGTTAATAATATAATGCAGGTGTCGGCGATGTCGGGGGCGGCAGATTAGGGGTTAATAAGTGTAAGATTAGGGGTGTTTAGACTCGGGGTTCATGTTAGCGTGTTAGGTGTAGACATAAAAAGTATTTCCCTATAGGAATCAATGGGGCTGCGTTAGGAGCTTTACGCTGCTTTTTTGCAGGTGTTAGGTTTTTTTCAGCCGGCTCTACCCCATTTATTCCTATGGGGAAATCGTGCACAAGCATGTTTTACCTGCTCACCGCTACCGTAAGCAGCGCTGGTATTGAGGTGAGATGTGGAGCAAAATTTTGCTCTACGCTCACTTTTTTGCGGCTAACGCCGGGTTTCTAAAAACCCGTAATACCAGCGTTACTGTAAGTGAGCAGAGGTTTTGTAATCCTTCATCTTAGTGCACAAGCAATAGCTGACATTAGTTTTTCAGCCCCCCCCCCCATAAAAGTCTATTTAGTGAGGGATTAAGCAAAGTGCAGACCTACTCAACAGAGGGCCCTGGTGCAAGATTTTGTGCCCCACCCAAATGTAACTCAGTAGAAAGCAAAAGTAATAAAATACATTCTGCTCTGTATAATGATTTTGATGATTGATAGATAGATGGACCTACAACCTGCACTAATAAAAGGCACCCCTGTATTAGGATTGTAAATATTCAGCACACACCTGTGTATAGACTCACTGTTATAAGCCCCTTCCTACCAATGATAGTTCTACCCCTGGATTTAGCATACCAATGTTATCCAATATCCAGATGTTAGCATGCCCTACTGATAAAAAAAATACTTTCAACTAGTGATGAGCAAAGATATAAAATCTCTAATGATTTAACTTGAGCAATATTAGTGAAACAATAGTTTGCTCTTCACTTGTAATATATAGTCCTAAAAGTTTTAAAAAGCATTTAAAACTGCAACTTCATTAATGAGTTAAAACACTACTTTAAAACCCTGATGAGTATTCAAATAGTGTTTCCCCTAATTGTGGTTAAGTAGGATTATCTTTAAATAAGTGTGTAAACACTCTAAGCAATCTCAGTTGTTTAGGAAATCTGTAGCATTTGGAATAAAAACTAAGTTAAAGAGTTTGCCTTTTGGCCTGTAGGATAGGTACAATGTTGACAAAAATGCAAGAGGTGTTTAATGACCCTTTAAATGGACAGTCTTTTAGTCAAAATTAAACTTTCATGATTCAGATAAGGCATTCAATTTAAAACAACTTTTTAAATTGACTTTTATCATCGAATTTGCTTTGTTCTCTTGGTATTCTTTGTTGAAAGCTAAACCTAGGTAGATGCATATGCTAATTTCGAAGCCCTTCAAGGCCGCCTCTTATCTCAGTGCATTTTGACATTTTTTTTACAGCTAGACCACACTAGTTCATGTCTGCCATATAGATAATATTGTGCTCACTTCCGTGGAGTTACCTAGGAGACTGAGTCAGCACTGGTTGGCTAAAATGCATGTCTATCAAAAGAACTGAAATAAGGGGGCAGTCAGAGGTTAAGATAAAAATGTTGATTATGCAAAACTGGGGAATGGGTAATAATCTAATATTATTATCTAATAATATTATCTATATTTTTAAACAAAAAAAATCTGTAGTATTTCTTTAACACTGCACTTTATTGCCTTACCTATTTTGGGCTAGATTACAAGTAGTGATGTCCCGAACTGTTCGCCCGCGAACGGTTCACAGCGAATATAGCTTGTTCGCGTTTGTGGGCGAACATATGGCGATGTTCGATCCGCCCCTATGTGTCATCATTGAGGAAACTTTGACCCTTTATGTCACAGCCGTCTGACACATTAGAGCCAATCAACATCAGACACTCCCTCACAGACCCTCCCAGCTACTCGGAATCCGCCATTTTAGACTCATAACGACCTTGCTTTCTTAATGAGAGGACGTGTTGTGTTTTTGCTCCTGACATTAATAGGAAAAACATAGCTAGGCTAGTGTATTTAGTGTCCAGTACAGTCCAGAAGGACTCCACTCATCTCTGCTGCAAGCACAGCACCCCAAAAAGCCCTTTTTAGGGCTATATTTCGTGACGTTTTTTTGTTTTTTTTGCCTGGCTTTCAGGCTGTGTGTTTAAGGCTCACAGCATATGCTGTGATTACTGCCACCACTGATATCTCCCTAACAACATTAGTTTAAATTTAACTAACCAAAAAAAATAATTATTTTGCTAGTGTAATTTTTTTTCTTTTTCTATCAGGCCTGTGTCACACAGCATATACTCTGGTTCATTGCTCTGTGCCAGCCACCAGTGTTAATATCCGTTTATAACATTATTTTAAATAAAAAAAAAAAAAAAAAATATTTTGCTAGTGTAATCTAATTACATTTACTATCAGGCCTGTGTCTGTCAGGCTCACTCAGCGTTAATATACCTCATTTTTTTCAGTCTTTTGGTTAATTGGTCTGTGCCAGGCAGCCACCCAGCACTCATATCTTCTTCACCTTAATTTAAATATATAAAAAAAAAAAATTAAATTTGTTTGATAGTGTAATCTAATATAATTTTCTATCAGGCCTGTGTGTTTTGCTGACATACAGAGCCTACTGTGTTTACTTGCTGCCCTCCCTAGTCTATGAGCCACAACTCATATGTGTTTAACCTTTTTTTAATTTCCCCGCCAAAAAAATAATTTAAATCATTTTTCTAGTGTAATCTAATAGTATTTTCTATCAGGCGTGTGTGTATCTGACTTACAGAGCCTACTGTTTTTAATAGCTGCCCTTCCAAGGCTATCAGCCACGACTCATATGTATGTGCTTAACCTTTTTCTTTAAATTCCCCCAAAAAAGTCTTTAAATCATTATGCTAGTGTAATCTAATTTTATTTTCTATCAGGCCTGTGTCTAACTGTCTATCTGACTTACACAGCATACTGTTGTTAATTGCTGCCCTACGTAGCAGCCAGCCAGTGCGACCACTCATAGAGTCATATGTGCATTGCACTTCTTAACATAATTTTAATATTAAAATCTAAAATTTTCAAATATTTTGCTAGTGTAATCTAACTTAATTTTCTATCAGGCCTGTGTTTTTGTCACTTACACAGCATACTGTGTTAAATTGTTGCCCTACCTACCATCCACGACTCATATCTGCCAGCCTGTGTGCCAGGCCCAACTAGCCAATTAGTGGCACCAATCATAATTCTTGTAACAGTATATAAAAAAATAAACATCATAATTTTTTGGACTGCAAATATTCAGTCTCCTAGTGCCATTGAATTGCATTTACCTCCTGCCTGCCACTGCCAGCCTTTTGTGCCAGGCCGTCTAGCCAACTATTTACACCAATCATAATTGTTGTAACAGACAGTATAGTTACTAATTAAAATTAAAAAAATTTTGATTGTTGATCTTAATCCTCAGTTTGCTTGTGCCATAAAATTGCACTTTTCTACTGCCTTCCAAGCCTGGGTGCCAGGCCTACATGAAAAATATTTACACCAATCTTATTTGTTGTCACAGTATTCTTAATAAGCAGCGTTTAATAAAGTGTTTAACCCCTAAACCGCCGCTCCCAGACCACGCCGCCACTAAATAAAGTGTTTAACCCCTAAACCGCCGCTCCCGGACCCAGCCGCCACCTACATTAAATGTATTACTCTCTAATCTGACCCCCCTACACCGCCACCACCTACATTAAATATATCAACCCCTAATCTGACCCTCCTACACCGCCGCCACCAACATTAAATATATCAACCCCTAATCTGACCCCCCTACACCGCTGCCACCTACATTAAATTTATTAACCCCTAATCTGACCCCCCCCTACACCACCGCCACCTACATTAAATATATTAACCCCTAATCTGACCCCCCTACAGCGCCGCCAACTACATTAAATGTATTACCCTCTAATCTGACCCCCCTACACCGCCGCCACCTACATTAAATGTATTACCCCCCTAGTATTCCTATTTAAAACTAAATACTTACCTTTAACATAAACCCTACATTGTAGCTATTTTAGGATTTATATTTATTTTACAGGTAACTTTGTATTTATTTTAACTAGGTACAATAGCTATTAAAATTAGTTAAAATAATTACAAAATTACCTGTAAAATAAATCCTAACCTACACTATCAATAAATTAATTAAATATATTAACTACAATTATCTATAATAAAATACAATTAAATAAACTAAGCTAGATTACAAAAAAACACTAAATTACAAAAATAAAAAAAAATTACAAAAAGTTTAATCTAATTACACCTAATCTAAGCCCCCTAATAAAATAAAAAAGCCCCCCAAAATAATAAAATTCCCTACCCTAAACTAAATTACAAATAGCCCTTAAAAGGGCCTTTTGCTGGGCATTGCCCCAAAGTAATCAGCTCTTTTACCAGCCCTTAAAAGGGCTTTTTGCGGGGCATTGCCCCAAAGTAATCAGCTCTTTTACCTGTAAAAAAAAAGAAATAAAATACCCCCCCAACATTACAACCCACCACCCACACACCCCTACCCTAAAACCCACCCGATCCCCCCTTAAATAAACCTAACTCTACCCCATTGAAGATCACCCTACCTTGAGCCGTCTTCACCCAGCCGGGCCGAACTCTTCATCCGATCCGGGCAGAAGTGGTCCTCCAGCCGGGCAGAAGTCTTCATCCGATCAGGGCAGAAGAGGTCCTCCATCCGGCAGAAGTCTTCATCCAAGCGGCATCTTCTATCTTCATCCTTGCGGCGATGAGCGGCTCCATCTTGAAGACCTCCGGCGCGGAACATCCTCCTCGGCCAACGACTACCCAATGAATGGCTGGTCCTTTAAATGACATCATCCAAGATGGCGTCCCTCGAATTCCGATTGGCTAATAGGATTCTATCAGCCAATCGGAATTAAGGTAGGAAAAATTTGATTGGTTAATTTAATCAGCCAATCGGATTGAAGTTCAATCCGATTGGCTGATTGGATCGGTTTAGGGATTATTAGACTAGTGGTTGATGTTAGGGTATTAGGTTTTTTTTAAACTTTCTTTTCTCCATAAATTTCAATGGGGAATGCGAATATTCGATGGCGATGAAGTTAAGATCAATTGGAGCTTTTATTGTACATCAGGTAGCATTTGTACTGTATAGGTTGAACTCTATGGACTTTTGTCTTCTTTCAATCTCATCTACTATGTTACTATGTTATTCAGTCAAAGAAAATAATTAGGGCGAGACGCCCTAAAGAGGTACGCTTGTGTGAGTGTGTGAACAGATCTCCAAATGAAGGCAGCACTCTCAATGTTGGCAGACGTGATGATGTGTCCTGTAGAAGACAGAAGAAAAGAGGCGCCACAATAGAACAATATGGTCTAGAACAACAAGAACACAGGACAGCCAAGGAGAGCCCCCCCTTATACAGAGCCTACTCACAAGAGCAGCAGCACAACCGGAGTGCCGACCACAGCAAATCGGGACTATAATGGGTCGCCCGACAGACACGCCAGAACGTTACTGATGTCATCACAGATTCCCAGATGGCCAATGCGAGCAGCAAGATTCCCAGGTTCTCCACAGTCAGCGTGGCGCCAAAGGATAGTAAGGGGGAAGGGGGATAATAGCCCCACAATCTCAAATGAAAACAAAACACCACCCCAAGGATTATGGCGATATGTAGATAGAACAGAGCAAGCGTGTAGGATTAAAAGATCATTTTTTAAAAGTTTAAAAACACACAGCAAGGCTTTTCTCAGCTAAAAAGTAGATGTTTCATCAGGTGAGTAGGCTCTGTATAAGGGGGGCTCTGCTCGGCTGTCCTGTGTTCTTGTTGTCCTAGATGATATTGTTCTATTGCGGCGCCTCTTTTCTTCTGTCTTCTACAGGACCCATCATTACTATGTTATTCGCTCTTTCTGAGTCATGAATATTTAAGTTTGGCTTTGCATGTCCCTCTTACAGTGAAAGAAAAATTCTCCTGCGAACTTAACATGTGACTTTAATACAAATTCTTCTTTATGTGCTTTTCAAAAAACTTCCAAATGATAATTCTAGAGAAAAAAAACCTATTCAAACATTCTGGTTCAAACACAAACATTTATTTTAAAAAAGAATTGACAAATGAAAAGTTTTACTCTGAGTATGCACACTGGGTTTCTCAGCATGTGCTTAATGGTAGTAGCTGACATAATTTTATTAAACATTTCTATGGAGGTTTATTCTCTGACAGTTTTAAATTATAATTGTTATTTTTTAAGAATAACTCTTTCTTACATCAATCCTTAATCACATCATTTTAGCAATCCCAGATGTGTTCCTAACACAGTTTGACTGAAACCCCAAACTGTATCTTCTGATAAAACAATTAATGCACTATGTTCAGTCACATTTGTTTGCCTGCTATTTTACTATTTCATTTGCCAAGTTGTTAAACTCATATAATTTTGCACAAAAGAAAAATAACATAACATGGTATGCCTGATTAATTTTACTGAATACACACAATGTAGAGTGTGTGTTAACAATGAAAACTAAGGCAATGTTTGAATCACCAAAACATTTAAGGACAAGCTCACATTACAGTTACAACAGTTTGTTGTATTATTTAACAGTTTATCAGAATGTTAAACTGAGAACATCATTTTTGAAATACTAAAAAAAAATGTGAAAAAGTGAAAATTCAGCAAAAGCAGAAGCTATTTAAAATGTGGCAGCTAATGTTAATAGAAAACACATGATGGAAACAAAATAAACTTTATTGAGAAGAACTAGCTGCTAAAAGATGAGACATACAGCCTAGAATTGGCCAGTAAGGGAAATGAAGAGGGGAGTCTGTTCTCAAATCGTAAACTTTAATATTTCAATTTAAGGTTTTAATGAGGTTTTTGGGCAATATCTTAGAAAGCCTGGCCATACATCCATGCTTCTTAAAGCTTAAAGTAGCTTAAATTAATTACTAGCATCATGAATTACAGCAAAAAATGCGAACTTTAAGAATAAATATGAAAAAAAAAGGTTGTAACCAGATGACAACCGGAGGGTCATGTGACCTCTCATGCAAAAATGCAATCTCTCCTCAATTAAATGAGTGATCATTCAATGTATTCATTTATCTTGGCTAAGAAAGGGCGAATTTCAGCACCCACCATTTCATTATCCATTCCTCGTATGAAATGTAGTTAAAATATCTAGAGTATAAAAGCATTTTGTAGAGGCACAGTTCTAGAGCCTTGAAACATTTACAACTAGAAATTTTGACAACAACAATTATTAAAAATGGGTAATAGAAATGTTATTAGAAAGAGGAGATTTCCCCCCCCCCCCCCCCCCCCATTTATGGCACTCATGACCCTATAGATGCAAATAGTGAGAGTTTTTAAGGATCAGGTATATTGGTAAATGGTTTGCTCCATTGTGTTCCCCGTCCTTTAGACATCCAGGCTGAGGAGTATACTCTCTGGTCTGTTATAATATCAAATGGCAGTCATTTTTAATGTCATAAACAAAGGGTTCAGTAAAGACAGTGTCAGGCTGTGGTAGCTGTAAAGATTTTTCAATAAATTAACACCAATCTGGTGAGAGACATTACCTTACTATTTTAATATATTGTTTATTGTAATTGGTTTTTAATCACCCCACAACTTGTATTATTTGGAGGAGCCAATTTACCACATCATGTTGTTAGAGAAACATGCATTGTCTTATCGTATCATCTCTGCTGAGGCCTGAGTTTAAATTTGTTAAGCCACCAGAAATATCTCAACAACAATTATGGAATATCTGGATTTTCTACATTTGGGTTAGTTAAAAAAACATACAATATAAGCAGCTAATGGAAAAGGGAAACATTATAAAAAGCTGATACATTGCTGCTGTAGACTGTCATGTGCATATGTTTGTCGGTCATTCATGATATGCATGCAAGTAACCCTTCCTTATCATGCTGTTTCAATTTATGCTTCATTTTTTATAACATCCAAACTTTATTGCAATAATAAATTAACATTAAGAATATCATATTTTATTTGTAAATTATATTGAAACTAACAAATGATCATATTGTTGAAATGTGAATTGTGAATGTGTGAGATGAGGAGCCAAAACAAATGCATGCATCTTTGCCTATTTGTAATGTGATATACTTATCAAAATGCAAGCACATGGAAGAGGCGCAAATGGTGCAGATCAATGATGGTTCTTAAATGGAACTGTAATAGGCTAGCACAGGGTACTCACATGTATGAATGGCAATCAATTATGCCAGTGGGAGCAGGCTGGATTTTATCAGCAGTCCAGATAGCTGATCCTAAGGGCAGCTCTCTAACAACTTCCAAAAGGAGACAATCTGTGGAAAAAGGCAATAGATAGAGGCGCCAATGGTGCAGGTCAATAGTAACTTGTGGGTATTTATATCCAGTTGTATACACAGGGTACTCACATGTATAAGAGGCAATCTGTTATGCCTATAGAGACGGGCTGGATTTTAACAGCAATCCAGCTGGCTGATCCAAAAGATAGAAGGGCAGTATATTGGTGTAAACGGTTCACACACTGAATGTAGCGTAGCAGTAACCATACTTAGCACTCTGAGTGAATAAAGATAAAAACATATTTATTTAAAAATATAAAAAAATTTAACACCCATCTTAGTGCCAACACAAGTATGGCCAATGGAGAAACAGTGTGATGCGTTTCTCAGATAAACTGTTTCCTCAGGCATGTTTCTCATCAGTATTTTGCATCCTTATATAGGGCTACACTACTACAAACACCTAATGCCCCACCTCTAACAATGTTGTCCACAAGGACCAATCACAAACTCTCATTTGGACAACACCCACCATGCTGCAGTATTTATTGGATTAAACTATACTACAAACATTGTTATAAGCAGTATATGTTGAAGTGTTCAGTAGTTTCTTTGGTTATTTATGTATAAAATGTTATGTAATGCATATTGCATAGTTCCTATGTTTAAAAAACGAATTGATTAGAAAAATTGTCCTTGCTCGTAAATTCTGCCACCTGATTGGCCGCTATAGCCATCAATCAATAGTTCTAAAATGAGCCGTCTATGCAGCTATCTGATATGCCAAAGAAACTGTCAATCAACTGAAGTCCGCTGCAAAAAACTGAGCTGAGCTGAACTCTATGTCAAATTTGCAGCTGGGGCAAGTTACCAATAGAATACTCGCTGACAGACAACACCTCTCTTTATATTTAGACTTGATTGCGTATTGGCCCACCTGATATAAACAAAAGGTTCTATTGGTTCTCATATTAATAGACGGGCAATACTGTCATCGTAAGCGAAAAAGTTAAAAAGTTAAAACATACAAAGCACTCGTAGGTGTGAGAGGCATTTCTTACCAACAATCACATTGTTATCTGGCTCGCAAGCACACCGAGTCTACACGCTCAACTCGCTGCCAACATGATTTTGTCAATCATTACCCACTATATGCAAGTGCATATGCCCAGTCACAACAAACTTACTAGTGTCTCCAAACATATAACGGTCATCAGCCACAAATCTATAGATCACAATCTCGATGTGTCCACTAGTCTTAACCCCTATGAGTATGAAGATCGTTATCCATCAGCACATGGACTCAATCCCTATCTGAAAGCCATCCATACAATGTTAGCCCTAGTGTAATAGTAACGATATGAGCAAATGTACACAACAAGACTGGCGGAGGCTGTCATCAACCAAAAATACTCTCTTGATAACTATAATAGATATATGTATAATAGATGTTAGGTATATGTATATAGAAAAAATTAAATTCAAAAGTGTTCACCTTATTTAAGGATAATCTCCAAGATGAGATAATCTAGTTAATGTGATATTTGGAATGCGGTCCTATAGCAAGATCAAACCCTTGTGAAAAAAGTATATATAAATGTGAAGTGATGGACTCCTATTAAGGGGATAATACACCGTGACCCAATCTCGGAATGTGGTGGTGTAATCTCAAATTCTTATAATTGAATGTATGGGCAAATACTAATGTAATCATCAAATGATATAATATATACAATCTAAGTGATTAATTAATGTGTAAAATCTAAGTGATTGAATCTAAGTGATTTAATTGGTGTGTGTGACTACCAATGGTGGATAAACCTAATATATGTAAATATAAAAGTGGTTTCTAAATAAATAATTTAATCATTATATAATGCCTGTGGAGTGAAAATTAGCAGCAGGGTGAATATCACCAAACTCAGGTGTACAATCAGCAACATAAAATGCAAATGACTATAATAAACATACCAAATAATGCTTAATATAGGCTAAGCTAGACAAATGCAGTTGAGTCTAATACTTCATTTAACCCCAAAGGGAAGAGTGTTTGGAATTTGAAGATCCAATATGTCTCCCTTTGTCTAAGATGAGTGAATCTATTATAATGATGGCTAACGGGGACACTTTCTAAGGGTGTAATTTTAAATTGACATCTACCTAAAGTGCTTTTGGCACATCTATGTCGGGACACACTATGCTTAGGTGATTTTTTCATAACATTCCTTTTATGTTCCCTCCATCTAAGTCGGACCTTTCTACAGGTGCGTCCAATATATTGGACCCCACATGCACAGCTAAGTGCATATATCACATAGCTGGAGTTGCAGGATAAGTGCTCCATAATGTGGTAATCTTCACCTGTCACATATGCATTTATAGATTGTGTCCCATGAGTGATGAATTTACACATGTGACAACGACTGTGTCCACATCTATAAGTACCATGACTGTTATGTGTGTTCCTAATACTATGATTGTGATTCTTATCTTTAGTCTTTTGGACTTTAATCGATTTTTTAGTCATCACTACCTTGCTGGGTGCCAATTTTTGTTTCAGAGTGGGCGCTCTCCTGTATACAATTTTAGGTTGAGGGGTCAGTACTTTCTTTAGCCTCTTCTGGACCTCTTCAGCCACCGGATGATGGATCGCCAGCCCCCGCTTGGGTTGGATGAAGATTTTGGAGCCAGGACGGATCGGTGATACCTGGTGAGGTGAAGACAAGGTAGGATGATCTTCAGGGGCTTAGTGTTAGGTTTATTTAAAGGGGGTTTGGGTTAGATTAGGGGGTATGTGGGTGGTGGGTTGTAATGTTGGGGGGGTGTATTGTATGTTTTTTTTACAGGCAAAAGAGCTGAACTTCTTGGGGCATGCCCCGCAAAGGGCCCTGTTCAGGGCTGGTAAGGTAAAAGAGCTTTGAACTTTAGTAATTTAGAATAGGGTAGGGCATTTTTTTATTTTGGGGGTCTTTGTTATTTTATTAGGGGGCTTAGAGTAGGTGTAATTAGTTTAAAATTGTTGTAATATTTTTCTTATATTTGTAAATATTTTTTTATTTTTTGTAACTTAGTTCTTTTTTATTTTTTTGTACTTTAGTTAGTTTATTTCATTGTAGTTATTTGTAGGAATTGTATTTAATTTATTTATTGATAGTGTAGTGTTAGGTTTAATTGTAGGTAATTGTAGGTATTTTATTTAATTAATTTAATGATAGTATAGTGTTAGGTTTAATTGTAACTTAGGTTAGGATTTATTTTACAGGTAATTTTGTAATTATTTTAACTAGGTAACTATTAAATAGTTCTTAACTATTTAATAGCTTTTGTACATGGTTAAAATAATTACAAAGTTGCCTGTAAAATAAATATTAATCCTAAAATTGCTATAATATAATTATAATTTATATTGTAGCTATATTAGGATTTATTTTACAGGTAAGTATTTAGCTTTAAATAGGAATAATTTATTTAATAAGAGATAATTAATTTTGTTAGATGTAAATTATATTTAAGTTAGGGGGGTGTTAGTGTTAGGGTTAGACTTAGCTTTAGGGGTTAATACATTTATTAGAATAGCGGTGAGCTCCGGTCGTCAGATTAGGGGTTAATAATTGAAGTTAGGTGTCGGCGATGTTAGGGAGGGCAGATTAGGGGTTAATACTATTTATTATAGGGTTAGTGAGGCGGATTAGGGGTTAATAACTTTATTATAGTAGCGGTGTGGTCCGCTCGGCAGATTAGGGGTTAATAAGTGTAGGCAGGTGGAGGCGACGTTGAGGGGGGCAGATTAGGGGTTAATAAATATAATATAGGGGTCGGCGGTGTTAGGGGCAGCAGATTAGGGGTACATAAGGATAACGTAGGTGGCGGCGCTTTGCGGTCGGCAGATTAGGGGTTAATAAGTGTAGGTAGCTGGCGGCGACGTTGTGGGGGGCAGATTAGGGGTTAATAAATATAATATAGGGGTCGGCGGTGTTAGGGGCAGCAGATTAGGGGTACATAAGTATAACGTAGGTGGCGGTCGGCAGATTAGGGGTTAAAAAAAATTAATAGAGTGTCGGCGATGTGGGGGGACCTCGGTTTAGGGGTACATAGGTAGTTTATGGGTGTTAGTGTACTTTAGAGTACAGTAGTTAAGAGCTTTATAAACCGGCGTTAGCCCAGAAAGCTCTTAACTACTGACTTTTTTCCTGCGGCTGGAGTTTTGTCGTTAGATGTCTAACGCTCACTTCAGACACGACTCTAAATACCGGAGTTAGAAAGATCCCATTGAAAAGATAGGATACGCAATTGACGTAAGGGGATCTGCGGTATGGAAAAGTCGCGGCTGAAAAGTGAGCGTTAGACCCTATTTTGAGTGACTCCAAATACCGGAGGTAGCCTAAAACCAGCGTTAGGAGCCTCTAACGCTGGTTTTCACGGCTAACGCCAAACTCCAAATCTAGGCCTAATTGATTAGAAAAATTGTCCTTGCTCGTAAATTCTGCCACCTGATTGGCCACTATAGCCATCAATCAATAGTTCTAAAATGAGCCGTCTATGCAGCTATCTGATATGCCAAAGAAACTGTCAATCAACTGAAGTCCGCGGCAAAAAACTGAGCTGAGCTGAACTCTATGTCAAATTTGCAGCTGGGGCAAGTTACCAATAGAATACTCGCTGACAGACAACACCTCTCTTTATATTTAGACTTGATTGCGTATTGGCCCACCTGATATAAACAAAAGTTTCTATTGGTTCTCATATTAATAGACAGGCAATACTGTCATCGTAAGTGAAAAAGTTAAAAAATACAAAGCACTCGTAGGTGTGAGAGGCATTTCTTACCAACAATCACATTGTTATCTGGCTCGCAAGCACACCGAGTCTACATGATCAACTCGCTGCCAACATGATTTTGTCAATCATTACCCACTATATGCAAGTGCATATGCCCAGTCACAACAAACTTACTAGTGTCTCCAAACATATAACGGTCATCAGCCACAAATCTATAGATCACAATCTCGATGTGTCCACTAGTCTTAACACCTATGAGTATGAAGATCGTTATCCATCAGCACATGGACTCGATCCCTATCTGAAAGCCATCCATACAATGTTAGCCCTAGTGTAATAGTAACTATATGAGCAAATGTACACAACAAGACTGGCGGAGGCTGTCATCAACCAAAAATACTCTCTTGATAACTATAATAGATATATGTATAATAGATGTTAGGTATATGTATATAGAAAAAATTTAATTAAAAAGTGTTCACCTTATTTAAGGATAATCTCCAAGATGAGATAATCTAGTTAATGTGATATTTGGAATGCGGTCCTATAGCAAGATCAAACCCTTGTGATAAAAGTATATATAAATGTGAAGTGATGGAGTGTGAGCACTCCTATTAAGGGGATAATATACCGTGACCCAATCTCGGAATGTGGTAGTGTAATCTCAAATTCTTATAATTGAATGTATGGGCAAATACTAATATAATCATCATATGATATAATATATACAATCTAAGTGATTAATTAATGTGTAAAATCTAAATGATTGAATCTAAGTGATTTAATTGGTGTGTGTGACTACCAATGGTGGCTAAACCTAATATATGTAAATATAAAAGGGGTGTCTAAATAAATAATTTAATCATTATATAATGCCTGTGGAGTTAAAATTAGCAGCAGGGTGAATATCACCAAACTCAGGTGTACAATCAGCAACATAAAATGCAAATGACTATAATAAACATACCAAATAATGCTTAATATAGGCTAAGCTAGACAAATGCAGTTGAGTCTAATACTTCATTTAACCCCAAAGGGAAGAGTGTTTGGAATTTGAAGATCCAATATGTCTCCCTTTGTCTAAGACGAGTGAATCTATTATAATGATGGCTAATGGGGACACTTTCTAAGGGTGTAATTTTGCCCGTCTATTAATATGAGAACCAATAGAACCTTTTGTTTATATCAGGTGGGCCAATACGCAATCAAGTCTAAATATAAAGAGAGGTGTTGTCTGTCAGCGAGTATTCTATTGGTAACTTGCCCCAGCTGCAAATTTGACATAGAGTTCAGCTCAGCTCAGTTTTTTGCTGCGGACTTCAGTTGATTGACAGTTTCTTTGGCATATCAGATAGCTGCATAGACGGCTCATTTTAGAACTATTGATTGATGGCTATAGCGGCCAATCAGGTGGCAGAATTTACGAGCAAGGACAATTTTTCTAATCAATTAGTTTTTTAAACATAGGAACTATGCAATATGCATTACATAACATTTTATACATAAATACTACTGAACACTTCAACATATACTGCTTATAACAATGTTTTTAGTATAGTTTAATCCAATAAATACTGCAGCATGGTGTTGTCCAAACGACGGTTTGTGATTGGTCCTTGTGGACAACATTGTTAGGGGTGGGGCATTAGGTGTTTGTAGTAGTGTAGCCCTATATAAGGATGAAAAATACTGATGAGAAACATGCCTGAGGAAACAGTTTATCTGAGAAACGCGTCGCACTGTTTCTCCATTGGCCATACTTGTGTTGGCACTAAGATGGGTGTTAACATTTTTTATATTTTTTAATAAATATGTTTTTATCTTTATTCACTCGGAGTGCTAAGTATGGTTACTGCTACGCTACATTCAGGGTGTGAACCGTTTACACCAATATACTGCCCTTCTATCTTTTGGATCAGCCAGCTGGATTGCTGTTAAAATCCAGCCTGTCTCTATAGGCATAACAGATTGCCTCTTATACATGTGAGTACCCTGTGTATACAACTGGATATAAATACCCACAAGTTACTATTGACCTGCACCATTGGCGCCTCTATCTATTGCCTTTTTCTACTTATCAAAATGGGATATTAAAGGGATTTTAAACAAAAAAATGTATTTTTTGATTCAGACAAAGCATACCAGTTTACAATTGACTTCTTTTATCAAATTTGCTTAGATCACATGATATTCTGGCCACAATTTATCAAAGGTCTTGCGGACCTGATCCGACTCTGCGGATCAGGTCCGCAAGACCTCGCTAAATGAGGAGAGCAATACGCTCTCTGCATTTAACATTGCACCAGCAGCTCACAAGAGCTGCTGGTGCAACGCCGCCCCCTGCTGACTCGCGGCCAATCGGCCGCCAGCAGGGAGGTGTCAATCAACCCGATTGTATTCAATCGGGTTGATTTCCGGCGATTCCTGTCCGCCTGTTCAGAGCAGGCAGACAGGGTTATGGAGCAGCGGTCTTTAGACAGCTGCTTCATAACTTGTGTTTCTGGTGAGTCTGAAGACTCCATATGGAGCTTGATAAATATGGGCCTCTGTGTTGTTGAGATACCTAGGTAGGTATCTGGATCACTACATGGCAGAGAATAGTGCTGCCATTTAGTTCTATTGGGAATAAATAACATTCTTGCAAAACTGCTGCCATTTAGTGCTCGATAAATTGGGCATACTATTCTGCTTTTCAACCAAAGACACCAAGAGAACAAAGAAAATTTGATAGTAGGAGTAAATAAGAAAGTTGTTTAAAATTGCATACTTTATCTAAAAATGTTGGGTTTCATATCCCTTTAATCGACTTTGGGCCAGAATAGAAGTGGAGCCTTATTGATAGAGCAAGGTGCTCTATCAATATTGCAACTGTGTTGATATTACAAGTACCAGGCTATAAAAGAATTACCAGAGAATGTCAGTGTGGTCAAAATCTCTCAGATCAGTGAGTTATGTGTTGTGCGTGAGCATCACAGTGCCAAAAATGTTAGCGCAAATCAAGACCTGAAGTAAAGTGTTAGGACTACTATAAAAGTATAGAAAAACATGGTAAACACATTAAAATAAAGTATTTCACTCATATTTACATAAATATTAAAAGTAAAATATTATATAAATGTTTTTATTAAAATAAATGTTTAAAAAGTGATTTGAAGGGATATGGTATATGACAAGGTGTTAGACTGGGAAGGGCTCAAAGGTGTATATGAATATGTCTGTATTTGTATGTGTGTAGATATGTAAATGTGTACACATATATACAAATACTTATGTACATGCACATACACATATATGCACTTAGAAATACACACAAATATATATATATATATATATATATATATATACTGTATATATATATATATATATATATATACTCCTTTGAGTCCATCACAAACACCCTGTCATGTACCATTAACACACTTTTATTATTAATATATATTAACCCCTTAGTGACCAGACCACTTTTCCATTTTCTGACCGTTTGGGACCAGGGCTATTTTTACATTTCTGCGGTGTTTGCATTTAGCTGTAATTTTCCTCCTACTCATTTAATGTACCCACACATATTATATACCGTTTTTCTTGCCATTAAATGGATTTTCTAAAGATAACATTGTTTTCATCATATCTTATAATTTACTATAAACAAAATTATAAAATATGATGAAAAAATAGAAAAAAACACACTTTTCCTAAATTTGACCCCCAAAATCTGTTACACATCTATAACCACCAAAAAACACCCATGCTAAATAGTTTCTAAATTTTGTTCTGAGTTTAGAAATACCAAATGTTTACATGTTCTTTGCAATAAGAAGTTATAGGGCAATAAGTACAAGTAGCACTTTGCTATTTCCAAACCATTTCTTTTCAAAATTGGCGCTAGTTACATTGTAACACTGATATCTGTCAGGAATCCCTGAATAACCCTTTACATGTATATATTTTTTTTATTAGACAGCCCAAAGTATTGATCTAGGCCCATTTTGGTATATTTCATGCCGCCATTTCACCGCCAAATACGAACAAATAAACAAAATTGTTCATTTTTTTCACAAACATTTTCACAAACTTTAGGATTCTCACTGAAATTATTTACAAACCGCTTGTGCAATCATGGCAAAAATGGTTGTAAATACTTCTCTGGGATCCCCTTTGTTCAGAAATAGCAGACATTTATGGCTTTGGCATTGCTTTTTGGTAATTAGAAGGCTTCTAAATGCTGCTGTGCACCACACGTATTATGCCCAGCAGTGAAGGGGTTAATTAGGGAACTTGTAGGGTTAATTTTAGCTTTAGTGTAGTAGACAACCCAAAGTATTGAACTAGGCCCATTCTGGTATATTTCCTGCCACCATTTCACCGCCAAATGCGATCAAAAACAAAAACAATTGTTACATTTTTCACAATTTTAGGTTTCTCACTGAAATTATTTACAAACAGCTTGTGCAATCATGGCACAAATGGTTGTAAATGCTTCTCTGGGATCCCTTTTATTCAGAAATAGCAGACATGTATGGCATTGTTGTACACAACCAAAGTACAGTGGCACCACAGCGGCTAGCTTTCCTATTGTTCCAATAATTTAGAGACTATCCAATTACAGTCTCATAAGTATATTCAAGGAAGGGAAGTGGTGCTGTGCAGTATTCAAACATTACATTCTGGTGAGGGAAAGGCCCTCTGTAAAGGACTGCACCTATAGCACTCTTAGCCTGGACTATCATGTGGAGAGAAAACAAGAACGAATAAAATATAACTTTTATTGGTATAAAACTAAAATTAGGGACCCAGTGTAAAAACACATTAAAAACAACTAGAGACCAGTTGATGCTATTCCTGATATTGAATTGCCTTTGAGATATGTTATATATAAACAGGAATTCATGTTGTGTGGTTACTATTATACAGAGCCACCACGTTCTATAGCTCAATATAAAAAAATCAACATTGAGTAATATGTTATATGGTAAGTTAGGACAAGCACTATCACTTGCACTTTATTTGTATTCTGAGATGGAGATATGTACAGATGTTAACACTAATACATGTAATATGTTATGCTTGAACACATGATTAATGTATTTTGATCAAATAATTTATATGTTGGTAACAGTAGTATGGCTTACTTCTCTAAGTATGAGATGAAGGCAATGTAACCACAAAAACAATCTGAGTGTTCAGTTGTTATAATATTGTAGCATTTGCTTTTATTTAGATCAACATATTTGTAGCCATTGAAATGTAATTTCCGACCATATGTCTAATGGCAACACTTTCCAAAGGCTTAATTGTACCATAATCTCTGTAACTGGTTATCTCACAAACCTCGTTGTAGCATATAATTGTACTATTAAATGGAATCGCCACTGTTATAAGTATGTTTGTTTTTGTTAGTTGTTTGTACCAATTTTATTCAATAGTGGTGTTATTAAGGTAATAGGATCAGTATGTGAGATAGTCATTTTAACTATCACTTGTGTGTAACACTAAAGCACCAGACAGCAAACCATAGCTGTTACCCTCGTGTAATATCCCTCTCTAGAGGACTGTGCCTCAAATGAGGTAATACGGTATAAGTCTATGACTGCTTTACATGGAGTGCACATAGAGTTAAGTGTGGTGCTGGCATTCATTTCACAGCAGCGATTAATATATCATTAGACACCTTGGTCATAGGCTCGTAATAGAGTAATCTCTATGAATTACTCAAATTTCATAGCTTTTAAAGCGGTGCTGCAACCATTTTACAAAGCAGCATATTAGTATGAATATTAGTATGATTTAGTAAATATCTAGCTCTCGAATCTGAGAAATATAGTCTAATTATGGCTTTGGCATTGCTTTTTGGTAATTAGAAGGCTGCTAAATGCTGCTGCGCACCACACTTGTATAATGCCCAGCAGTTAAGGGGTTAATTGGGTAGCTTGCAGGGTTAATTTTAGCTTCAGTGTAGAGATCAGCTTCCCACCTGACACATCCCACCCCCTGATCCCTCCCTGACCCCCCTCAAACAACTCTCTTCCCTCCCCCACCTCACAATTGTCACC
This sequence comes from Bombina bombina, assembly GCF_027579735.1. Taxonomy (NCBI): domain Eukaryota; kingdom Metazoa; phylum Chordata; class Amphibia; order Anura; family Bombinatoridae; genus Bombina; species Bombina bombina. Next base: position 469,302,936 of record NC_069499.1, read on the forward strand.
GCCATCTTACATACTGGCAGAAAGTCTGCCAGTACTAAAATAAAATCCATTTTACAAAAAAAAAAAATGTTTTTTTTTTTTTCTAGTCATTCTGCAGTGTTGGATCCCCCTTAGTCCCCAACCTCCCTGATCACCCCTAAACAGCTTTCTAACCCTCCCCCCTCTACCTAGTTGCCGTCATCTTGGGTAGATTGTTAAAAAATACCCTTATTTATACATAAATACATTTTAAAAAAATCAATTTTCTGTAGTGTAGCTGCCCCCCCCTCATATTCCTACCCCCTCCCAGATCCCTTTCCAAATATTTATTTGTCCCCCTATCCCTCTATGGCTTAGACTTTTCTTTAGTGCAGCGGCCCAGGTCCCACCCGACCCCGCCCACTCCTGCCCACCCACTCCATATCGAGGCATCACTGCAATACCCTGGAAGTGGCTGGAAGCGATCATTATCACTTCCAGAGCTTCAAACCCCAGAGGACGTGTCAGGCACCTCCTTGGTCGTTAAACTGACATCCCAATGAGGATGTGCCTGACACGTCCTTGGTTGTTAAGGGGTTAATACGGCTGCACTATCCAACATTCAGAAGCGCTGCCATTTTACTTTAACTTGAGTGGTTTTAGAGCTCAATAGCACAATTTTTTTTGTGCTCCACTTGTAATCCAGGCCTATAGGTCCTAAAAAAAATTTTAGAAATTGTGTGGGAAAAAACTGTGAAAAGTGTTTTCTGTAGTAGAGAAGTTTGTTTTCAAACATATTTTGTTAATGCAAAACACATTTTGATTTTCTATTGAAATAAGATGTCTCTGAACTTAATAATAGATAGCCAAGCTATGTTAACCAAAGTGAAGAGCACATTGGGAAAATTGGAATATACCCCATAGGAAGAAAACAAAAATCTTAAACAACACTGCATCCTGTTAAAAAAATCAAACACAGAGAAAAAAAAGGCTCTGAAATACAATGGGCTGTGGACAAAGCCTCTAGCAAGGGATATTTAAAAAACAACAACATGAAACACTATGAGATTGTAATATAAACTGTTTAAGGGGACACTAAAGTTAGAATTAAAGTTTCATGATTCACATTAAGCAAGCGATTTAAAATAATTTTCCAATATACTTCCATTATCAAAAGTGCACTGTAGATACGTATATGCATTATGTATAGTACATTGTTTGAAATATACATTCAATGCTTGTTGTGCTTGTTTCTGCTGTGAAATACCTTGCTTTTGTGTAAAAGTTGTGCTTGGCCCACACTCCCTACAGTAGCTGAAACCCAATTCTGTAACCTAGGTTTTCTTTCAAAGTGCTACAAATTGCCTACATACTAGACAGTGATTGCTCAGAGCAGTGAACAAACTGATTTACAGCTGGCCCTAACTGGTCACAGAAGATATATAAAGATACTTACCAGGTTTTGCAAGTCATTAATAAATTACTGTGTCAAAACACACTAGGAAGGATATAGTTATAGTCCTACATGCTGCACAATGATCAGGCCCGGGCTAAGCACAGGGCTTACAGGGCATTTGCCTGGTGGTTAATGGCTTGTTGCCTAGCCCTGCCCAGCCACCAACATTTTTATTTGTACATGACGCAGGACCAGCCTGCCCTGCCTTGCTGTGTCTTAGGTTCAAGTCAGGGATGGTCTCACCCACCATCTTGTTTCTGTGAGTACAGCCTTACATTAAAATGATCCTTTCACAACGGCTGCTTCTGTAAGCTGGTTCAGATAGCCAAACACCTGAGTAGGTAAGGAGCATACATGAATATAGCTGCTCATTTTGAAATAGCACTGTTCTTTGTTCTGAATGTGTCTTGTCACCTAATATCTGCCTGTTGCCTGTACTCTAGTATATACTTGCACTTACTGACCCCTTTGTGTTATTACCTAATATCAATCTGAAAACTTTAATTTTGAGTTTAACTGTGTTTTGCCCCTTGAGCATGAGTGTTTCTACAGGGATTTACCAAGTCTCAATTAAGACAGGGCCCACACATCTAGGTGCCCGCCCTCATCCTTCATTAAAGTAGTGGCATTCCTTCAGAGGGGCAGGTGGTGCCTGGGGCACACCTGTATCATATCATGCCCCTCTGTGAGTTCTCCCCTGCAAAAGAGGGCTCACTGTATACAGAACGTATATGCATTTATCTTTATGGTGACAAGTTTTTAAGATGCATTTATCTTTATGATGACAGTTTTTTAAGATGGCCTCAGGAGTCAGCAACAAACGGATATCCAGCAGTATAACAGTTATGGGGTAAACAGGCAGAGTTCATCAATGGTAAATCATTACAGCAATTCAGCAGATATACAGCACCCAGGAGCACAAGTAGTAACACCTATACTTGGGCACAAGTGAGAGAGACTGAGGCCTTTACATAGGGAAGACAGGGTGGGTGGTGATGATGTGATCACCATGTTGCAGTTACACTGCCGTATCACCAGGAGGAGTGTTTCTGTCCATGGCAATGGCCACAGCAGAGCAGAGGAGCAGCGTGACAGAGCCCCCTTCTCAAAGGGTACCTCCGGGACCCTACGTAGGCTTGATGGGATATGCAGCATGTAATCTGGAGACCAAAGAAGGAGCATGCACATCATGGGCAGGAACCAAGGAACGATCTGCCATAGAGTAGCCATTCCAGGAGTCAGCAACAAACGGATATCCAGCAGTATAACAGTTATGGGGTAAACAGGCAGAGTTCATCAATGGTAAATCATTACAGCAATTCAGCAGATATACAGCACCCAGGAGCACAAGTAGTAACACCTATACTTGGGCACAAGTGAGAGAGACTGAGGCCTTTACATAGGGAAGACAGGGTGGGCAGTGATGATGTGATCACCATGTTGCAGTTACACTGCCGTATCACCAGGAGGAGTGTTTCTGTCCATGGCAATGGCCACAGCAGAGCAGAGGAGCAGCGTGACAGAGCCCCCTTCTCAAAGGGTACCTCCGGGACCCTATGTAGGCTTGATGGGATATGCAGCATGTAATCTGGAGACCAAAGAAGGAGCATGCACATCATGGGCAGGAACCAAGGAACGATCTGCCATAGAGTAGCCATTCCAGGAGTCAGCAACAAACGGATATCCAGCAGTATAACAGTTATGGGGTAAACAGGCAGAGTTCATCAATGGTAAATCATTACAGCAATTCAGCAGATATACAGCACCCAGGAGCACAAGTAGTAACACCTATACTTGGGCACAAGTGAGAGAGACTGAGGCCTTTACATAGGGAAGACAGGGTGGGCGGTGATGATGTGATCACCATGTTGCAGTTACACTGCCGTATCACCAGGAGGAGTGTTTCTGTCCATGGCAATGGCCACAGCAGAGCAGAGGAGCAGCGTGACAGAGCCCCCTTCTCAAAGGGTACCTCCGGGACCCTACGTAGGCTTGATGGGATATGCAGCATGTAATCTGGAGACCAAAGAAGGAGCATGCACATCATGGGCAGGAACCAAGGAACGATCTGCCATAGAGTAGCCATTCCAGTGTACGAGGTACTGTAGTTGCCTGCGCCTGTATCTGGAGTCCAGGATCTTGACAACCTCATACTCAGGGTCCCCATGAATCAGGAGCGGGGGAGGAGGTGGTCGGAGCTGAGTATATCTGTTCTTGATGTAAGGCTTGAGTAATGAGATGTGGAAGACAGGGTGTATGCGCAGGGTTCTGGGCAAGGCCACTTTGTAGGCAACAGGAGACAGTCTTTTAAGGATCTCGTAGGGGCCAATAAACCTAGGCCCTAATTTGTGACTGAGTTGATGTAGACGAATATGTAGAGACCCAAACACGGTCACCTACCGAAAAGGCACAAATAGAAGCTCTATGATGATCAGCAAACCTCTTGTATCTGGAGACAGCTGAACGTAACTGAAAGCGAATATGTTGCCAATGAATAGTGAGGTTAGTAAAGTGTTCGTCTGCAGCAGGAACCCCTTTGGACAGAGCAGAAAGAGGAAAGACACAAGGTTGTAACCTGCTGTGGCTTGAAATGGAGAACATTGTAGAGAAGAGTGCCAATGAGTGTTCTATGCCAGCTCAACTAGGGGCAACAACTCAGACCAGTTGGTATGGAGAGAATTAACAAAAGTTCTGAGATAGGCTTCGAGATCTTGATTCACTCTCTCAGTCAGCCTATTAGTCTAGGATGGTAGTCGGATGACAAGGAAACTGTGGTTCCATTCGACTTGTAAAAGGCTCTCCAAAAGGCAGAGATGAATTGTGGACCTCTGTCGGAAACAATACGGGAATGCCATGAATTCGTACCACATGTAACAGAAAAAGAGACAATAAATCTTGGGCAGATGGCAGTCTCTTTAAGGGTGCAAAATACCACAACCCAGATAACCGTATGATGGTCAGAGGGAGGGAGGTCCACAATGAAATCTATTGTTATGTGTGTCCAAGGTTGTTTGGGAATGGACAAGGGTTGGAGTAAGTCAGGAGGCAAGGATCGAGGAGTCTTATTGGCAGCACAAGTCGTGCAGGCTTTCACATAATCCTGAGCATCGGTCTTCATGATAGGCCACCATACATGCTTGGAAAGATGCTTAAAAGTTTTTGCTAAACCAGGATGTCCTGAAAGTTTACTATCATGAGCCCAGGATAGCACAGGGGTGCATAGGTTCAGAGGTACAACGAAGATATCAGGAGCTGTGGGGGCTTCAGGAGGCTTTCTAGACTGGGCACATTGCAGTCTTTAAAGAAAAGAGGTGTTAAGTTGAGCAACCACACAGGAGGGGGGTATGAAGTGTTCAATAGGAGTGTCAGTGGAATCACTTGACTGTGGAAACTGACGGGAAAGGGTGTCAGCCTTTTTGTTCTTGGTCCCAGGAAGATAAGAGACCACAAAGTTAAAACTGGAAACGAACAAGGCCCACCTGGCCTGTCGAGGATTGAGTCTCAAGGTACGTCATATTCTTGTGGCCAGTGAGAATCTGAATGGGATTGGCGGTACCCTCTAGCCAATGACGCCATTCAGTCAGAGCCATCTTAATGGCTAGGAGTACACGATTACCCACATCATAGTTCTTCTCTGCAGGAGTAAAGCGCTTGGAGAAAAAGGCAACAGGGTGCAACTTGGAGGATAAAGGATCCCTTTGGGTTAGGACTGCTCCAGCTCCAATCGGAGGCGTCAACCTATAAAGTGAACTGCAGGTCAGGATCAGGATGGCGGAGCACATGATCAGAACAAAAGGCCTTTTTCAGGTGAGAGAAGGCATCTACGGCTTTGGGAGGCCAGGTTTTGCAGTCTCTGTTCCGTTTAGTTAACTCAGTGAGGGGACCAACTATTTGGGAGAAGTTTTTTATAAACTTGCGGTAATAATTAGAGAACCCCAAGAATCTCTGTACTTCCTTTAATGAGGTGGGTTGAGGCCATTCCAGGACTGTTGTGAGCTTAGAAGGATCCATGGCAAAACCCTCCTTTGAGATAACATAGCCAAGGAACTGGATCTGAACTTGGTCAAATTCACATTTCTCCAGTTTGGCTACCAGGGAATGGCCTCTGAGGCAATGAAGTACCTGTCTCACATGTTCATGATGCACCTCAAAGGTGGAGGAGAAAATAAGGATGTCATCCAGATAGAAGATGACAGTGCGATTGAGGAGGTCACGGAAGACATAGTTGACAAATGCCGGAAGACAGCAGGGGCATTACACAGCCAAAAAGGCATTACAAGGTATTTGTAATGCCCTGATCTTGTGTTGAAGGCAGTCTTCCATTCATGCCCTGGCAAAATACGAACAATATTATATGCCCCACGTAAATCCAACTTAGTAAAGTAGCGAGCATTCTGGAGCGCATCATAATGTTCAGTGATTAACGGAATAGGATAGTGATTCTTGATAGTGATGTTGTTAAGGGCTCTGTAGTCGATACAGGGTCTGAGCCTACCATCCTTCTTACTGACAAAAAAGAAGCCAGCCCCGGCAGGAGAAGAGGAAGAGTGAATAAAACCTTTAGCTAGGTTCTCTTGAATATACTCTTCCGTGGCCTTGGTTTCAGCTTTGGAGAGTGGATAAGTCTTCCCTTTAGGAAGTGGGGCTCCAGGAAAGAGGTCAATCTTGCAGTCGTAAGGACAGTGGGGTGGCAGCACATCAGCTGCTTTCTTTTCAAAAACACCAGTAAAATCCACGTAAATTGAGGGAAGGCTTGAAGGGGTCTGTAGGCTGGCAATGGGGATATGGCGTAATGGAGTACCTTTAGCCAGACAGAAGTGGAAGCAGGATGTACCCCAGGAGGCCAACTGTCCCTCAGTCCAGTTGAACTGTGGATTGTGTATACAGAGCCAAGGACGACCAGGATTACTTGTTGTGCTGGAGAATGAATGACATTGAACTGCAACTGTTCGGTATGAAGGACTCCCACATTCATGGTTAGGGGTTCTAATTCAAAATGAATTAAACCTGATCCAAGGGGCGTGCCATCCAGAGCAGTTATTTTAAGACAGAGTTTTTTCTGCAGAAGAGCCAATCAGTATGCAAGACTGGGCCGCTCACTTACGCATCTCCTTGGAGAACAGAGGAATTTGTTTACCCGGCATTTCCTTGGATACCTGGGGCTCTGATATTTCTATGCAGCGCGTTGTTGCGTGATGACGTCACGCCGCGTCTGCTTGGAATCAGCTGTAGCATAACGCTTAGGTTGATTTATTATGTGCGGGAAGGAGCGGCCCAGTTTTGCATACTGATTGGCTCTCACTTGGGAATGGGTGGGTATTTAAGGTGTGGGTTTTATGCTTTACGTTATCCGGTCTGAATACCATTGAGAAAGGCTCACGGTAGAGCCGAAACGTCTGGTTTCTTGTTTGTTGAATAAATCGGATTGCTGAACAAAACACCTGTGTGCCGGCTGTTCTTGGATCTCACCAGACAACGGAGTCCGTCCGTTGGATCCGGTCCCTTCCTACTGTATGTACTTTCTTTGGCTGAGCACCAGGTGGCTGTGAACTAAGTGTGTGCCGTTTCCTTCAACCAATTTGTATTAACATTTCTTTGAAACGTGCACCCAACCATTTGATACTTTAAGTTACATTGACTTTGCTGCTATATTTGTGGATAATATTCAGGACCTGCTCTGTTATTATAAACAGGGAACTCTACTAACTTACATCTGCACGGAGTTGGATTGGTATGGAAGCAACAAACACTACTCAGGAGGTGTCTACTATTGAGGATCCATACGGACATATAGAGGACTTTGCCTTCACAGAGGCAGATGTGGCCCGCATTCGCTGTGAGGCAGACCTGCAGGAGTTAGAGGAAACGAGAGGTGAGACACCTAATAATATTTATCATAAGCTTTTGCATCTTGAAAAGAAAGAAGTAGATTTTCACCTACATGCGGTATATTTATCAAAATACCACAAATTGAAATTCATACCTAGAGGGTTTAGGGTAAAAAATATTTCCACTTTGGGTAGAAATAACATTGATTTCTGTAGGAGGTGGTGTGGTATTTTAAGTAAATGTTCCCATGACCTTATGCTTTTGGTAATAGAGGAGGTTTCTAAGCTTAAATTAAATGTTAGAAAGGAAATTTACACTGTAAAGGAATCTTTACTGACTGTTCTCACATATGACACCACCACTGACTGGATCTGTAAACTTAAGACCCAAATTGACAAGTACAAACAGGATCTCTTGACCTTTAAAAACAAAAAATTTGTTACTGTTGAAAACTATTACAGAGAGAAAAAGGTGTACAGCTGGCTGTTTGGAAGGGATAATATTTGGGCCGGACGTAGGAGACAACCTTTTAATAAAAACAGACGGATTAACCTCACTACAGTTGACAGCAGTGGGGGGGATTCCTCAGAAGGTGAGAACCAGACCACAATTGTCAGCACACATAGTGGGGTAACTACACGCTCTGCTCAAAAGCCCCCTTTAGCCGTTGGCCCAGAGGTGGAAGCCTCAGGAGGGGGAGGGGCAAGACAAAAAAATCAACAGATTTGCACTACTTCCCTTATAGAATCACATAAGAACATACCTGTGTCTAGGGATAACCTGACAGGTGCTGAAATTCTTCATTATCATAGCTTCCACCCTAAATTTCAAAAGGATGGTGTCAGTTCCTCTCAACTCCTGCGGGTCGTCCGCAATAACACGGATGACTCCCGCAAGGAGAAACAAATTGCTGAGATGTCTGAAAAATTCCTGGAGAGAGGCTATCCATCTACGCTTTTAGAACAACAATGCTGTGAGGCAAGGAGATTATCACAGGATTCACTAACTACCAAAAGGATCAGGAATGAACAGCCAAAGCGGCTGAACCTCATAACAACTTACACCCCGGGGTCTAAGTTGGTACAGAGTGTGATCAAGAAAAACTGGTTGATGCTTTCTAAGGACACTAGCCTTCCCTTTGTTGATACGCCAGAACCACGATTGGTATATAAACGGGCGAGTAACCTTAGGGATTTATTGGTGTTAAGTGACCCAACACACTGCTACGAGAAACAGATGTGGTTGACTAGAGACAAACCAGGATGCTACAGATGTGGCAATTGCGTTACCTGCAATAATCTTCTAATTGGGGCCTCCTTTCAACATCCCCATAACAACAAGCGATATAAGATCAAGCACAGACTCACATGTTCTTCAGAGTTTGTGGTTTACGCAATTATTTGTCCTTGCTCCAAATATTACATTGGCAAAACGGTGACGCCGTTCAAGGAACGTCTGGCCAACCATAAGACAGCCATTCGTCAGGCCATTGATAAGGGACGGTCGGAACAGCCGGTGGCACGCCACTTTGCGAAAGCAGGCCATAATGTATCCTCTTTACGAGTAATGCTAATTGACCATGTCCCTCGCCATAGGCGGGGTGGTGACAGGGGCCGAGCCCTGTTGAAGATGGAAGCCCGGTGGATTTTCACCCTGGATAATTGTTGCACCTCGGGGACTAAATGCCAATATTGACTTTGGCTGCTGTTACAAATAAATCTGGACACCAAGGGAGTCATCCTGTTTGATGTTTTTCTACCTATTCCTCTAGTGCATGATGTTAATACAATTGTATTACTAAATCTTGGGTTGGTTTTTGATACTACCCACATGCCTTGATACCGAGTTGGGTATAGAAGGCTGTGCTATGTGTTTACCCTTGGGTTTTTGTAGCGCTGTAAATAACCACCCTTGTTTTTCGCTTATATATATATTGTGTTAAATATCCCTATATACATTATCTAGATACCATGTTTTCTGTAAATATATATCACCGTTGTGGTTGTTTTTGGGCTTTCACTCATGGCTCATTTATTTTACTTTATTCACTGACTAATCACGCCCATCGGTTGTATGGCTGTACTCGCTCACTTACGCATCTCCATGGAGACCGGAGGTATTTGTTTACCCGGCGTTTCCTTGGATACATGGGGCTCTGATATTTCTATGCAGTGCTTTGTTGTGTGATGACGTCACGCCGCGTCTGCTTGGAATCAGCTGTAGCATAATGCTCAGGTTGATTTATTATGTGCGGGAAGGAGCGGCCCAGTCTTGCATACTGATTGGCTCTCACTTGGGGAGGGGTGGGTATTTAAGGTGTGGGTTTTGTGCTTTACGTTATCCGGTCTGAATACCATTGAGAAAGGCTCACGGTTTCTTGTTTGTTGAATAAATCGGATTGCTGAACAAAACTCCTATGTGCCGGCTGTTCTTGGATCTCACCAGACAACAGAGTCCGTCCGTTGTATCCGGTCTCTTCCTACTATATATATATATATATACAAACATACATATATATAAGGCAGTAAGGCACATACTGAGTGTAATATTCACCATGTTTAGCATATAGAAATAAATCTATGCAATGCATTGGATTTGTATGTGATTTGTTTGAACACCAAAAGGACACAGGAAATGTGATTCCCATAATAACACAATAAAAAAGAATATATGGCAAGGAATACTAACAGCAGAATAATAAACAGTTGGGCTTTAGAAAATAGAGCAGTTTGTTGCCCAAAAATGAAAAAAGGCACCATTAAGAGAGAATGTAATACTATTAGACTATTAGCTGCTTATCCCACTGCATAAGGATGCAATTAGGAATTAGCTGTATTTGGCTTTAAAAATCTATCACTGAGTCCCAGTTCTCCCCCAGTCCCAGAGTACCCAACTGACTGTCAGTGCCACTGCATCACACCTCATAACGTTATGTTATCCAGTATAAGCCTTGCCTATTGCATAGAGCAGCCACCACCACTATAGATGTGATCAGGATGATTAGCAATGGCTCTCAGACATGACAGACTTGTTGGCCACAAGGTGAGGTCATTTCTGAGGAGGAGAGCCATGCTAATCATCCTGATCACATCTATGGTGGTGGTGGCTGCTCTATGCAATAGGCAAGGATACCGGATAACATAACATTATGAGGTGTGATTGCAGTCTGTTCAGAAGCCAGAGATCACACAACTGTCATATCAAAAAATGAGTATGGTGTCATTTATCTGTTTTGATTACTTATTCTACAACTGAGAAAATAATACTTTAGTTTTAGTGCATTTTCCCAAGGCTAACATTATTCAGGCATTACTCTGTGTCAGCTGTAAAAGTTCACAATGTAAACAAAGGTCCTCTAAGTCCAAGCCCTCCACCGTATTACACTGTCAGTGTGCACCTGCTGCCCCCCGGCAATATTTTTTTTTTAAACTGCCTTCTAAATTAGGTGCCTTCTTAGCTGTTGCGCTCTGTGTGACCACACAGGTTGCACACCCCAAAGACCGGCCCCGAGTCTGATGATCTGATCCCCTCCATGATCCAAGTCCAACACAACCTCACCTCAATAAAAAAAAGCGGTCTCCCGCAGTCCCCACTGCCTGTCAGTGCAACTGCTCACTGCTGCATAATCGGACTGGTCCTCTTGATCATAACGTTTATGTTAACTTACACCGGCCCCAGTAACAGTTCCAGTATTACCCCTTGCCTTCAAATTCACAGTCACAGTGTCACACAAGTCAGGCTTTTTTTTTTTTTTTACACTACTTAATACAGTTTTTACCCTACCGGTATGGAGTGTAATGGTCTGTTCCTCAGGCAGGGGCCAGGGCAGCAGCTGATGATGTCATTTGGTCTAGGTGTCCTCTGGCTCCACCTCTGTCTCTTAAAGCTGAAGAGGCGCAACCACGGGCTGCTTAGGTCAGGAGTCAGACAACAGGAGTGTCAGTGGATGCACAGCAGTCTCAGTCTCACTCTGTTCCCTGTTGTGGTCCTTGCTTTGCACATGCTTTGCACATGCACAACAGGGAGTCAAACAACTCCAGTCAGTATGTTCTCCAGTCAGTAAACTCCAGTTAGTATGCTGTCAATCACCAGGAGAACATACATGACCAGCGTTGATTGTCCCCCAACAAAATAAGAGGCCTCTTTAGAGATACCTCTATAATAGGTTTTTAAATAAAATTTTATTTTTAATTTCAAGCTGCTCCAAATGTCAGGTGCGGCTGTCCCTCACCTGCCTCCTATGAGTGCACATCATATATATATATATATATATATATATATAAGCAGCAGGAGAGCACTCTCACTTCTAAGTCAATCTGCCAGGGTGCATGCAGGAGTTGAATAATAGCAATGAACAAATGGCAGCACTCACTGGTCCTTTAAATGTATATTTTATTGTTTGACGTTTCGGGGACCGTATCCCCTTCCTCAGACAGAGAACATATAGAAAATGCATCCATTTATACAAACAAACACCAATGAAACACAGGACCCACCCCCAAAAGTGAAAAAAACCGCCAAAGGTTGTTATAGCAACCTCCCAAACAATGTACACACCCACACAGCTCTCCCAATGAACAGGAGAGTGAGCATATGAAAATCATAACAGTTCTCATTAATTCATATATAATCAGAAATAGCAATATAAAGCCTACCTTCTGTTGTACATAACCAAAACCATAGCTTACATCTGTTACTACCTAACATGCAACAGTTGTTAAAGTTGAAAGCATAAGCGATACTGGCATGAAGGAAATCAGCACATCACATTGAAACAATATACATCGGGCATCAAATAATTTTGTTGTAATCCTCACATATTTGTTAAGAGGGAGCCATGCAATACACGATCAGACACATATAGGTAAAAACCGCTACTAGTTACATACCTAACGGAGCAGGCGAACAAGGACCGCACATAAGGCAAAAGTCAAGGGGCAGCACTACCAGTGTATCTCCCGGAAGCGGCGTCTGGTATGTCATTACGCTAACCAGATGTAAACAAAGCAGCAGCTGTCATCCCAGAGACACGCTGGTATTGCTTTAGGCAAATCTCTAGTCCATACACCACACGTTCAAACAGGGGCGTGATTACCTACTCAGCACTCAGACAACAGCTCATGCAGGAATCATTGATGTGGTGTATGGACTAGAGATTTGCCTAAAGCAATACCAGCGTGTCTCTGGGATGACAGCTGCTGCTTTGTTTACATCTGGTTAGCGTAATGACGTACCAGACGCCGCTTCCGGGAGACACACTGGTAGTGCTGCCCCTTGACTTTTGCCGTATGTGCGGTCCTTGTTTGCCTGCTCCGTTAGGTATGTAACTAGTAGCGGTTTTTACCTATATGTGTCTGATCGTGTATTGCATGGCTCCCTCTTAACAAATATGTGAGGATTACAACAAAATTATTTGATGCCCGATGTATATTGTTTCAATGTGATGTGCTGATTTCCTTCATGCCAGTATCGCTTATGCTTTCAACTTTAACAACTGTTGCATGTTAGGTGGTATCAGATGTAAGCTATGGTTTTGGTTATGTACAACAGAAGGTAGGCTTTATATTGCTATTTCTGATTATATATGAATTAATGAGAACTGTTATGATTTTCATATGCTCACTCTCCTGTTCATTGGGGGAGCTGTGTGGGTGTGTACATTGTTTGGGAGGTTGCTATGACAACCTTTGGCGTTTTTTTTTTCACTTTTGGTGGTGGGTCCTGTGTTTCATTGGTGTTTGTTTGTATAAATGGATGCATTTTCTATATGTTCTCTGTCTGAGGAAGGGGATACGGTCCCCGAAACGTCACACAATAAAATGTACATTTAAAGGACCAGTGAGTGCTGCCATTTGTTCATTGCTATATATATATATATATATATATGATAATGTTAATATAACATATATATATCTATAGGAATAGATATATATGTATAGGTATATAAAGATAAATATAGAGGAATATATATTTACAATAAAAATAAAATTTTCCTGTATGTGAAGAACATTGGAATGTGAAATATTAATAACAACTGTCGGGTTAGAGCGCGAGCGATAATATTTTTCTTATGCACTCTCCATTGAAGTCTATCGGGGAGAATACGTTAACATGGTCTGCGCTGCAGTACCTGTTGACGCTCTACAAATAACTGATGATAATAATAATATTCAAAGTCCTTTGGTTAGCACGCGTTGGGTTATGCTCACTAGCAAAGTTTTTAATTTCAACTTGTAATATGCGCACAAAAAGCATACTTCTAGAAAATTTACACTCTAGCAAAAGCACTAAATCGCGTGCCACTTGTAATCTAGCCTAGATTATGCTATCTAAACTGACAGAAATAACCAATGTAAACAAAACTAGATACAAACAAAAGTTTAAATTGTACAAAGAACCTTGCATTTTATTTTTAATATGCATCAGTCTGAAAGATTTCTAGCAGTGCCAGGTGAACCCATTTAAATCCTCCCAACGTTCTGCGGCTCTATCATTTATGACTGTCTCTGCAGGGTCTCTATGCTGCTATGTGGGTCAGTGGTTACAGAAGTGTTTGTTAATATAATGAATCTGTTAAATGTAAAAATCACTGATCTATATATACACATGGTAGTGGGATCTTAGCTATGAGGCAAAGTAGGACAGATTCCATTGTGCAGATCAATAATTCAGACAAAAATAAATTGTGTACCTAAGATTTTACACTGTGTTTTCTCTAAGGAGAATTAACTTTGTAAGTTGTAGACATGTTTATAGAGTCAGCATCATAAAAAACTGCTGAACCTTCAATTTCTTGAGCAGACACAGCAAACCCGGTTTTAAAAAAAAAAATCTGTAGTTTTGCACATTTTTTGCTTTCTAGATTTCATGATATTGAACTGAAAAGCATATTTCAAACATTAGTTAATAATAAATAATATATAGTTGCGTACAGTTTTAATTTATCTTTTTAAGCAATAAATGCACCACTGGTGAATTGTTAAGCTACAGACATAAAATTAAATATTGCACAGTACAGTTACATAACCATAGTTTAATGCAGCTACCATAATATAATACACTGTAAACCATCCGGTGTTGGTGTGGTTAAGCAGAATTCACTTTTTACAATGCCCCAGTTCTTACTTCCAACTGCTTATCTCTGTAAAATGAATGGCTACATTATGTTCATAATAACCTTAGATTTACTAGGTTATACGTTAGATACTGTCCTGAACGCACACATCAATCACATGCTTCATTTATTTTAGGTCTACTTTGTACAGCATGATGGCATTTGTCTTTATCATTTATTTTGCTTCCAATATCTTTGGTTTTCTTACATCCATGGCCAGTATATACATAAATGTGGATTGCAGCACCACCTAGTGGCTGTCGCACTATTTTTTTTTTTAAACTACACTGTAAGTGCATTTTCAGGTCACAGATTTTATTGCGTTCCTGTCTGATACATTTAACTTCTTCACTACCAAACACATCTACATAGCAAAACAGTTATATACAGCATTAAACATACCTATTCATTTTAAATCCAGTTTTGGCCAGTTTTACCCTCTGTGCAACAACAAAACTCATTAAGGAGCGGTATAAGAATGAAATAAGAAGGGTAAGGGAGCGGAAAAAAACAAAAAACATATTTCAAGGAACTAGATGACAAAGGGAAGAAATGTAAATGTAATAAAAAATATAAACCAACAGGCATTTCTAATGTGTCTATCAAATTTTATACAAGAATACAATAGGCTTAGTGAGCCCTCAGTGTAGCATTTCTCAACAGATTCCTGACAAAGCTCACTTGCTATTTAATGACCACTTATATAAAGCAAAAACGTGATCAAATTCCATTAACCAGCATCTAGAAGCCCAGCATGACTGTGTGCCAAGCAGTTGTATTTAGGTCACAGCCCTGCATGCTATTGGTAGACTAACACAACACCTGACAGACTGCAGCACTGGTACATAGTGAAGCACTGTTTGCTTTACCAAATCTAGAGCTGAAGGTGTATTTAGCAGTGATACTAGAACTTACTGACATCTACACCAATTGCTGCCTTGGCTGGATTTATTGGCTTATGCCCTCTCTAAGATAAAAGCAGTACATTGCTGTAAAGTACAGCACTCACATATATTGTTCTGCATATTTGCAGTAACTGCTCTGTTGCACCTGTTTCTCAAATACAAATTTTCATGCAGATCTGCATTTGCTCCCCTGCAAAGGATTGGAGGGATTAGTTTGTAACAGTTCACTCTTATTTTATACTTTGATTAGCAGAGACATTTTAGCAATAGGTAGTATAGGATAAGAATCTTTAAAAAGAACTAGTTACTTTTGACAACTTATTTTATGCCTTGTATCTAATAACAAATTATGACTATTTTTATAAGATTTAATTTGAACATTTTCTATTAATCAGAACAAAATGTTTGTGCCTTGAAGATGAAAGTTGATAACAATTCTTCTAGCATTTTGTGGACTGTGTTGTACCTCATGAAGTAGTATATTGCTATCATGATGGTGAGGAAAAGGAAACTGACAAAGTAAGACAGACAAACCGTTACAACCCTTAGTGTAGGTCTTTCTTTTAGAGAAGGTATCAGTGAGTACAATTTCCTACACCATCAACAGGCGATTAGAAATTTAGGAAACTGACAGGAAGAGGTCTTTCAGTTCCAAAGCCACAACAGAATCAGAAGACAAGTTTCTGAGAGTCAACAGCTTGCAAGATAGGCGGTTTACAGCTTTAAGCTCAGATTAACATTGGTTGAAATAGCAGGATTGACTAGTCAAATTGGAGAGAAAAAGCCTTACGCCTAGATTTAGAGTTTGGCGTTAGCCGTCAAAACCAGCGTTAGAGGCTACTAACGCTGGTTTTTGGCTACCGCTGGTATTTAGAGTCAGTCAGGAAAGGGTCTAACGCTCACTTTGCAGCCGCGACTTTTCCATACCGCAGATCCCCCTACGCCAATTGCGTATCCTATCTTTTCAATGGGATCTTTCTAACGCCGGTATTTAGAGTCGTGGCTGAAGTGAGCGTTAGAAATCTAACGACAAAACTCCAGCCGCAGAAAAAAAGCCAGGAGTTAAGAGCTTTCTGGGCTAACGCCGGTTCATAAAGCTCTTAACTACTGTGCTCTAAAGTACACTAACACCCATAAACTACCTATGTACCCCTAAACCGAGGCCCCCCACATCGCCGCCACTCTATTAAAATTTTTTAACCCCTAATCTGCCGACCGCACACCGCCGCCACTTACATTATCCCTATGTATCCCTAATCTGCTGCCCCTAACACCGCCGACCCCTATATTATATTTATTAACCCCTAATCTGCCGTCCCCAACGTCGCCTCCACCTACCTACAATTATTAACCCCTAATCTGCCGACCGGACCTCACCGCTACTCTAATAAATGTATTAACCCCTAAAGCTAAGTCTAACCCTAACACCCCCCTAAGTTAAATATAATTTAAATCTAACAAAATAAATTACCTCTTATTAAATAAATTATTCCTATTTAAAGCTAAATACTTACCTGTAAAATAAACCCTAATATAGCTACAATATAAATTATAATTATATTGTAGCTATTTTAGGATTAATATTTATTTTACAGGCAACTTTGTATTTATTTTAACCAGGTACAATAGCTATTAAATAGTTCATAACTATTTAATAGTTACCTAGTTAAAATAATTACAAAATTACCTGTAAAATAAATCCTAACCTAATTAACAATTAAACCTAACACTACACTATCAATAAATTAATTAAATAAAATACCTACAATTATCAACAATTAAACCTAACACTACACTATCAATAAATTAATTAAATACAATACCTACAAATAAATACAATTAAATAAACTAACTAAAGTAGAAAAAATAAAAAAAGAACTAAGTTACAAAAAATAAAAAAATATTTACAAACATTAGAAAAATATTACAACAATTTTAAGCTAATTACACCTACTCTAAGCCCCCTAATAAAATAACAAAGCCCCCCAAAATAAAAAAATGCCCTACCCTATTCTAAAATTAAAATAGAAAAGCTGTTTTACCTTACCAGCCCTTAAAAGGGCCTTTTGCGGGGCATGCCCCAAAGAATTCATCTCTTTTGCCTGGAAAAAACAGAATTTATGCTTACCTGATAAATTACTTTCTCCAACGGTGTGTCCGGTCCACGGCGTCATCCTTACTTGTTGGATATCTCTTCCCCAACAGGAAATGGCAAAGAGTCCCAGCAAAGCTGGCCATATAGTCCCTCCTAGGCTCCGCCCACCCCAGTCATTCGACCGACGGACAGGAGGAAATATATATAGGAGAAACCATATGGTACCGTGGTGACTGTAGTTAGAGAAAATAATTCATCAGACCTGATTAAAAAACCAGGGCGGGCCGTGGACCGGACACACCGTTGGAGAAAGTAATTTATCAGGTAAGCATAAATTCTGTTTTCTCCAACATTGGTGTGTCCGGTCCACGGCGTCATCCTTACTTGTGGGAACCAATACCAAAGCTTTAGGACACGGATGAAGGGAGGGAGCAAATCAGGTTACCTAAACGGAAGGCACCACAGCTTGCAAAACCTTTCTCCCAAAAATAGCCTCCGAAGAAGCAAAAGTATCAAATTTGTAAAATTTGGCAAAAGTGTGCAGTGAAGACCAAGTCGCTGCCTTACATATCTGATCAACAGAAGCCTCGTTCTTGAAGGCCCATGTGGAAGCCACAGCCCTAGTGGAGTGAGCTGTGATTCTTTCAGGAGGCTGCCGTCTGGCAGTCTCATAAGCCAATCGGATGATGCTTTTAAGCCAAAAGGAAAGAGAGGTAGAAGTCGCTTTTTGAACTCTCCTTTTACCAGAATAAACAACAAACAAGGAAGATGTTTGTCTGAAATCTTTTGTAGCCTCTAAATAGAATTTTAGAGCATGGACTACGTCCAAATTGTGTAACAAACGTTCCTTCTTTGAAACTGGATTCGGACATAAAGAAGGTACAACTATCTCCTGGTTAATATTTCTGTTAGAAACAACCTTAGGAAGAAAACCAGGCTTAGTACGCAAAACCACCTTATCTGCATGGAACACCAGATAGGGCGGAGAACACTGCAGAGCAGATAACTCTGAAACTCTTCTAGCAGAAGAAATTGCAACCAAAAACAAAACTTTCCAAGATAGTAACTTAATACCTATGGAATGTAAAGGTTCAAACGGAACCCCTTGAAGAACTGAAAGAACTAGATTTAGACTCCAGGGAGGAGTCAAAGGTCTGTAAACAGGCTTGATCCTAACCAGAGCCTGAACAAATGCTTGAACATCTGGCACAGCTGCCAGTCTTTTGTGTAGTAAGACAGATAAAGCAGAGATCTGTCCCTTTAGAGAACTTGCAGATAATCCTTTCTCCAAACCTTCTTGTAGAAAGGAGAGAATCTTAGGACTTTTTATCTTATTCCATGGGAATCCTTTGGATTAACACCAACAGATATATCTTTTCCATATTTTATGGTAAATCTTTCTAGTTACCGGTTTTCTGGCCTGAACCAGAGTATCTATCACAGAATCTGAAAACCCACGCTTCGATAGAATCAAGCGTTCAATCTCCAAGCCGTCAGCTGGAGGGAGACCAGATTTGGATGCTCGAATGGACCCTGAACAAGAAGGTCCTGTCTCAAAGGTAGCTTCCATGGTGGAACCGATGACATATTCACAAGGTCTGCATACCAAGTCCTGCGTGGCCACGCAGGAGCTATCAAGATCACCGAGGCCCTCTCCTGATTGATCCTGGCTACAAGCCTGGGAATGAGAGGAAACGGTGGAAATACATAAGCTAGGTTCAATGTCCAAGGTGCTACTAGTGCATCTACTAGAGTCGCCTTGGGATCCCTTGATCTGGACCCGTAGCAAGGAACCTTGAAGTTCTGACGAGACGCCATCAGATCCATGTCTGGAATGCCCCATAATTGAGTTATTTGGGCAAAGATCTCCGGATGGAGTTAGCACTCCCCCGGATAGAATGTCTGACAACTCAGAAAATCCGCCTCCCAGTTTTCCACACCTGGGATGTGGCAGGAGTGATCCTCCGCCAATTGTATTATTTTGGTCACTTCTTTCATCGCCAGGGAACTCCTTGTTCCCCCCTGATGATTGATATACGCAACGGTCGTCATGTTGTCTGATTGGAACCTTATGAATCTGGCCTTTGCTAGTTGAGGCCAAGCCCTGAGAGCATCGAATATCGCTCTCAGTTCCAGAATGTTTATCGGGAGAAGAGACTCTTCCCGAGACCATAGGCCCTGAGCTTTCAGGGATTCCCAGACCGCGCCCCAGCCCACTAGACTGGCGTCGGTCGTGACAATGACCCACTCTGGTCTGCGGAAGCTCATTCCCTGGGACAGATGGTCCAGGGTCAGCCACCAACGGAGTGAATCTCTGGTCTTCTGATCTACTTGAATCATTGGAGACAAGTCTGTATAGTCCCCATTCCACTGTTTGAGCATGCACAGTTGTAATGGTCTTAGATGAATTCGTGCAAAAGGAACTATGTCCATTGCTGCAACCATCAACCCTACTACTTACATGCACTGCGCTATGGAAGGATGTGGAACAGAATGAAGAACTTGACAAGAGCTTAGAAGTTTTGACTTTCTGACCTCTGTCAGAAAAATCCTAATTTCTAAGGAATCTATTATTGTTCCCAAGAAGGGAACTCTTGTCGACGGAGACAGAGAACTTTGTTCACCTTCCATCCGTGTGATCTGAAAAAGGCCAGAACGATGTTTGTATGAGCCTTTGCTTTTGACAGGGACGACGCTCGTATTAGAATGTCGTCCAAGTAAGGTACTACTGCAATGCCCCGCTGTCTTAGAACCGCTAGAAGGGACCCTAGTACCTTTGTGAAAATCCTTGGAGCAGTGGCAAACCCGAATGGGAGGGCCACAAACTGGTAATGCTTGTCCAGAAAAGCAAAACTTAGGAACTGATGATGTTCTTTGTGGATAGGAATATGTAGGTACGCATCCTTTAGATCCACGGTAGTCATAAATTGACTTTCCTGGATAGTGGGTAGAATCGTTCGAATGGTTTCCATCTTGAACGATGGTACCCTGAGAAATTTGTTTAGGATCTTCAAATCCAAAATTGGTCTGAAAGTTCCCTCTTTTTTGGGAACTACGAACAGATTGGAATAAAATCCCATTCCTTGTTCCTTTATTGGAACTGGGTGTATCACTCCCATCTTTAACAGGTCTTCTACACAATGTAAGAACGCCTGTCTCTTTATTTGGTTTGAGGATAAGTGAGACATGTGGAACCTTCCCCTTGGGGGTAGTTCCCTGAATTCCAGGAGATAACCCTGAGAAACTATTTCTAGTGCCCAGGGATCCTGAACATCTCTTGCCCAAGCCTGAGCAAAGAGAGAGAGTCTGCCCCCCACTAGATCCGGTCCCGGATCGGGGGCTACTCCTTCATGCTGTTTTGTTAGCAGCGGCAGGCTTCTTGGCCTGCTTACCCTTGTTCCAGCCTTGCATCGGTTTCCAGGCTGGTTTGGGTTGTGAGGCATTACCCTCTTGCTTAGAGGATGCAGAATTAGAGGCCAGTCCGTTCCTGAAATTGCGAAAGGAACGAAAATTAGACTTATTTTTGGCCTTGAAAAGCCTATCTTGTGGAAGGGCGTGGCCCTTTCCCCCAGTGATGTCTGAAATAATCCCTTTCAATTCTGGTCCAAATAGAGTTTTACCTTTGAAAGGTATGTTAAGCAATTTTGTCTTGGATGACACATCCGCTGACCAAGACTTTAGCCAAAGCGCTCTGCGCGCCATGATAGCAAACCCTGAATTTTTCGCCGCTAATCTAGCTAATTGCAAAGCGGCATCTAAAATAAAATAGTTAGCCAACTTAAGTGCGTGAACTCTGTCCATAACCTCCTCATATGGAGTCTCTCTACTAAGCGAGTTTTCTAGTTCCTCGAACCAGAACCACGCTGCTGTAGAGACAGGAACAATGCACGAAATGGGTTGTAGAAGGTAACCTTGCTGTACAAAAATCTTTTTAAGCAAACCCTCCAATTTTTTATCCATAGGATCTTTGAAAGCACAACTATCTTCGATAGGAATAGTAGTGCGTTTGTTTAGAGTAGAAACTGCCCCCTCGACCTTAGGGACTGTCTGCCATAAGTCCTTTCTGGGGTCGACCATAGGAAATAATTTCTTAAATATAGGGGGGGGGGACAAAAGGTATGCCGGGCTTTTCCCACTCCTTATTTACTATGTCCGCCACCCGCTTGGGTATAGGAAAAGCGTCGGGGTGCACCGTAACCTCTAGGAACTTGTCCATCTTGCATAATTTTTCTGGAATGACCAAGTTATCACAATCATCCAGAGTAAATAACACCTCCTTAAGCAGTGTGCGGAGATGTTCTAATTTAAATTTAAATGTCACAACATCAGGTTCAGCTTGTTGAGAAATTTTTCCTAAATCTGAAATTTCCCCATCTGACAAAACCTCCCTCATGGCCCCTTCAGATTGGTGTGAGGGTATGACAGAACAATTATCATCAGCGCCCTCCTGCTCTTCAGTGTTTAAAACAGAGCAATCGCGCTTTCTCTGATAAGTAGGCATTTTGGATAAAATATTTGCTATGGAGTTATCCATTACAGCCGTTAATTGTTGCATGGTAATAAGCATTGGCGCACTAGATGTACTAGGGGCCTCCTGTGTGGGCAAAACTGGTGTAGACACAGTAGGAGATGATGTAGTATCATGTTTACTCCCCTCATCTGAGGAATCATCTTGGGCAATTTCATTATCTGTGGCAGTACTGTCCTTACTTTGTTTGGACGCTATGGCACAATTATCACATAAATTTAAATGGGGAGACACATTGGCTTTCATACATATAGAACATAGCTTATCCGAAGGCACAGACATGTTAAACAGGCTTAAACTTGTCAACAAAGTACAAAAAACGTTTTAAAACAAAACCGTTACTGTCTCTTTAAATTTTAAACAGAAAACACTTTATTACTGAATATGTGAAAAAGTATGAAGGAATTGTTCAAAAATTACCAAAATTTCACCACAGTGTCTTAAAGCATTAAGAGTATTGCACACCAATTTTCAGAGCTTTAACCCTTAAAATACTGCATGCCCTGCTCTCAAAAAAGAACTGCGCAGTAATGGCGCGAAAATGAGGCTCAGTCTACAACTAGGAAGGCCCCCTGACTGGAAAAGGTGTCTAACATAGTGCCTGCCGTTTAATAAACGTTCCCCAAGTTTATAAATGCGAATTGTCAGCATAAATATGAATAAAATGCCCAAATAAAACAATCGATTTAGCCCATAAAAATGTCTACCAGTTTTTTTAGCCCATATTAAGCCCTTTATTCTGTTTGTTTGACTAAGAAAATAGCTTACCGGTCCCCATGAGAGGAAATGACAGCCTTCCAGCATTACATGGTCTTATTAGAAATATGGCTAGTCATACCTTAAGCAGAAAAGTCTGCTAACTGTTTCCCCCAACTGAAGTTACTTCATCTCAACAGTCCTATGTGGAAACAGCAATCGATTTTAGTTACTGTCTGCTAAAATCATCTTCCTCTCACAAACAGAAATCTTCATCCTTTTCTGTTTCAGAGTAAATAGTACATACCAGCACTATTTTAAAATAACAAACACTTGATAGAAGAATAAAAACTACATTTAAACACCAAAAAACTCTTAACCATCTCCGTGGAGATGTTGCCTGTGCAACGGCAAAGAGAATGACTGGGGTGGGCGGAGCCTAGGAGGGACTATATGGCCAGCTTTGCTGGGACTCTTTGCCATTTCCTGTTGGGGAAGAGATATCCCACAAGTAAGGATGACGCCGTGGACCGGACACACCAATGTTGGAGAAAAAACATACAATACCCCCCCAACATTACAACCCACCACCAACATACCCCTAATCTAACCAAACCCCCTTAAATAAACCTAACACTAAGCCCCTGAAGATCTTCCTACCTTATCTTCACCACGCCGGGTATCACCGATCAGTCCAGGCTCCGATGTCTTGATCCAAGCCCAAGCGGGGGCTGAAGACGTCCATCCTCCGGCTGAAGTCTTGATCCAAGCCCAAGCGGGGGCTGAAGACGTCCATCCTCCGGCTGAAGTCTTGATCCAAGCGGCGGCTGAAGAAGTCCATCATCGGGCAGAAGTCTTCATCCTATCCGGGCAGAAGAGGAGATCCGGACCGGTAGACATCTTCATCCAAGCGGCATCTTCTATCTTCTTCCATCCGATGACGAGCGGCTCCATCTTCAAGACCTCCGGCATGGATCCATCCTCTTCTTCCGACGTCCTAAAACAGAATGAAGGTTCCTATAAGGGGACGTCATCCAAGATGGCGTCCCTCGAATTCCGATTGGCTGATAGGATTCTATCAGCCAATCGGAATTAAGGTAGGAAAATTCTGATTGGCTGATGGAATCAGCCAATCAGATTCAAGTTCAATCCGATTGGCTGATCCAATCAGCCAATCAGATTGAGCTCGCATTCTATTGGCTGTTGGGGGGGTATTGTATGTTTTTTTTTCCAGGCAAAAGAGCTGAATTCTTTGGGGCATGCCCCGCAAAAGGCCCTTTTAAGGGCTGGTAAGGTAAAAGAGTTTTCTATTTTAATTTTAGAATAGGGTAGGGCATTTTTTATTTTGGGGGGCTTCGTTATTTTATTAGGGGGCTTAGAGTAGGTGAAATTAGCTTAACATTGTTGGAATATTTTTCTAATGTTTGTAAATATTTTTTTATTTTTTGTAACTTAGTCCTTTTTTATTTTTTGTACTTTAGTTAGTTTATTTAATTGTATTTATTTGTAGGTATTGTATTTCATTAATGTATTGATAGTGTAGTGTTAGGTTTAATTGTAGATAATTGTACGTATTTTATTTAATTAATTTATTGATAGTGTAGTGTTAGGTTTAATTGTAACTTAGGTTAGGATTTATTTTACAGGTAATTTTGTAATTATTTTAACTAGGTAACTATTAAATAGTTATTAACTATTTAATAGCTATTGTACCTGGTTAAAATAAATACAAAATTGCCTGTAAAATAAATATTAATCCTAAAATAGCTACAATATAATTATAATTTATATTGTAGCTATATTAGGATTTATTTTACAGGTAAGTATTTAGCTTTAAATAGGAATAATTTAGGGTTAGACTTAGCTTTAGGGGTTAATACATTAACCGGTTGGCAGATTAGGGGTTAATTATTGTAGGTAGGTGGAGACGACGTTGGGGGCAGCAGATTAGGGGTTAATAAATATAATATAGGGGTCGGCAATGTTAGGGGCAGCAGATTAGGGGTACATAGGGATAACGTAGGTTGCGGCGGTGTACGGAGCGGCAGATTAGGGGTTAAAAAAATATGCAGGGGTCAGCAATAGCGGGGGCGGCAGATTAGGGGTTAAAAAGTGTAAGGTTAGGGGTGTTTAGACTCGGGGTACATGTTAGGGTGTTAGGTGCAGACTTTGGAAGTGTTTCCCCATAGGAAACAATGGGGCTGCGTTAGGAGCTGAACACTGCTTTTTTGCAGGTGTTAGGTTTTTTTCAGCTCAAACTGCCCCATTGTTTCCTATGGGGGAATCATGCACAAGCACGTTTTTGAAGCTGGCTGCGTCTGTAAGCACCGCTGGTATTGAGAGTTGCAGTGGCGGTAAATATGCCTGTACGCTCCCTTTTTGGAGCCTAACGCAGCCCTTCTGTGAACTCTAAATACCAGCGGTATTTAAAAGGTGCGGGAGAAAAAAAGCCAGCGTTAGCTACGCGGGTCGTTACCGTCAAAACTCTAAATCTAGCCGTTTATTAAGATGGCAGAATAAGATTGTCTGGGCAATGAAGCACCACCAGTAGACTACTGAAGAAGGTCTTCTGGATCAATAAATCAAAATGTGAAATCTTTGATTCATCACACAGGTTTTTTTCTATGGAGTGGAGTAGGTGAAAGGATGGTTTCTTATTTTGTGACACCACTTGTCAAACATGGAGGAGGAAGCGTGATGGTCTGAAGATCTTTTGCAGTATCTGGAGTGAGTGACTTGCACAGAGTGAATGCCACCCTTACCTTAACCATATAGGCTACTGCCCCATGCAGTACCCTCAGGTAAACGTATGCTTGGTCAGGGATTCAACCTACAGCAAGATAATGACCCAAAGCAAACCTCCAGTGTTATGTCAGTACTACCTTAGAAGAAAAGTAGACTTTTAAATCATGGAATGGTCAGCACAGTCTCCAGACTTAAACCCCATCCAGCTGGTTTGGGATGATCTGGATAGAAGGGTAAAAGCAAAGCAACCTATAGGTGCAACATACTGTTGGAAATAACTTTTTGAACAATATTTTATTTCTATTGTAGAAAGAATGTCTCAAGTCTTTTCAGCTGTTATATCTGCAAACGGTTAAACATAATGATTCCATTATTTATTTATTTTATCAGCATTTTTATATTCTAAATTACATTAAGACATTAAAATTTCAATTAAAACCAATAGAGGTGTTATAAAACTTTTGACTGGTAATGTGCGTGTGTGTATAATAAACACACATCTACCAAGGAGCTTGAATATTCTATTGAATAAATCTCCTAGGATTTTTATACAGCTATAGAACTGCTTTATTACATTTAGTCCCTGAAACATTACATATAGGTGTGTGCCTCTGTGTGCGTGCATATGTGTGTCTGTGTTTTTTTGATTATAGCATGTTGTATGAAGACCGAAAAACAATAGTGACCATCTCCCGAGAAGATTCTCAATCCAGCATCTGTAACTCACACCTTAATCCTCCTCACTGCAATTATCCCCTGGATACATTCCCCACCACTACAATAAACCCCTTTATACAATATCCCATCTGCAATTGCTCCCTTTACATGATTCCCCCAACTAGAGTATTATGGCTCCAATAGAAATTAGTAGTTGAGATTTGTCTCAGCATTTTGTGCAGTTTAAGACTGATTTCTTGCACCATTAAAAGTAACAAGGGATATGGCAGATTACGGGTTAAGAGTGTAGTGGTGTAGTTTGCGATGGGGGTTGTGGCAGTTAGGGGTTAATAGTGTAGAGGGTTAATAGTGATGGGGGTTATATCAGATTAGGCGTTAATAGTGTAGCGGGGTTAGATTGTGCTGGGGTGAGGGTGCGTAAGGGGTTAATAGTTTACTGGAACATTATATACAATGTTTTATTCATATGCATTTTCTTGTATTTTCTGTGTAGGAACACTTTAAATAATAAACCAGCAATCTTACTTCTAGAGTTCCTACACTACATTCCTCACACTGGAAACTCTGGCTGAAAACCTGTAGCTAACCTGCAGGGCATTGCTTGGAATATATTGCACTACTGTCGATGTTTCCCAAGTAAAATGCAGGTTTCTCCCATGCAACGCCCAGATAACTCCCACTGAATGCCTACATCTACGTCATGTCTGCGATCTACCTTACTAATAAAACCAAAAAAACAACAACAAACCTTCCAATTTAAACTGTGGGAGCTATGTCAGTACATGTGCTGTATATATGTTTGATTTATATGTATCCTATTATACAATGCGATACAATGGGGCAATTTACAACTAGAGCGCAAACGCACGCAATATCAAGCTTTCACATTCACTTGCGCACAAGTTAAATTGCGCTCATATTACAAGTTGGAAGTAAATGCCAGGCCCGGACTGACCATAGGGCATACCGGACAAATGCCCAGTGGGCCGCTGGTTACCTTAGCCCTGCCCACCAAGTGCTTTCACTGTGTCACTTAATTAGCCCCAAAAATTTGCAGTGCTGCCTCAGCTTACAAAGCATTATGATTGCGGAGGACCAGGTGAGGTAGATCTTTCTTATATATTACTGTGTGACTGTCTGTGGACTTCGTATACTCCAGAAACATTTGGGAAAAACAAGTGGGGGTGGTGTTGCGCACAGGCCGTAATAAGAGGATCATGATGTCATCCTGCAAGTATCATGACTGTTGGCTTAAACGGAAAACTTTCGGCTTGCACTTTTACACAGGCGGTAAGATTAAAAGATAAAACATATTTTATTAAAGTTCAACATTAAAGCACCAATAGTGAAGATATTCAGAGTGGCATACATTCTATTTGTTTCATGCATTGCTTTAACGTTAAACTTTAATAAAATACATTTTAACTTTTTATCTTGCTGCCTGTGAAAAAGTTTAAGCCACAATTTTTCAGTTTAAACCTTGAGTACACAAACTGATACTGTGGGTATGTTTTTGGTGCACTTGCAAGTCACTTTTGGCTAGATTACAAGTGTTGCATTACGGATTTTAACGCTGAAAAACTGGCAATTCCAGCGTAATGGCCAGGAACGCATATTACAAGTTGTGTCAGTATAGCTATACCGCAAGCATTTTAGCCTGTAACGTTCATTCCTCACTCACAAAAATTATGTTTTTGTGTGGGATTTCCATAGTGCCGTTATTACAGGTCGTGCGTTCAGGCAAAAATGCTAAACCTCCGGCCTCCCACATGCTGCCACTATAATAAAATTATTAACCCCTAAACCTCCGGCCTCCCACATCGCCACCCATAAATAAACCTATTAACCCCTAAACCGCTGCCCCCCCACATCACAAAACACTTAATTAAACTATTAACCCCTAAACCTAACACCCCCCTAACTTTAACTAAAAATGACAATATAACTATCTTTTAATAAATAAAAACTTAGCTGTGAAATAAAAATAAACCTAACATTAAACTATAAATTAAAGGGGCAATCAACACCAGAATTGTTGTTGTTTAAAAAAAAAAAAAGATAATCCCTTTATTACACATTCCCCAGTTTTGCATAACCAGCACAGTTATAATAATACACTTTTTATCTCTGTGATTACCTTGTATCTAAGATTCTGCTGACTGCCCCCTTATTTCAGTTCTTTTGACAGACTTGTATTTTAGCCAATCAGTGCTAATTCCTAGGTCACTTCACATGCATGAGCTCAATGTTATCTATATGAAACACATGAACTAATGCCCTCTAGTGGTCAAAATGCATTCAGATTAGAGGCAGTCTTCAAGGTCTAAGAAATTAGCATATGAACCTCCTAGTTTTAGCTTTCAACTAAAAATACCAAGAGAACAAAGCACAATTGGTGATAAAAGTAAATTGTGAAGTTGTTTAAAATGGCATGCCCTATTTAAATCATGAAAGTTTTTTGGCACTTGACTGTCCCTTTAAACTAAAATAACTATTCTAATAAAATAAAAAAATACTACCAATTAAAAAATCTAAATTATAAATTCAAAACAACCTAACACTACGAAAAAAATTACAAAAATCTAAAATTATAAAAAATAATAAACACTAAATTACGAAAAATAAAAAACACTAAGCTTTCAAAAAATAATAAACAAAATTATCAAAAATAAAAACAATTACACCTAATCTAATAGCCCTATTAAAATAAAAAATCCCCCCCCCAAATAAAAACACCCCCTAGCCTACAATAAACTACCAATAGCCCTTAAAAGGACATTTCGTAGGGCATTGCCCTAAGTTAAACAAAAAATACAAAGTCCCCCTAACAGTAAAACCCATCACCCAACCAACCCCAAAATAGAAAAACCTAACTCTAAAAAATCCTAAACTACCCATTGCCCCTAAAAGGGCATTTGTATGGGCATTGCCCTTAAAAGGGCATTAAGCTCTTTCTCACTGCCATTAAAAGGGCATTCAGCTATTTTCCAAGTGCCCATCCCTAATGTAAAAAAAAAAACTAACACTACCCCCAGAATATCTACTCACTGTTCCTGAAGTCCGGATATCCATCTTCATCCAGGTAGCGAGAAGTCTTCATCCAGGTGGCTACACCTTCATCCATCTCGGAGACGTCTTCTATCTTCATCTCAGAGGCGCGGAGCGAAGCTATCCTGGAAGCCAAAGACATCCTGCGCGGAGCGTCCTCTTCATACGGTCACCGCCGTACACTGAAGTTAAATGCAAGGTAGCTGTTTCAAAATGGCGTACCTTGCATTCCTATTGGCTGATTTGATTCTTCTAATTCAAATTAGCCAATAGAATGAGATCTTCTAAAATCCTATTGACTGTTCAAAACAGCCTATAGGATGAGAGCTACTGAAATCCTATTGGCCGTTCAAATCAGCCAATAGGATTTCAGTAGCTCTCATCCTATTAACTTTTCAATGTTAAACATTATGCAATATATAAAACTTCAAAGTGGTCACTAATGTCTTTTATAACATACTAGTCCTAAAGCCTGTGTACACGGGCCAAAATCCCCATCCACTTGGGTCCCCTCCCCCTCTCTCCTTCCCTTTCCCTGCCGCTCTCAACTTTTTTTTTCCAGTAATGCAGCGGTCCCACCCACTCCCGCCCCCCTGCCCCCCCCTCCTGCTCCTCCCTGCACGCGCCCCCCCCCCCCTCTGCTGTCTGACCCTCAATAATTTCCTTTACGGCTAGGTAGGTTTGTCTTGCGCTGCAGTCTCTACTGCGCATGACTGCATCAGACAAACATACCTGGCCTTTAATAGGATTTATATATTGAAAGTAAAGATTGTTTAAAAAAAAAAAAAAACATGCCAAATAAAACTGTTTAAAATCACTACAATAATTAAAATACTTACGGCTAGATTACGAGTTGTGTATTAGGCTTAAAAAGCAGCGTTAAGAGGTCCTAACTCTGCTTTTTAACGTCCGCTGGTATTACGAGTCTTGAAGGTACAGGCTCATTGCTCACTTTTTTGGCCTGACTTAGAAATACCGCAAATCCACTTACGTAAATTGCGTATCCTTTTTTTCAATGGGACTTGCATAGTGCCGGTATTACGAGTCTGCCAAAAAGTGAGCAGTAGACCCTCTCCTGTCAAGACTGGTACCGCATTTTAAAGTCAGTAGTTAAGAGTTTTACACTACAACGCCGTAGCATGAAACTCTAAAGTGCTAAAAAGTACACTAACACCAATAAACTACCTATTAACCCCTAAACCAAGGCCCTCCCGCATCGCAAACACTTTAAAAAAAAATCCCTGCCGAACTGGACATCGCTGCCACTATAATAAATATATTAACCCCTAAACCGCCACACTCCCGCCTCGCAAACATTAGTTAAATATTATTAACCCCTATTCTGCCGGCCCTAACATCGTCGACACCTACCTACATTTATTAACCCCTAATCTTCCGCCCCCAACGTCACCGCCACTATACTAAAGTTATTAACCCCTAAATCTAAGTCTAACCCTAACCCTAACACCCCCTAACTTAAATATAATTAAAAGAAATTGAAATAAATATTCCTATCATTAACTAAATTATTCCTATTTAAAACTAAATACTTACCTATAAAAAAAAACCTAAGCTAGCTACAATATAACTAATAGTTACATTGTAGCTAGCTTAGGGTTTAATTTTATTTTACAGGCAAGTTTGTATTTATTTTAACTAGGTAGAATAGTTATTAAATAGTTATTAACTTTTTAATAACTAACTAGCTAAAATAAATACAAAAGTACCTGTAAAATAAAACCTAACCTAAGTTACAATTACACCTAACACTACACTATAATTACATTAATTCCCTAAATTAAAAAAAATTTAATACAATTAAATAAAATTAGCTAAAGTACCAAAAAACCCCACTAAATTACAGAAAATAATAAACAAATTACAAGATTTTTAAACTAATTGCACCTAATCTAATCACCCTAACAAAATAAAAAAGCCCCCCCCATAATAAAAAAGCCCTACCCTACACTAAATTACAAATAGCCCTTAAAAGGACCTTTGCGGGGAATTGACCCAAAGTAATCAGCTCTTTTACCTGTAAATAAATTTACAAATCCCCCCAACATTAAAACCCACCACCCACACAACCAACCCTACTCTAAAACCCACCCAATACCTCCTTAAAAAAAACTAACACTAACCCCTTGAAGATCACCTTACCAGGAGAAGTCTTCATCCAACCGGGCCGAAGTTCTCAATGAAGCCGGGAGAAGTCTTCATCCAAGCCGGGCGAAGTGGTCCTCCAGACTGGCAGAAGTCTTCATCCAGACGGCATCTTCTATCTTCATCCACCCGGCGCGGAGCGGGTCCATCTTCAAGACATCCGACGTGGAGCATCCTCTTCATCTGACGGCTAGCACTGAATGAAGGTTCCTTTAAATGACGTCATCCAAGATGGCGTCCCTTCAATTCTGATTGGCTGATAGAATTTTATCAGCCAATCGGAATTAAGGTAGAAAAAATCCTATTGGCTGATGTAATCAGCCAATAGGATTGAGCTGGCATTCTATTGGCTGATTGGAACAGCAAATAGAATGCCAGCTCAATCCTATTGGCTGATTGGATCAGCCAATAGAATGCCAGCTCAATCCTATTGGCTGATTAGATCATCCAATTAAATTGAAGTTCAATCCTATTGGTTGTTTGCATCAGCCAATAGAATTTTTTCTACCTCAATTCCGATTGGCTGATAGAATTCTATCAGCCAATAGTAATTGAAGGGACGCCATCTTGGATGACGTCATTTAAAAGAACCTTCATTCAGTGTTAGCCGTTGGATGAAGAGGATGCTCCGCGTTGGATGTCTTGAAGATGGACCCGCTCCGCGCCGGATGGATGAAGAGAGAAGATGCCGTCTGGATGAAGACTTCTGCCCATCTGGAGGACCACTCTTCCGGCTTCGTTGAGGACTTCGGCATGGTTGTATGAAGACTTTTCCCGGTAAGGTAATCTTCAAGGGGTTAGTGTTAGGTTTTTTTAAGGGGGTATTGGGTGGGTTTTATAGTAGGGTTGGTTGTGTGGAGGGTGGGTTTTAATGTTGGGGGAGATTTGTAATTTTTTTTACAGGTAAAAGAGCTGATTACTTTGGGGCAATGCCCCACAAAAGACCCTTTTAAGGGCTATTTGTAATTTAGTGTAGGTTAGGGCTTTTTTATTTTGGGGGGCTTTTTATTTTGTTAGGGGGATTAGATTAGGTGTAATTAGTTTAAAAATCTTGTAATTTGTTTATTATTTTCTGTAATTTAGTGGGGGGTTTTTGGTACTTTAGCTAATTTTATTTAATTGTATTTTATTGTATTTAATTTAGGGAATTAATTTAATTATAGTGTAGTGTTAGGTGTAATTGTAACTTAGGTTAGGTTTTATTTTACAGGTACTTTTGTATTTATTTTAGCTAGGTAGTTATTAAATAGTAATTAAATATTTAGTAACTATTCTACCTAGTTAAAATAAATACAAACTTGCTGTAAAATAAAAATAAATCCTAAAATACAGGGAGTGCAGAATTATTAGGCAAGTTGTATTTTTGAGGATTAATTTTATTATTGAACAACAACCATGTTCTCAATGAACCCAAAAAACTCATTAATATCAAAGCTGAATAGTTTTGGAAGTAGTTTTTAGTTTGTTTTTAGTTATAGATATTTTAGGGGGATATCTGTGTGTGCAGGTGACTATTACTGTGCATAATTATTAGGCAACTTAACCAAAAACAAATATATACCCATTTCAATTATTTATTTTTACCAGTGAAACCAATATAACATCTCAACATTCACAAATATACATTTCTGACATTCAAAAACAAAACAAAAACAAATCAGTGACCAATATAGCCACCTTTCTTTGCAAGGACACTCAAAAGCCTGCCATCCATGGATTCTGTCAGTGTTTTGATCTGTTCACCATCAACATTGCGTGCAGCAGCAACCACAGCCTCCCAGACACTGTTCAGAGAGGTGTACTGTTTTCCCTCCTTGTAAATCTCACATTTGATGATGGACCACAGGTTCTCAATGGGGTTCAGATCAGGTGAACAAGGAGGCCATGTCATTAGATTTTCTTCTTTTATACCCTTTCTTGCCAGCCTCGCTGTGGAGTACTTGGACGCGTGTGATGGAGCATTGTCCTGCATGAAAATCATGTTTTTCTTGAAGGATGCAGACTTCTTCCTGTACCACTGCTTGAAGAAGGTGTCTTCCAGAAACTGGCAGTAGGACTGGGAGTTGAGCTTGACTCCATCCTCAACCCGAAAAGGCCCCACAAGCTCATCTTTGATGATACCAGCCCAAACCAGTACTCCACCTCCACCTTGCTGGCGTCTGAGTCGGGCTGGAGCTCTCTGCCCTTTACCAATCCAGCCACGGGCCCATCCATCTGGCCCATCAAGACTCACTCTCATTTCATCAGTCCATAAAACCTTAGAAAAATCAGTCTTTAGATATTTCTTGGCCCAGTCTTGACATTTCAGCTTGTGTGTCTTGTTCAGTGGTGGTCATCTTTCAGCCTTTCTTACCTTGGCCATGTCTCTGAGTATTGCACACCTTGTGCTTTTGGGCACTCCAGTGATGTTGCAGCTCTGAAATATGGCCAAACTGGTGGCAAGTGGCATCTTGGCAGCTGCACGCTTGACTTTTCTCAGTTCATGGGCAGTTATTTTGCGCCTTGGTTTTTCCACACGCTTCTTGCGACCCTGTTGACTATTTTGAATGAAACGCTTGATTGTTCGATGATCACGCTTCAGAAGCTTTGCAATTTTAAGAGTGCTGCATCCCTCTGCAAGATATCTCACTATTTTTGACTTTTCTGAGCCTGTCAAGTCCTTCTTTTGACCCATTTTGCCAAAGGAAAGGAAGTTGCCTAATAATTATGCACACCTGATATAGGGTGTTGATGTCATTAGACCACACCCTTTTTCATTAAAGAGATGCACATCACCTAATATGCTTAATTGGTAGTAGGCTTTCGAGCCTATACAGCTTGGAGTAAGACAACATGCATAAAGAGGATGATGTGGTCAAAATACTCATTTGCCTAATAATTCTGCACTCCCTGTAGCTACAATGTAACTATTAGTTTTATTGTATCTAGCTTAGGGTTTATTTTATAGGTAAGTATTTAGTTTTAAATAGGAATAATTTAGTTAATGATAGGAATATTTATTTCGATTTCTTTTAATTATATTTAAGTTAGGGGGTGTTAGGTTTAGGGTTAGACTTAGGTTTAGGGGTTAATAACTTTAATATAGTGGCGGCGACGTTGGGGCGGCAGATTAGGGGTTAATAAATGTAGGTAGGTGGCGGCGATGTTAGGGCCGTCAGATTAGGGGTTAATAATATTTAACTAATGTTTGCGAGGCGGGAGTGCGGCAGTTTAGGGGTTAATATGTTTATTATAGTGGAGCGACGTTGGAGGCATCAGATTAGGGGTTAATAAGTGTAAGATTAGGGGTGTTTAGACTCTGGGTTCATGTTAGAGTGTTAGGTGTAGACTTTTATTTCCCCATAGGAATCAATGGGGCTACGTTAAGGAGTTTTACGCTGCTTTTTTGCAGGTGTTAGACTCTTTTTCAGCCGGCTCTCCCCATTGATTCCTATGGGGAAATCGTGCACGAGCACGTTACACCGACTGACTTAAGCAGCGCTGGTATTGGAGTGAGATTTGGAGAAAAATTTTGCTCAACACTCACTTTTTGTCTTTTAACGACAAGTTTCTAAAAACTTGTAATACCAGCGCTGAAGGTAAGTGAGCGGTGAGGTAAAACTGTTGGTTACCACTGCACAGCCTCTAATGCAAAACTCATAATCTAGCCGATAGTATTGCATTGTACGATACATGTAAATGAAACATTGCATGTACATGTATTGGCATCGCTGCTATAGTTTTAATATAAGGTTTTTTTGTCCTTATTAGGTATATTACAGACATGACATAGATGTAGGCATTTGAGTGGCATTTGGTGGGAGCCGCCATCTCTTGTTTACATATTTTTCTACACAGAATACAGCATTATTCATATTTTCATTATAGGTGGTGGTTTCAACAGGCAGCTATTTAAAATGACAAAATAAAAGTAAAGGAGTTATTTATAAACAATTGAGTAGACACTAGCAGGTAAAATGGGTCATTGGGAGCACACTAAAAGTGAAACAATGTATAGTACAATGTCCCTTTAAGCCTGTTTATACACAACAATATGGGCTAGATTACAAGTGATGTGCAAAATTACGCCCGCATTAAATTAGGTGCGTATTACAAGTTGAAAGTAAACATGATCACACAAGCAAAAAATAAATTTGTGCTTGCCGGTTTAGCTTGACTGAAATCCTTGCGTAAAAGGTTCGGGCTAAATAAAAAGTTACACCAAACACAAAATAAATACAGGTGGCCCTCATTTTACAACGGTTCAATTTACACCGTTTCAGAATAACAACCTTTTTTTCCAGTCATGTGACTGCTATTGAAAAGCATTGAGAAGCAGTGCATTTATTAAAATAGCCAGTAGGTGGAGCTGTCCGCTTGTGTTGCAGCAAAGTCAAGCAAGCTGAAATTAATCAGTTTAACCTGAGCTATCGAGCAGATTTCAAAGGAACAAGATCTTCCTGTCTATAAATCAGTCCAGATTGGAATGCATAGAAAGAACTATTTGCAGAAAAATACAAGTGAAGTCTGTTATGTGATTATTTTATTAGATTTATAATGCTGTTTAGCAAATGTTTTTGTTCATTTAACTTAGTTTAATTATATATTCTGTGTTGTGTGATTATTTAATTAGGTTTATAATGCTGTCTAGCATTTAAAGTCTTCATTTCAAAGCTTTAAAAATAATGTATTAGGTATTACTTTTGACAATATTGAGAGGGGCCTGGAACCTATCTAACTCACTTCCCATTGACTAACATTATAAACTGGGTTTCAATTTACAACAGTTTCGATTTACACCCATTCCTTCTGGAACCTAACCCTGGCGTAAACTGAGGGCTACCTGTACATTAAAATAAATTGTTACACTTATACATACACTATCTAATAGAAAATATTCATAGAAATATTATAAAAAAGGGTTCAAAGGTATGTAACGAACACACACACACACACACACATATATATATATATATATATATATATATATACAGGGAGTGCAGAATTATTAGGCAAATGAGTATTTTGACCACATCATCCTCTTTATGCGTGTTGTCTTACTCCAAGCTGTATAGGCTCGAAAGCCTACTACCAATTAAGCATATTAGGTGATGTGCATCTCTGTAATGAGAAGGGGTGTGGTCTAATGACATCAACACCCTATATCAGGTGTGCATAATTATTAGGCAACTTCCTTTCCTTTGGCAAAATGGGTCAAAAGAAGGACTTGACAGGCTCAGAAAAGTCAAAAATAGTGAGATATCTTGCAGAGGGATGCAGCACTCTTAAAATTGAAAAGCTTCTGAAGCGTGATCATCGAACAATCAAGCGTTTCATTCAAAATAGTCAACAGGGTCGCAAGAAGCGTGTGGAAAAACCAAGGTGCAAAATAACTGCCCATGAACTGAGAAAAGTCAAGCGTGCAGCTGCCAAGATGCCACTTGCCACCAGTTTGGCCATATTTCAGAGCTGCAACATCACTGGAGTGCCCAAAAGCACAAGGTGTGCAATACTCAGAGACATGGCCAAGGTAAGAAAGGCTGAAAGACGACCACCACTGAACAAGACACACAAGCTGAAACGTCAAGACTGGGCCAAGAAATATCTCAAGACTGATTTTTCTAAGGTTTTATGGACTGATGAAATGAGAGTGAGTCTTGATGGGCCAGATGGATGGGCCCGTGGCTAGATTGGTAAAGGGCAGAGAGCTCCAGTCCGACTCAGATGCCAGCAAGGTGGAGGTGGAGTACTGGTTTGGGCTGGTATCATCAAAGATGAGCTTGTGGGGCCTTTTCGGGTTGAGGATGGAGTCAAGCTCAACTCCCAGTCCTACTGCCAGTTACTGGAAGACACCTTCTTCAAGCAGTGGTACAGGAAGAAGTCTGCATCCTTCAAGAAAAACATGATTTTCATGCAGGACAATGCTCCATCACACGCGTCCAAGTACTCCACAGTGTGGCTGGCAAGAAAGGGTATAAAAGAAGAAAATCTAATGACATGGCCTCCTTGTTCACCTGATCTGAACCCCATTGAGAACCTGTGGTCCATCATCAAATGTGAGATTTACAAGGAGGGAAAACAGTACACCTCTCTGAACAGTGTCTGGGAGGCTGTGGTTGCTGCTGCATGCAATGTTGATAGTGAATAGATCAAAACACTGACAGAATGCATGGATGGCAGGCTTTTGAGTGTCCTTGCAAAGAAAGGTGGCTATATTGGTCACTGATTTGTTTTTGTTTTGTTTTTGAATGTCAGAAATGTATATTTGTGAATGTTGAGATGTTATATTGGTTTCACTGGTAAAAATAAATAATTGAAATGGGTATATATTTGTTTTTTGTTAAGTTGCCTAATAATTATGAACAGTAATAGTCACCTGCACACACAGATATCCCCCTAAAATAGCTAAAACTAAAAACAAACTAAAAACTACTTCCAAAAATATTCAGCTTTGATATTAATGAGTTTTTTGGGTTCATTGAGAACATGGTTGTTGTTCAACAATAAAATTAATCCTCAAAAATACAACTTGCCTAATAATTCTGCACTCCCTGTATATATATATATATATATATATATATATATATATATATATATATATATATATATATATATATATATATATATATATACATACATACATATATATGTTTAAATATGTGTATGTATGTATCTATACATATGTATATATGTCTATACATGTGTATTTATGTTTATATGTGTATACATATATATATACATTCATATATACATATGTATATATACTTTGGAGCCCTTTCCACTCAAATATCTAGTGTAGTGTTGGGTTAGTGCTCTCCATTGAAGTCAATGGGGAGAAGAATTTAACCTGATTGTAATATCTGAAGTCCTACAGTTAGCGCACGTAGGGTTTCACTCGCGTGACAACTTTTCACTTTTAACTTGTAATGTGTGTGCTACCCCGTGTGCATTACAAGTTTACTTTCATCGGTATTTGAGCTCAAGCATGAGCTCTAAATACTGCTCCACTTGTAATCTGGCTCTATGTGTTTCATTCAATTTACTGAATTTCTAACATTTGTTCAATAGCACCTATAAATGAAAATACAGACATAAGAAAAAAAATGGGCACCTGTGTTTCAGTTTGCATTATATTATATATTGTATATAGTATAATATTTTTGTAATTTTATTTTAAAAACTGTAAAATTTCAGACACTATGAAATGTGTGAAATCTATTTAAATGTCCAAATCAATTAACATTGTAAAAGAGGTTTTACTAAACACGGAAAAATGAATTGCACACTTCTTTTTCTAATGTATATCAAGCAGTGTCTTCCCTTCCTTTAGTGTGTTTAATTAGGTAACTTTTATATTGGATTAGCAATAATTGATTGCACAAGTAATTAAGAAAGTTATAAACAACTCTCACTGCTTAATGAAATGCTATAGCCTAAAGTTATATTTTTATATTCAGCAATCGCTCTTCAACCTAGATGCTAATACATAGACTAGTAAAGACTCTGTAACCCATTTTGTAAGGGCTTCAGGCAATTAACTTGATTTTCCTGCAGTGAAGCAGAGGAGTTTTACCTAGTATATGTCTATGATGATTTGTAATCAATCAAAAATTCATTCCTTTACAGCTTATTGCTGCAGAAAAAAATAACACTCAGAAACATTAGACAAAAATATTAAAGTTTAAAAAAAAAATCTCCAGCAGGTAAGATGAATCATTGTGAACACATTAAAGATAACAGCATTTTACAGTACAATGTGCCTTTAACATGATGTTTTCCCCAGAGAGGGAAGTACAGGGGCCACCTCAAGTTCTCATATACCATCTGTTGCTCCTTTGTAAATAAAATGAAAGGCTGAAGTATCAATCTCTTCTTTCCACAGTAAGACAACTAAGATCAAGAAACTCCAGATTCCTATCCTCACACCCAATGCAGACACGGTACAGATAAGAAGTGATGTCGCGATTAGTTCGCCGGCGAATAGTTCCCGGCGAACATAGCTTGTTCGCGTTCACAACGGCAGGCGAACATATACGATGTTCGATCCGCCCCT
The DNA here is from genome assembly GCF_027579735.1 of Bombina bombina. Taxonomy (NCBI): domain Eukaryota; kingdom Metazoa; phylum Chordata; class Amphibia; order Anura; family Bombinatoridae; genus Bombina; species Bombina bombina. The sequence goes on from NC_069499.1 coordinate 469,342,183, forward strand.
ATTCGTCATCATTGAGTAAACTTTGACCCTGCAGACACATTCCAGCCAATCAGCAGAAGACCCTCCCTCCCAGCTCCTGGACAGCAGCCATTTTAGATTCATTCGGAAGCTGCATTGTTAGTGAGAGGAGGGACAGTGTAGCTGCTGGTGATTTAATAGGGAAATTGATAGCTAGGCTAGTGTATTCATTGTCCACTACAGTCCTGAAGGACTCATCTGATCTCTGCTGTACGGATAGAACCCCAAAAAGCCCTTTTTAGGGCTAGAACATAATTTTTTATTTTTTTTCCCTGTGTAATCTAATTGCAGTTGCCTGCCTGCCAAGCCACTTGTGTAAATTTAAAAAAAAATAACTTTTTTGACTGTGAAACATCAGTCTGCTGTTGTAAACTAATTGCAGTTGCCTGCCTGCCAGCCTGTGCACCAGGCCCACTTGCCCAGTGCCACTACTCATATCTGGTGTAACAGTAGTGTAAATTTAAAAAAAAAAATGTTTTTGACTGTGAAACATCAGTCTGCTTGTGTAATCTAATTGCAGTTGCCTGCCTGCCAGCGTGTGTGCCAGGCCCACTTGCCCAGTGCCACCACTCATATCTGGTTTAACAGTAGTGTAAATTTAAAAAAAAAAACTTTTTTGACTGTGAAACATCAGTCTGCTAGTGTAATCTAATTGCAGTTGCCTGCCTGCCAGCGTGTGTGCCAGGCCCACAGCGTATACTGTGCCCAGTTGCCCAGTGCCACCACTCATATCTGGTGTAACAGTAGTGTAAATTTTTTAAAAAAAACTTTTTTGACTGTGAAACATCAGTCTGCTAGTGTTATCTAATTGCAGTTGCCTGCCTGCCAGCGTGTGTGCCAGGCCCACTTGCCCAGTGCCCCCACTCATATCTGGTGTAACAGTAGTGTAAATTTAAAAAAAAAACTTTTTTGACTGTGAAACATCAGTCTGCTTGTGTAATTTAATTGCAGTTGCCTGCCTGCCAGCATGTGTGCCAGGCTCACAGCGTATACTGTGCCCACTTGCCCAGTGCCACCACTCATATCTGGTGTAACAGAACATCAGAAACAGAAACAGAAACATCAGTCTGCTTTTTTGTGTCAGGCTCACAGTGTATACTGTGCCCACTTGCCCAGTGCCACCACTCATATCTTGTTTAATAGTAGTGTAAGTGTACATTTAAAAAAAAAAAAACTTTTTGGACTGTGAAACATCAGTCTGCTTTTTTTGTGTCAGGCTCACAGCATATACTGTGCCCACTTGCCCAGTGCCACCACTCATATCTTGTTTAATAGTAGCGTAAGTGTACATTTAAAAAAATAAAAACTTTTTGGACTGTGAAACATCAGTCTGCTTTTTTGTGTCAGGCTCACAGCGTATACTGTGCCCACTTGCCCAGTGCCACCACTCATATCTTGTTTAATAGTAGTGTAAGTGTACATTTAAAAACAAAAAAAAATGTTTTGCACTGTGAAACATCAGTCTGCTTTTTTGTGTCAGGCTCACAGCTTATACTGGGCCCACTTGCCCAGTGCCACCACTCATATCTTGTTTAATAGTAGTGTAAGTGTACATTTAAAAAAATAAAAACTTTTTGGACTGTGAAACATCAGTCTGCTTTTTTGTGTCAGGCTCACAGTGTATACTGTGCCCACTTGCCCAGTGCCACCACTCATATCTTGTTTAATAATAGTGAAAGTGTACATTTAAAAAAATAAAAACTTTTTGGACTGTGAAACATCAGTCTGCTTTTTTGTGTCAGGCTCACAGCGTATACTGTGCCCACTTGCCCAGTGCCACCACTCATATCTTGTTTAATAGTAGTGTAAGAGTACATTTAAAAACAAAAAAAACTTTTTGGACTATGAAACATCAGTCTGCTTTTTTGTTTCAGGCTCACAGCTTATACTGGGCCCACTTGCCCAGTGCCACCACTCATATCTTGTTTAATAGTGGTGTAAGTGTACATTTAAAAAAATAAAAACTTTTTGGACTGTGAAACATCAGCTCACAGCGTATACTGTGCCCACTTGCCCAGTGCCACCACTAATACCTTGTTTAATAGTAGTGTAAGTGTACATTTAAAAAAATAAAAACTTTTTGGACTGTGAAACATCAGTCTGCTTTTTTGTGTCAGGCTCACAGAGTATACTGTGCCCACTTGCCTAGTGCCACCACTCATATCTTGTTTAATAGTAGTTTAAGTGTACATTTAAAAAAATTAAAACTTTTTGGACTGTGAAACATCAGTCTGCTTTTTTGTTTCAGGCTCACAGCTTATACTGGGCCCACTTGCCCAGTGCCACCACTCATATCTTGTTTAATAGTAGTGTAAGTGTACATTTAAAAAAATAAAAACTTTTTGGACTGTGAAACATCAGTCTGCTTTTTTGTGTCAGGCTCACAGCGTATACTGTGCCCACTTGCCCAGTGCCACCACTCATATCTTGTTTAATAGTAGTGTAAGTGTACATTTAAAAAAATAAAAACTTTTTGGACTGTGAAACATCAGTCTGCTTTTTTGTGTCAGGCTCACAGCGTTTACTGTGCCCACTTGCCCAGTGCCACCACTCATATCTTGTTTAATAGTAGTGTAAGTGTACATTTAAAAAAATAAAAACTTTTTGGACTGTGAAACATCAGTCTGCTTTTTTGTGTCAGGCTCACAGTGTATACTGTGCCCACTTGCCCAGTGCCACCACTCATATCTTGTTTAATAGTAGTGTAAGTGTACATTTAAAAACAAAAAAAACTTTTTGGACTGTGAAACATCAGTCTGCTTTTTTGTGTCAGGCTCACAGCGTATACTGTGCCCACTTGCCCAGTGGCATCACTCATATCTTGTTTAATAGTAGTGTAAGTGTACATTTAAAAATAAATGACAGGCAGAGGCAGGCCACCCCGCAGGTGCCGTCGTGGTCGTGGTGCTGTGATTCCCTTTGGCCCTAGAATAATGCCCAGTGTTCAGAGGCCACGTCCCATGAACTCGAAAAGTTCTGAGGAAATAGTTGACTTTTTAACACAGGACAACCAATCTTCTATAGCTTCCGCTCCGAACCTTGACGCACCATCCTCCTCCAGCTTATCTTCGGGCACCTCTCAAGTTACCACTCGCCCGCCTGCCGCAACCACCAACACTAGCACCACAGCCTCTTCACTTGATCTGTCAGAGGAGTTATTTACACATCAGTTGGAAGAAATGAGTGATGCGCAACCATCATTGACAGAGGATGTAGATAACAGTGATATGTCTCAGTCAGGCAGCATTACAGACATGGACGTACGGTGTGATGATGATGATGTTGTACCCGCTGCTGCTTCTGTTGTTTATTTATCAGATACAAGTGAAGCGGTTGATGATGACGATGCGTCCGTGGATGTCACGTGGGTGCCCGCTAGAAGAGAAGAAGAACAGGGGGAAAGTTCAGATGGGGAGACAGAGAGGAGGAGGAGGAGACAAGTTGGAAGCAGGGGGAGGTTGTTGCAAGGAGCTAGTGGCACAGTCAGACAGCATGCATCGGCACCCAGGGTCAGCCAGACAGCACGCTAATCAACGCATGCTGTTGCCACCACCAGAATGCCGTCATCGCAGAGTTTAGCAGTGTGGCATTTTTTTGTGTGTCTGCCTCTGACAACAGTGATGCCATTTGCAACCTGTGCCAAAAGAAGAGTCGTGGGAAGTCCAACACCCACATAGGTACAACTGCTTTGCGAAAGCACATGATCGCACATCACAAACGCCTATGAGATCAACACATGAGTAGAAGCAGCACACAAACTCAAAGCCGCCATCCTCCTCCTGGTCCAGCATCTTCAGCCACGTCAACCACTGCTGTCCTCCTTGCCCCCTCTCAACCATCCGCCACTCCGTATATTTTCCGGAGCAGTTCCTGCTCATCTGCTCACAGTCAGGTGTCTGTCAAGGACATGTTTGAGCGTAAGAAGCTAATGTCACAAAGTCACCCCCTTGCCCGGCATCTGACAGCTGGCTTGTCGGAACTCTTAGCCCGCCAGCTTTTACCATACAATCTGGTGGAGTCTGAGGCATTCAAAAAATTTGTAGCTATTGGGACACCGCAGTGGAAGGTACCCGGCCGAAATTTCTTTGCACAAAAGGCAATCCCCAACCTGTACTCGATTGTGCGAAAGGAAGTAATGGCATGTCTGGCACACAGTGTTGGGGCAAGGGTCCATCTGAATACTAATAGCTGGTCTGCAAAGCATGGTCAGGGCAGGTATATCACCTACACTGCGCATTGGGTAAACCTGCTGACGGCTGCCAAGCATGGAATGCGTGACTCTGCAGAGGAGTTGGTGACACCGCCATGACTTGCAGGCAGGCCTACTGCCACCTTCTCTACTCCTCCTACTCCATCCTCTTCCATAACCTCCTCGGCTGAGTCCTCTTCTGATGCTGCGTCTTGCTCCACATCAACGGCAACCCCCCCCCCCCCAGCTCCCCATGTACTATTCCACATCCCGGATACGGCAGTCACGCCGTCTTGGAGTTGACTTGCCTGAAAGCAGAGAGTCACACCGGACCAGCACTCCTGTCTGAACTGAACACACAGGTGGATCAGTGGCTGACTCCGCACCAACTGGAGATCAGCAAAGTGGTTTCTGACAACGGAAATAATTTGGTGGCGGCATTGAAATTGGGCAAGTTGAAAGAGAGGTATAGAGAGGAGCGCCAGTGAAGTCAAGGTCTGGTGTGTGTATGTGAGAATTGTTTTCACACTAAAATAGAATAAAATAAATACAACCCTTTGTGAGGGCTGAGTACCTATGGTAGGCCACAGAGGCTAATATGATAGTAAGACAATTGTAGATACATATAAAGGATACGATACAATTTATTACAAACACAAATTAAATCTAAAGACATGGATCCATGGTACATAAAAATGTATAAAAACAATTTAAAATAGTTATCCGTAGAATTCAAAGGGGGATATATCCCTCCAAGGACAAAATGTCCCCAAGATGGTATACAAAGATTGGTAGAAGTTGTTAAACTAGACTACCCTCTGCTTCATATGGTTATACAAACATTAGTTAAACAAACATTAGTTAAACAGATTTGTGGGATAGTGTCCACCAATATGGGAAATACAGTCTTAGGTAAATTAAAAAGTAGCTGAGTAATGATAAATCATATGTGAATCGAGACACAGTGAGGAAAAAAGTGATCAAAAAGTGTGATCAAAACATAATAAACTAGTGTGTACACAATCTAGTGTAAAAAACGGGATCTCAAAAATGATAACATAAAAATGGTGTGTTGCAAATCACATAACAAACGATGTGTGGTGGAGAAAAAATGAATAAAAATCTATCAGAAGGAAGCAAAATAGTGAATATCTGAATGATGTAAAAATTTAGAGTGAGTGGATAGTTATAAAAGCATGAACAGTATATTACAAAGTGTCACAAATATAAAATATAAGATACAGCGTGTAATCACATAAATGTCCATAAAAAATAGGATAGTAATGACGTTATGGCAATCCTGATGGAAAAGTGTATCCAAAAGTAATACTGAAGGTAAGTTATTCCAATAAATGTTCCTTATCCTCCAAAGAATCCTAATACTCCAGTTAAAAATAGTGAAAAACAGTTCCAAAGCCTCCGTATCAAGGCAAAAATTAAAAACAAAAATAACAATATAAAAGCTGGGAAATCCTCAAAACCTAAGGATAGAGAAAAAAAATAACATAGTATAATACTGTTAAAGTGTAGATAAATCACGAAATATAGCTCACCATATAGTTGTCAACGCGTTTCGGCCCACAGCTTGGGCCTTTCTCAAGACTAGTATATAGTGGTGTGAGCATGGTCTTTTATGTCTGTGTGTGGCCAATCAAATTTTACTTCAAATGGCGCCAAAAAATACCGCAATTGGCACCGGAAGTGCTACACCGGAAGTGTTAATTTCATACCGGATGTAGTATCCTTGGTTATAGTCGCAAAACTATATATCACCATAATGTGTATTTGTATTTATTGTAGCTAAATTTGTTATCAACTGTGTGTGTAGTGTGTCTCCTAATGGCCTTTTGCAACTGTTATCCCCCATGTAAGTCTCTCTTGGTCTTACCGGGTGTTTGGCTAAACCGGATGTTTATCCATATCCTCCAGTTCCGGCTTGGGACTTTTCCTCCAAACCGGAAGTCGAGGTTCATGGGACCGGAAGTCTTGGTTCCTCTACTTCCGGTTTGGGATGTTACGCCAAACCGGAAGTCAGGATGCATGAAATCGGATGTCTACTGTTTCACTGGGTTTATTTATTCTAAGGCTCAGACATCATCCGTTATACCACCTAAGTGGCAATAGGAATTGTCTTGGAAATTTCTTAATATCCGTTATAGAAGTAGTTATATTAAATTGTATAGGTTAGTGTTGCGATAGATACAATTCTCACATACTTGGATGTTATGCATAAAGGGTCCATTAAAACAAATGTGTGGTCTATAAAAACATTAAATGCCTAAAAACATGTGTGGTTCTCCTTCTTCCATTCTCTTACCCCATTTATTACTACATATTGGTATACCTGGGGGATGAATGGGGAAATTTGGGATATGGGAGACATGGAGATATGAAGATATGAGGGGAGCTTAACTAGGTTTCGTCGAAGTGTGAAATAGTGAGTGGCTTGATTTGTATTTGAAATTACTAGTGGGACTTCTATAGTAGTTAGGGGATGTCAGGAGATAGAGATCTATTAATCGGAATGTTACTGAACTGTACAATAGGCTTGTATTGGTTCTTAGTAGTGTGTTCACTCTAATATGTCATAGGGGGTGGTCAATATCACACATACACTGGAGTCCGTGTATTATATTTAGGTGAATGGGCCATACTTGTCCTCTGTTGCTTTTAAATTGGTCTATACTGTGCACTAATCTTGAAGTGCCCTCATGTTACTGGGTGGTACATATATTTGGGTGACGTGCCCTGATCTTAAAATGTGTCTTTTCTAACAGTCTCAAGTGTAGAAAGTTGGTGTATAGCAAATTGCCCCATGTAGTCTTCTAATGGTCTCAAGTTGAGGGAATTTGGAAATTGCCCCATATAGGGAGACTAAATGCATTATAGGTTGCTTCGTGTGTCTCTTATGGATTATGATAGTTATATTGAGCATGAGCATTATGTGGCTCATCATATCACTAGTCTCAATGTAACAGTTAGTTCAGATTCAATAGGTGGGAAAGGTCTTCCTTGTTGTTTAGACCTCTGGGATAAAGACAATCTAGTTCAAATATCCATCTCGACTCTGATGTCAGTAGTTGCTTCTCATAGTCTCCTCCCCTCCAATTGGGTTTTACTTTTTGGATCCCATAGAAGCTAAGATCTTTCATGTTGCCTTTATGTTGAAATGCAAAATGCCTGTATAATGCAGTTTCTGTGCTGCCATGTTCAATTTGTAATAGGTGTTCCCGAATCCTATCTTTCAGGCACCTAGATGTCTGGCCCACATACTGGAGACCGCAGCTGCACTGCACTATGTAAATAACTCCCTTGTTGCTGCATCTGATCAGGTCTCTGATGACATGTTTCTTGGTGGAATAGTGGGAGAGGAAGTGTTTTGTCTTCAGGCCTCTCTTGCATGCCTTACAACTGGGGCACGGAAAAAAACCTTGGATGTGTTTGCCTGATATGTCTCTCTCCTCTGTTGTTCCTAGACGTGGGATGCTTGGAGACAGTATGGTCTTTAGGTTGTTGGATTTCCTATAGATAAATCTGGGTTTATCCATGAGGGTCTCTCCTATGATGTCATCGTTTTTGAGTATATGCCAATGACTTTCTATTATTCTCTCTATAGATCGCCTATTTTCGCTATACTTAGTGATAAAAGCGACATCTATGGAGTTGGTGTTGATTTCGATCGCTTTTTCCTTATTCTTGTATTCAAGTAGTTCTTTGTGATCTCTTCTCCTAACTTCTTCTATATCCTTGTTAATTTTGTCTTCTCCATATCCTCTTTCTAGAAATCTTGACTTTAGTTCTTCTGCCTGTATTTCCCATAGGTTAGGGTCTGTTTTTAAGAACTTAGAAAGTCTACTAATACAAGAAGTCAAATACAAGGCGGAAATCAGTTTCCTAAGAAAATGCCTGGAGCTAAATATTATCCCGAAGGGGCTAATAATCAAGAAAGAGTGTACATTTCAATCAGATAACCCAGATTTCACTACACAATGGTGTAATATACTTATAACAGCATCAAGGTAACTTATGGAAGCCATCATTGAACATAGAGAGTCCATTCTGAAACAAGTAGATATAGAGATCAAAACCAATGAGGATGATCTGATCGGGCCAGAGGGTCACCCGATAGACACCAAGGAAATAACTGAGAAAAAAGAAAGTTTGGAAAGGAGGGTATCTAAGATTAGAGAAGATATCATTAATAAGAAAAGCAAGAAACTAAACAGAGAACTCAATCTCATTAAGAACAGTGATGTAGGTCACGCCACCGAAGACACAGAGACAGAAGCCCCACATCCAAATAACTCGGAGGGAAGACCACCCGCTGATGAAGAATGGACAAAAGTCACTTATAAGAAGAATAGACCCAAACCAAGATTTCAGAACAGAGGTGATCAAGTTTATAGTCAAGAACCCAATACCCCGAGAGAAAGACACCACCAATTTGAACACAGACAATATCAGAACCAATCTAGGTGGGAAAGGGAAGGACCACCACATGTGTTCAACCATTGAAACCAGTGGGGTCATCAGCGACATCCTGGTGGGGCAATGTATAGGAGGAACCACTACAATGAGGACTTCCACACCAATAGGGAATCGAACAGTCACTTCTCCCACAGACCATACCACCACAGGGAAAGTTTCTATTCCCCACGCTGGAATCCAGACGAGAGATTCACGTATGGATATAACCAACATCCGAGATGGAGGAATAGTGACAGACCCGTGTATGGGAGTAACTATACCCGACCAAATGAGAGAAGATATTTCTATACTAGACCCGATGAAACACCTTACTCACCTAACAGATCTAATCAACATCAATATCAGAATAATCACTATCAGCACTCCAATTACTCCAATAATAGGAGAGAATACCAGGGTTATAGGAATACACCCAATGGTAACCAACCGAGATCTATGGATACACAAAATCGGGTGACCATACAGCAAGACTCTAGACCCATGACTGGTACACCAAAAAACATGGTAATGAATGGAAAACCAAGCACAACTCTTACTAACCCAACTTCAGGACATCATTTTTTAGAAGAACACCAGATCACAACCAAGGAATTAGAAAGGACTTCAACAAAAAGGAAAAATCCAAGTGCAGACGACTTCCAACATCCTATGGAGAAAAGAAAAGTCACAGAGGAAAGAGGGGCGGAAGGAGAATGAATGCCAATAAGAAAAAACCAGAGCTTAAAAGTCCTGAGAAGAAGAATACCACCAAAGGAATCTTTAATCTCAGCACCATTGCTCTAACAGACAAAGAAAATTCGGTTTTAAACTATGGGCTCTCCTTCGCCCCCTCCAAAAGTCTCAACAAGTTTGATACATTTGTTAATATAAAACAGTTTATAAGGAAACTGACACTAAAACGACACTTCATGAAATCTCCCCTCGAATATGGTAGCAGATCCCTAGAATCAAGATCTAGTACCCAACCAGGTCCAGATCCATATCAACATTCCGACCTCAAACCCAGGTCATCTTTTTACCCTATTCAAAGCAAGGGCGGTGCTATAGAAGCCTTCGAGACTATAGTATGCAGTGACCTAAAGAACATCAGCCAAAACCAACTGAATAAGTACAAACACAACCTCACGAAGAGCCAAATGCAAACTATAAGATCACTAGAGAAGAATAAGAACCTGGTGATCAAACCCGCAGACAAAGGCGGCGGAATTGTAGTCCTGAACAAAGAGGACTACAGCACCGAATGCAGAAGGATTCTATCGGATAAGGAGACGTATGAGGTCCTGAGAAACAATCCTGTAGCAGGATATAAAGATGAATTAGAAGGCATATTAGGGGAAGCACATGAAAATGAAATCCTTAACATCAAGGAATACAGGTATATTAGCATCAAACACCCTATTACCCCTGTCTTCTACTACCTCCCTAAAATTCACAAGACACTCATCAACCCCCCGGGAAGACCCATAATATCAGGGATTGGGTCCTTGACCAGCAACCTGTCCGAATACCTAGACAGGAATCTACAGAAATATGTGTTACAACTACCTTCTTACATAAGAGATTCCACTCAAGTTTTAAACATCTTGGAGAATATAGAATGGATGGAAGAGTATCTACTAGTCACCTGTGACGTCACCGCCTTGTACACAAGTATACCACATGAAGGAGGTCGGGAGGCGATAGAATACTTTCTAAAGAAAGATAACACAGTACCGGAGCTTCAAAAGAGATTTATCTTGGAGGGAATAAGCTACATACTTACACACAACTATTTTAACCATGAAGGGAAGTTCTTTAGACAGCTGTGTGGTACAGCCATGGGGACCAGGTTCGCGCCGAGCTATGCGAATCTTTATATGGGCAGATGGGAACACATTTTTTGGGAGTCCTGTTCAGCCGGCGCGGACCTGGTATCCTATCACAGGTACATAGATGACATCCTGATGATATGGAAAGGCTCCAAAGAAGATCTGGAACACACCATCAAGGTCATGAATGATAACATCTGCAACCTGAGATTCACCCATGAGATCAGTAGCACTGAGATTACCTTTCTGGATTTGAAGATAACAGTAGAAGATGGGAAACTTAAGACCTCCACATACTTTAAACCTGTGGATTGTAACAATTACATCCACAGTGATAGCTGCCACCACGCAAGATGGAAGGAGAACATACCCAAGGGACAGTTACTGAGACTCAAAAAGAACTGCTCAGACCCTAACCTATGGGAAATACAGGCAGAAGAACTAAAGTCAAGATTTCTAGAAAGAGGATATGGAGAAGACAAAATTAACAAGGATATAGAAGAAGTGAGGAGAAGAGATCGCAAAGAACTACTTGAATACAAGAATAAGGAAAACGCGATCGAAAACAACACCAACTCCATAGATGTCGCTTTTATCACTAAGTATAGCGAAAATAGGCGATCAATAGAGAGAATAATAGAAAGTCATTGGCATATACTCAAAAACGATGACATCATAGGAGAGACCCTCATGGATAAACCCAGTTTTATCTATAGGAAATCCAACAACCTAAAGACCATACTGTCTCCAAGCATCCCACGTCTAGGAACAACAGAGGAGAGAGACATATCAGGCAAACACATCCAAGGTTTTTTTCCGTGCCCCAGTTATAAGGCATGCAAGAGAGGCCTGAAGACAAAACACTTCCTCTCCCACTATTCCACCAAGAAACATGTCATCAGAGACCTGATCAGATGCAGCAACAAGGGAGTTATTTACATAGTGCAGTGCAGCTGCGGTCTCCAGTATGTGGGCCAGACATCTAGGTGCCTGAAAGATAGGATTCGGGAACACCTATTACAAATTGAACATGGCAGCACAGAAACTGCGTTATACAGGCATTTTGCATTTCAACATAAAGGCAACATGAAAGATCTTAGCTTCTATGGGATCCAAAAAGTAAAACCCAATTGGAGGGGAGGAGACTATGAGAAGCAACTACTGACATCAGAGTCGAGATGGATATTTGAACTAGATTGTCTTTATCCCAGAGGTCTAAACAACAAGGAAGACCTTTCCCACCTATTGAATCTGAGCTAACTGTTACATTGAGACTAGTGATATGATGAGCCACATAATGCTCATGCTCAATATAACTATCATAATCCATAAGAGACACACAAAGCAACCTATAATGCATTTAGTCTCCCTATATGGGGCAATTTCCAAATTCCCTCAACTTGAGACCATTAGAAGACTACATGGGGCAATTTGCTATACACCAACTTTCTACACTTGAGACTGTTAGAAAAGACACATTTTAAGATCAGGGCACGTCACCCAAATATATGTACCACCCAGTAACATGAGGGCACTTCAAGATTAGTGCACAGTATAGACCAATGTAGAAGCAACAGAGGACAAGTATGGCCCATTCACCTAAATATAATACACGGACTCCAGTGTATGTGTGATATTGACCACCCCCTATGACATATTAGAGTGAACACACTACTAAGCACCAATACAAGCCTATTGTACAGTTCAGTAACATTCCGATTAATAGATCTCTATCTCCTGACATCCCCTAACTACTATAGAAGTCCCACTAGTAATTTTAAATACAAATCAATCCACTCACTATTTCACACTTCGACGAAACCTAGTTAAGCTCCCCTCATATCTTCATATCTCCATTTCTCCCATATCCCAAATTCCCCCATTCATCCCCCAGGTATCCCAATATGTAGTAATAAATGGGGTAAGACAATGGAAGAAGGAGAACCACACATGTTTTTAGGCATTTAATGTTTTTATAGACCACACATTTGTTTTAATGGACCCTTTATGCATAACATCCAAGTATGTGAGAATTGTATCTATCGCAACACTAACCTATACAATTTAATATAACTACTTCTATGATATCGGATATTAAGAAATTTCCAAGACAATTCCTATTGCCACTTAGGTGGTATAACGGATGATGTCTGAGCCTTAGAATAAATAAACCCAGTGAAACAGTAGACATCCGATTTCATGCATCCTGACTTCCGGTTTGGCGTAACATCCCAAACCGGAAGTAGAGGAACCAAGACTTCCGGTCCCATGAACCTCGACTTCCGGTTTGGAGGAAAAGTCCCAAGCCGGAACCGGAGGATATGGATAAACATTCGGTTTAGCCAAACACCCGGTAAGACCAAGAGAGACTTACATGGGGGATAACAGTTGCAAAAGGCCATTAGGAGACACACTACACACACAGTTGATAACAAATTTGGCTACAATAAATACAAATACACATTATGGTGATATATAGTTTTGTGACTATAACCAATGATACTACATCCGGTATGAAATTAACACTTCCGGTGTAGCACTTCCGGTGCCAATTGCGGTATTTTTTGGCGCCATTTGAAGTAAAATTTGATTGGCCACACACAGACATAAAAGACCATGCTCACACCACTATATACTAGTCTTGAGAAAGGCCCAAGCTGTGGGCCGAAACGCGTTGACAACTATATGGTGAGCTATATTTCGTGATTTATCTACACTTTAACAGTATTATACTATGTTATTTTTTTTCTCTATCCTTAGGTTTTGAGGATTTCCCAGCTTTTATATTGTTATTTTGTTTTTAATTTTTGCCTTGATACGGAGGCTTTGGAACTGTTTTTCACTATTTTTAACTGGAGTATTAGGATTCTTTGGAGGATAAGGAACGTTTATTGGAATAACTTACCTTCAGTATTACTTTTGGATACACTTTTCCATCAGGATTGCCATAACGTCATTACTATCCTATTTTTTATGGACATTTATGTGATTACACGCTGTATCTTATATTTTATATTTGTGACACTTTGTAATATACTGTTCACGCTTTTATAATTATCCACTCACTCTAAATTTTTACATCATTCAGATATTCACTATTTTGCTTCCTTCTGATAGATTTTTATTCATTTTTTCTCCACCACACATCGTTTGTTATGTGATTTGCAACACACCATTTTTATGTTATCATTTTTGAGATCTTGTTTTTTACACTAGATTGTGTACACACTAGTTTATTATGTTTTGATCACACTTTTTGATCACTTTTTTCCTCACTGTGTCTCAATTCACATATGATTTATCGTTACTCAGCTGCTTTTTAATTTACCTAAGACTGTATTTCCCATATTGGTGGACACTATCCCACAAATCTGTTTAACTAATGTTTGTTTAACTAATGTTTGTATAACCATATGAAGCAGAGGGTAGTCTAGTTTAACAACTTCTACCAATCTTTGTATACCATCTTGGGGACATTTTGTCCTTGGAGGGATATATCCCCCTTTGAATTCTACGGATAACTATTTTAAATTGTTTTTATACATTTTTATGTACCATGGATCCATGTCTTTAGATTTAATTTGTGTTTGTAATAAATTGTATTGTATCCTTTATATCTATCTACAATTGTCTTACTATCATATTAGCCTCTGTGGCCTACCATAGGTACTCAGCCCTCACAAAGGGTTGTATTTATTTTATTCTATTTTAGTGTGAAAACAATTCTCACATACACACACCAGACCTTGACTTCACTGGCGCTCCTCTCTATACCTCTCTTTCAACAGTATTTCCAGGCTTACAGGACGTCCTGAAGCAGGCCAGGAAGGTGTGTGGCCATTTGAGGCGTTCCTAGACGGCCATGGCGCACTTTTCCGATATCCAGCGGCGAAACAACAATCCAGTTGAGGATTTGCGACAGCCCGACATGTTTGACCACCTGCTCCAACAAGAAAAAGCCGTTAACGAGTATTTGTTTGACCGGGGTGCTAGGACAGCCTCTGGGAATTTTTTTGCCACGTTACTGGACGCTCATGCGCAATGCCTGTAGGCTCATGCGTCTTTTTGAGGAGGTGACAAACCTAGTCAGTCGCACCGAAGGCACCATCAGCAACATCATACCATTTGGTTTCTTCCTGGAGCGTGCCCTGCGAAGAGTGCTGGATCAGGCAGTAGATGAGCATGAAGAGGAAGAGGTTGTGGTCACCATCACCACCAGAAACAGCGTTATCAGCATCGCTTGCTGGACCAGCGGCAATGCTGGAAGAGGATTGTGAGGAAGAGGAGTCAGAGGAGGAATATGGCTTTGAGGAGGAGGAGGAAGACCAAACACAACAGGCATCCCAGGGTGCTCGTTGTCACCTATCTGGTACCCGTGGTGTTGTACGTGGCTGGGGAGAAGTAGATACCTTCAGTGAGATCACTGAGGACAAGGAACGGGACATGAGTAGCTCGGCATCCAACCTTGTGCAAATGGGGTCTTTCATGCTGTTGTGCCTGTTGAGGGACCCTCGTATAAAAAAGCTGAAGGAGAACGACCTGTACTGGGTGTCCACGCTACTAGACCCCCGGTATAAGCATAAAGTGCCTGAAATGTTACAGAATTACCGCAAGTCAGAAAGGTTGCAGCAGTTCCAAAATAAATTAAAAAGTATGCTTTACACAGCGTATAAGGGTGATGTCACAGCACAACGGGAATCTAACAGGGGAAGAGGTGAAAGTAATACTCCGACTCCCACAACCACACCGGCAAGGACAGGATGCTTTACAGACGTGTTGTTGATGTAGGACATGCAGAGCTTTTTAAGTCCTATGCATCGCCACAGCCCTTCGGGGTCCACCCCTCGACCGACAGGTAGCAGACTACCTCGCCTTAACTGCAGATCTCGACACTCTGAGGAGCGATGAACCCCTTGACTACTGGGTGTGCAGGCTTGACCTGTGGCCTGAGCTATCCCAATTTTTGATAGAACTTCTGGCCTGCCCCGCTTCAAGTGTCCTGTCAGAAAGGAAGAGGTATTGTCACTGAGAAGAGAAGTCACCTAGGTCAAAAAAGTCTCGATTACCTCACCTTTATTAAAATGAATGAGGGATGGATCCTGAAGGGACTGACATTGGGCGATACATTCGAGTAAAAAAGGCCTGATGAGATGAGCTGCCTTGGGCTAAAAATGGTCCACACGCTGCTGTATTTTATCTTCGAATGCCGGATGACTTGCGTGACTTATCCACCACCAACTAGGGTTAAAGCCGCAATGTTTTAGGGCACTTTCTGCCTGGGAAACAAACATCAATTTTTCTGGCTGCTGCTACAGCAGCGGCTGCAACAATACCTCATTTTTCAGGCATTTGTACATGCCAAATTTTTCTGGCCTCTGGTGCTGCATTGTGGCTTCAAAAACCAAACCAAAAAAAAGGCACGTAACAGGGATTAAACTGATAGGAATAGTACTACTTAACACATCACTCCTATCTGGTGGCACATTAGATTGCACTCGCAGTGCCCCAAATTTGAAGTAGGAGGACCGACCAAGCATCTTTTTCCATCTCCCGGTTCCTAAAATCCATGCCATATATACGTCCCCTAATAGGGGACGTAACAGGGATTAAACTGATAAGAATAGTACTACTTAACACACCACTCATATCTGGTGGCACAGTAGATTGCACGCGCAGTGCCCTAAATTTGAAGTAGGAGGACCGACCAAGCATCTTTTTCCATCTCCCGGTTCCTAAAATCCATGCCATATACACGTCCCCTGGCGCCACAACTGCCTCTGGGAACCTTACCATGGGTCCCAGACGGCACGTCTTGTAATTCTCTGTCTGGGAAATTATCTATCTATCAAATCTATCTATTTATCTATCAAATCTATCTATCGTATCTATCAAATGTATCTATTGCATCTATTGATCTATCTATCTAATCTATGTATCTATCAAATCTAT
This sequence comes from Bombina bombina, assembly GCF_027579735.1. Taxonomy (NCBI): domain Eukaryota; kingdom Metazoa; phylum Chordata; class Amphibia; order Anura; family Bombinatoridae; genus Bombina; species Bombina bombina. Next base: position 469,358,635 of record NC_069499.1, read on the forward strand.
CTCGTGGCCGGACTGTTATCTGACAGCCACTTGTGTTTCGGGCCAAATGTCCGTTGGCCAAATGTCCGTCTGCCAAATGTCCATCGGCTAAAAGTCCGGCCACGATTGCACGCGCAGTGCCCCAAATTTGAAGTAGGAGGACGGACCAAGCATCTTTTTCCATCTCCCGGTTCCTAAAATCCATGCCATATACACGTCCCCTGATAGGGGACGTAACAGGGATTAAACTGATAAGAATAGTACTACTTAACACACCACTCATATCTGATGGCACAGTAGATTGCATGCGCAGTGCCCCAAATTTGAAGTAGGAGGACCGACCAAGCATCTTTTTCTATCTCCCGGTTCCTAAAATCCATGCCATATACACGTCCCCTGATAGGGGACGTAACAGGGATTAAACTGATAAGAATAGTACTACTTAACACACCACTCATATCTGGTGGCACAGTAGATTGCACGCGCAGTGCCCCAAATTTGAAGTAGGAGGACCAACCAAGCATCTTTTTCCATCTCCCGGTTCCTAAAATCTATGCCATATACACGTCCCCTGGCGCCGCAACTGCCTCTGGGAACCTTACCATGGGTCTCAGACCACACGTCTTGTAATTCTCTGTCTGGGAAATTATCTATCTATCAAATCTATCTATTTATCTATCAAATCTATCTATCTATCTATCTATTGTATATCTATCAAATGTATCTATTGCATGTATTGATCCATCTATCTAATCTATGTATCTATCTATCTATCTATCAAATCTATCTCGTGGCCGGACTGTTATCTGACAGCCACTTGTGTTTCGGCCAAATGTCCATTGGCCAAATGTCCATCTGCCAAATGTCCATCGGCTAAAAGTCCGGCCACGATTGCATGCGCAGTGCCCCAAATTTGAAGTAGGAGGACTGACCAAGCATCTTTTTCCATCTCCCGGTTCCTAAAATCCATGCCATATACACGTCCCCTGATAGGGGACGTAACAGGGATTAAACTGATAAGAATAGTACTACTTAACACACCACTCATATCTGGTGGCACAGTAGATTGCATGCGCGGTGCCCCAAACAACTGCCTCTGGGAACCTTACCATGTGTCCCAGACCGCACGTCTTGTAATTCTCTGTCTGGGAAATTATCTATCTATCAAATCTATCTATTTATCTATCAAATCTATCTATCGTATCTATCAAATGTATCTATTGCACCTATTGATCTATCTATCTAATCTATGTATCTATCTATCTATCTATCAAATCTATCTATCTCGTGGCCGGACTGTTATCTGACAGCCACTTGTGTTTTGGACAAATGTCCATCGGCCAAATGTCCGTCTGCCAAATGTCCATCGGCTAAAAGTCCGGCCACGATTGCACGCGCAGTGCCCCAAATTTGAAGTAGGAGGACCGACCAAGCATCTTTTTCCATCTCCCGGTTCCTAAAATCCATGCCATATACACGTCCCCTGACGGGACGGAACAGGGATTAAACTGATAGGAATAGTACTACTTAACACACCTTATAATAACGCAGAGAGAGGCAACGCAGAGAGAGGAGTCTGAAGAAAAGGAGTCAGAGGAGTAAGGTGGCTTTGAGGAGGTGGAAGACCAAACACAGCAGGCATCCCAGGGGGCTTGTTGTCACCGTTCGGGGAACCTTTGTGTTGTACGTGGCTGGGTGGAGGAAGAGACCTTCAATGACATCAGTGAGGACAAGAAACGGGACATGGCTAGCTTGGTATTCAACCTTGTACAAATGGGGAGTTTGCGGTTGTGCAAATGGACTGTTTGCGGTTGTTTGCGGTGCGTTAAACGGGGAGTTTGGTCTGTCACTGTGAAGCGGGCGTAACCCTTACACTACCTGATTGATACAACATCATACCTGATGTTTTAAAGCACGTTATTCCAAACAATTTAGGAATGTTAGGTGATTTATGCCCTTTATGGATTAAAACCAGACTCTGCATCAACTATGTAATTTTACGTGGGAGTTTTGCCATGGATCCCCCTCCGGCATGCCACAGTCCAGGTGTTAGTACCCTTGAAACAACTTTTCCATCACTATTGTGGCCAAAAAAGAGTCCCTGTGGGTTTTAAAATTCGCCTGCCTATTGAAGTGAATGGCGGTTCGCCCGGTTTGCCCGTTTGCGAACAGTTGCAGAAGTTTGCGTTCGCCGTTCGCGAATGGAAAATTTTAAGTTCACGACATCACTACAGATAAGACTTCCTTCTCTTTTTCGTCCCACAAAAGTTAGGCAGGCTTTTTATAGAAAATGTAAATTACCATCTATCAAGGCCCTCTTCCCAGTTCTTCTCATTACAAAGCTTAACAGAGATTGAAGGCTTCTGATATCCATTCAGGTCATTCCTATTCTATTGCAATTCCTCTCTCCAAACAGACAAGAGCAGACAGAAATTTTTGCCTAGGATTTTGATTCAATCAGATGACTGCCTGTTTGGATGGTGGAGGTATGCTCAGGTTCTCAAGTAGGAAAAGATCACTGGCCTTAGGTGGAGGAGAATATCTATATTAACTTATTACAAGTTCCATTACAGTCAAATTAATATTAAGATGTCTTGGGCCCCTTGTTTTTCTCTCTCTATACATCCTCCCTTGGAAAACTTATAGCCTCCTTTGGATTTCAGTACCACTTATATGCTGATGATACCCAAATCTATCTTTCCTCTTTTGATATCTCTCCCTCTTTACTCAACCAGATTTCCAACTGCCTCTCTCCAATTTCCTCTTGGATGTCTTCACACTACCTCCAACTCAATCTGTCCAAAACTGAGCTGCTTCTTATTCCCGGAAGGGTAAATCAGTAAAGAACTGAAGCACAAAGTACAAATATAGCACTCACAACGTTTGGTTGGTATATAATTTTGTATCATGCAAGAAAACACAAAAGAAAAAGAAAACTTAACTTTTAATGGATAGTTTAAATATTAAGAACAAGGGTCTGGGAAATACTTTAAAATAACAAATTGCTTACTATATGCATGGAGATTGGACCTAAATAATCGATAGTGGGTTTTGACCAGCTGGTCTAATGTTGGTCACAATCTAAGTTAGATATAAGGAATACAAGAGATAGGTGGCCTCTGGGGTTAGGATTTAAAAGGTACTGCCGTATATATACCTGTATACTTTGGATAATGCTGGATGTTATATTGGTATATATTGACGGCATGAATAATCTTCCGAAAAGAAGGGAATATTCCTGCTATACCATTTATGCATAAATGTATGCCATACTTAAATATCAGCCCAGTAGTTGGAGAATATACCTTTTGATACCGTTAGTGTATCCCCAGATGTATGAGTGAAAACGGTAGGTATATTCCCAGAGTGGAGAAATATACTTATCTGGGTCGTATGTGTATCTCTAGATCCCCAAATTGGGGGAGATATACCTTTTAATACCGTCTGTATGGCTCCAAAATTTGGGGAAATATACCTTGTAATACCGTGTGTGTATCCCCAGATTGGGAAGGTATACCTAGTAATACTGTGGGTGTATTCCCAGAGTGGGGAGATATGTCTCAAATATGGTTTGTATATCCCCAAAATGAGAAAATATATACCTTTTAATACCGTTTGGATATCTTTAGTACCATATGGATGGCCTCCAGAGTGGAGAAAAAAGTATACCTATTAATACCGTTAGTACATGTATATTGGGAAGATGTACCTTTTAATACCGCATGTGTATCTTTAATTAGGTGAGATATACCTTGATGCCATAAGTATGTCCCCGAATTGGGGAGATATACCTTTAAATACCATTTGTATAGAGGCGTGGCTAACAGTCAGAGGAGCAAGACGTGTAATCTGTGAGCTCCGGAGACTTTACAGATATTAACTGTTGATGCAAATTTATTTCCATTGGATTCTACATATTGGAAAGAGTGGACACTTCACAGCACGACATTTGAGATTGGGTGACCTGTCTCCTTTGCAGCTTTGGATCGCAACACCTATTACCAAACAGACAGGCTCCGGATACCAATCTGATTGCCGGAGGGTTGGGGCTCCACTCCGGCGGCTTGAAAGACCAATCCACCTGCAGTTTTATTTACCTACAGACCAACAGACACTCGGATAACCAGACAAACCCCCACGCAGGTAAAACAAACTATCTGCATATAAAAGACATGGCACATGCGCCATTAGGCGGCCTGGTCCGCTCTGAGTTGCAATTCACTTACTTCAACTCACACGATTACCGCAACACACAAATAAATTGTAAGAAAGTGTTGGGGACTTTAAAGTTATATTCCATATCGGCTGAATGAACTGAACATAATGGTGTGATACTTTATTCTTTTGCTTGGTGGGAAAAGACGCCATTTTCAGCCCACTTCCATTCATTCAGGAGACCCTTCTCCATTAATTAACAATAGTGTGCGTGTCTTTGGGGTGCACCTACAGGGACAATACACTGCTTAACTGGTATGGGATGACTTATTAGTCACCTTGCACTAAATTTATTTGCTCCTATTGAGACCTAACAACTTTAAAAAGAGACACGTTCAGTATCCCCTTTAGCCCGATTAGGAGAACTGCCTTACTCCTCGTTGGGAGCTGACTAAAGAATCTGTTGATACGCCTCACTATATTACCATGAAGATATGCTGGTAAATGTTTGGGTGTGACGAATGGGGCAATCACTCTCTTGTGCCTGGGTACAATGAGAGCCTAATACAATTTTCCATGTAGCAGCTGGACATCTTAGCATTTTGCATCATTTTCCTAACTCCTGAGTTAACCCTCTGCATGATATTTACACCACATATTTACACCATTTTTTATTATACTCCTCCCAGACAAGATGAAAAATAAAACACAGACAGTTAAGGAATGTCTGAGTAAATCACAACAAAAACAAAAACAACATGAGTTAAGCAGTCTCAATCCTACTGAAAATGTTCAATCAATTATCTCTGACACCGCTGGCTCTAGCATAACGGATTCTCAGAACACTGCACTGCTCTTGCAAATAAAATCCCTATTCCAGGAGGAGCTTAAAATTGCTCTTTCTGATTTGAGACAGGATATTAGAGACATAGGTAGCCGCACAGCGGAACTTGAAGAGAAAACAGACAACATCTCAGAGGAGATCCCAATAATTCATGCAGCTTTATCAGAACAAGCCAACTATATCACTAAATTAGAAGAACAGATTGAAGATCTAGAAAACAGATCTCGTAGATCCAATCTTCGTGTTAGAAATCTTCCAGAATCCTATAAGGACTTACAGGTTACCATGGTGAATCTTTTCAAGCAGCTTGTTCCTGAGGTGGAACCTGACCTTAAATAAGCACCAACAATTTTCAACAAGGGATATCATTCTTAAGCCTCATTATTACCATGTTAAGGAATTTATCCTCAACGCAGCTAGAACACAACAGAACCTTTCATTTGAAAGCCATCCTATCCATATTTTTGCAGACATAACCCCTATCACTTTGAGGAAGCGCAGGGAGCTCAGGCCAATCACTGCGGCTCTGTCAAAAGCGCAAACCAAATACCGCTGGAACTTTCCTTTCAGACTTTTTTTTTTCTCAACAAATGTTAACCATTCCTGCACCACTTTTGAAGAAGGAGCGACTATCCTACAACGTATTCAAGTCCTGATTGACCTACCCCCTACTCCTTCAACCTCTAGCCCTCAAAAGAAATCCTTCCAGCGGGAGTGGACACCGGTGGGCAAGCCCAGAAAAGCTAAGACGTCTAAGGCAAATCCTAGCACCAGCAATGACGTTGCTATCCCCCTGGGGGATGTATCGCCTCCACCCTGAACAGCTGAGACTTTTTGCTGAATTCTCTGTTTCAGTTATTGGTATCACCTAATGAAACATTTGGGTGAGCTGTGCCCTATGGATAGCCTACTCACTCATTATGATCACATTTACTGTGTTCCTTGTTTATTAACCGTTATTAATCTGTTCTAAATGTTTACGCAGTTTTAAGCTGGTTGGTGTTTGTATTAATACAAAACTTATATTGTTACTCAGGAGTTACCCCTTTATACCTCTAAATCCTCTACCCTCCTCCTTCATATCCCCCGCCCTCTCCTCTTCCCTCCCCTCAACCTATTCCTTCTCTCTCCTTCCCAATTTCCCCTCTTACTTCCCCACCATACCTGCTCTTTAAATGCTTAATATGCTGCTAGATTGCATGACATCCATCAGAAGTATGCTAACGGAGGACTTTCCTCCCTTCTTATTTGAAATTGTGATGGTCATAACTATATGATGCCCCGCTCGGGCACCCAGACTAGAAATGTTATTATTATTATGTACAGCTTAGTACATCTCTTTATTCTATTTTATTTAAACCAGTTGGTTCCAGTTTTGAAATTGTTGGAATTGTTAACACTCTATTATTGTCTCCAGGTAAAAGAAGTCACACTTAAAGGTGAGGTTGGTATTCTTTCGCAATTGTTTAGGATAAACTTGGTGAGAGGGTCCTAGCTTTTCGGACACTCTACTCTTGGGGTAAGTCTCGGCTCTCCACCGCACAAACCTCTGAGGTCTATATTATTGCCTTTATGGCATTGTTGTTTATAGTATCAGATTGCTTACTCCATTTTTCCATATGTTTAAATGTCTATAACCATATTGTTGCATAATGCTAGGGGCCTAAACTCTAATATTAAAAGGAAAAAAGCGTTATCTACTTATAAGTCCCAGAGGGCTCAGATTGTCCTGATTCAAGGGACACATTTTACCAAATCATTTACACCAAAATATTGGGACAAGGCATACCTAATTCAGTATCATGCAGTTTGTAATAAAAAAAAGGCAGGGGTCACGATCCTGATCCACTCATCCTTAAACTTTAAAGAGGAAGAGGTGATAATTGATAAAGATGGGAGGTACATCCTTTTAAGAGGACTAATTCAAAACACACCAATTATTATAATAAATGTTTACGCACTTAATGAACATCAGGCAGCTTACATGACCAAAATAAGCAAATTATTAACCTTGTGGAGGAAATATAAAGCTATTATAAGGGGAGACTTTAATCTTACATTAGATCAGAGAATGGATTGCACAACTCAGGGAGTAAGCCTACCTAGAACCCGGCCTTCACACGTTATTCTAAAAGACTTTACAGCAGATCACAATCTTATTGACAGCTGGAGAACCTTACACACTAATATCAAGGATTACACTTATCACTCGCCTATGCACAATACCCACTCCAGGTTAGATTATATTTTTATAAGCCAAATATTAATGCCTCTCTTAGTACAGTCCTCCATAATAAATTGCCCTTGGTCAGATCATTCTATGGTCGAAACCACTCTATCTGGTGTACTGAACCCCAATAGAGTAAAGTCATGGACTCTGAATGCTGGACTGTTACAGGACAAAATACTGTTACAGAGACTCTCCCAACAGATGACTGAATTTGTCTTGATAAATGAGAATAGTACTGATAATCCTCTTTTTGCTTGGGGAGCTTTAAAAGCTTACATTAGATGTTTTTTAATCTCAGAAGTGGGTAAGAAGAATAAACAAGAAAAACTTAGGTTATCACAGTTACAACATGATGCAAGCCTGCTAAGAGACCTTACAACAGCACACCCTAGCAAAAAGAATATTAAACAAATCCGAGCTAAAAATGACGAGATTAACCAACTGCTTGACAAGGAGGCATGTAGATCTATTAAAGTCATAGACACTCATTATTATATCCATAGCAATAAATCGGATAGGATGTTAGCCAACAAACTTAAGGAATTAACTAGAATTTCCACAGTCCCGCAGTTGCAGGAGCAGAATGGCACGTTTACTAATGACCCCCAATGCATTGCCGATAAGTTTGCCGAATTCTATAATCGCCTCTACGATCTCCCCAACCCAGATAGAGGTAAAGACAAATCAGCAGACCTAGACAATTTTTTGGGGCATTGTAGATTAGCACAAGTTTCTGACGAGGAGCGTGACTCTTTGAACTCCCCAATCACCCAGATGGAAGTAAAGGCTTCCATTAAAAGCCTTAAATCCTCCAAAACACCAGGTCCTGATGGATATTCTGGGATTTTTACAAGTCATTACAAGATGTTCTTGTTCCTCAGCTAACCAACATTTTTAATTCTATTATGAAAGGTAATCCCATACCCAAAGAGATGCTAATGGCTAGAATCGCTGTTATACCAAAACCAGGAAAAAATAAACAACATTGCCAAAATTACAGGCCAATTTCCCTCATAAACCAAGATATTAAGATTTTAACTAAAATTCTTGCCAACCGCCTAAACCCCATTCTTAAACGATTAATACATACTGATCAAGTCGGCTTTATCCAACACAGGGAAGCCCCAGATAATACTCGCAAAATTATTAATTTAATTAATATAGCCACTATCTCCGCAAAGCCTTCTCTGTTCCTATCTTTGGATGCAGAGAAGGCGTTCGATAGAGTGGGGTGGGATTACATGTTTGCTGTTTTGAGCAGAACTGGAATTAAGGGCGAATTCTGTAGGGCCCTGTCTACCCATTACTCCTGCCCCTCTGGCTTTGTCAAACTTGCGGGCTACCAGTCCAACCCGATACAAATCAAAAACGGTACCAGACAGGGATGTCCCCTCTCACCCCTCCTATTTGCCTTGTGCATAGAGCCCCTGGTGGTTAAAGTTAGAGAGGATACAAATGTTTCCGGAATTAGAGCAGGACATAAGGAATACAAAATTTAGCTCTTTGCGGACGATGTTATTTTATCTTTAACTAAACCCCTGTTGTCATTACCACCTTTATATGCCACGATACAAGATTTTGGAAACCTGTCAGGATACAAGATAAATCAAGATAAATGCGAGGCTTTTGGTATCAAATTACCCCTACACACAAAAAAACTCCTAGAACTAAATTTCTCATTTAAATGGGTTCCCAAAACACTTAAATACCTAGGGATTAATCTCCCATTTGATATTTACACGTTATACCAGGCTAATTATGTCCCTATGGTAAAACACGTCAGAGGCCTTATTGCAAAATGGTCTAAATTTAAAATTTCCTTGTTTGGTAGAATGGTATCTACAAAAATGACTTTGCTGCCAAAGCTACTGTATTTGTTCTGATCCCTACCAGTCATGATACCATTATCAGAATTAAACGCCCTACAGGGAGACATACTACGGTTCATTTGGCAAGTCAGAAAATTTAGAATAACTAAAAAGAACCTATGCACTCATAGGGGCTGTGGAGGTGGAGGTGTTCCAGATCTGGTTGCTTACTATCAGGCTGCTAGACTGGCTCAAACTTCAAAATGGTTTAGGAATGATTAGAGAGCACCGTGGGTAAATATTGAAGCCGATGTCTTAGACACTGTTCATATACCAAGCATAATGTGGGCTCCCAAGACCTTTAAGCACCCGTTACAAAGTAAACTAATAACAATTTCTCATACTCTATATATTTGGAAAATGCTGAATGCAAAATATAAGCTTATTCATGATAGATCCAGGACTACCCCGTTAGTTATGCCACAGTCCCCTATTAGCTCAATTGTACAGCTGAAGTGGGCCAACAAGGGCCTTTATAGAATAGCGGATGTATTAATAGACAATAAAGTAATGTCCTACCTACAGTACAGGGAGTGCAGAATTATTAGGCAAGTTGTATTTTTGAGGATTAATTTTATTATTGAACAACAACCATGTTCTCAATGAACCCAAAAAACTCATTAATATCAAAGCTGAATAGTTTTGGAAGTAGTTTTTAGTTTGTTTTTAGTTATAGCTATTTTAGGGGGATATCTGTGTGTGCAGGTGACTATTACTGTGCATAATTATTAGGCAACTTAACAAAAAACAAATATATACCCATTTCAATTATTTATTTTTACCAGTGAAACCAATATAACATCTCAACATTCACAAATATACATTTCTGACATTCAAAAACAAAACAAAAACAAATCAGTGACCAATATAGCCACCTTTCTTTGCAAGGACACTCAAAAGCCTGCCATCCATGGATTCTGTCAGTGTTTTGATCTGTTCACCATCAACATTGCGTGCAGCAGCAACCACAGCCTCCCAGACACTGTTCAGAGAGGTGTACTGTTTTCCCTCCTTGTAAATCTCACATTTGATGATGGACCACAGGTTCTCAATGGGGTTCAGATCAGGTGAACAAGGAGGCCATGTCATTAGATTTTCTTCTTTTATACCCTTTCTTGCCAGCCACGCTGTGGAGTACTTGGACGCGTGTGATGGAGCATTGTCCTGCATGAAAATCATGTTTTTCTTGAAGGATGCAGACTTCTTCCTGTACCACAGCTTGAAGAAGGTGTCTTCCAGACACTGGAAGTAGGACTGGGAGTTGAGCTTGACTCCATCCTCAACCCGAAAAGGCCCCACAAGCTCATCTTTGATGATACCAGCCCAAACCAGTACTGCACCTCCACCTTGCTGGCGTCTGAGTCGGACTGAAGCTCTCTGCCCTTTACCAATCCAGCCACGAGCCCATCCATCTGGCCCATCAAGACTCACTCTCATTTCATCAGTCCATAAAACCTTAGAAAAATCAGTCTTGAGATATTTCTTGGCCCAGTCTTGACGTTTCAGCTTGTGTGTCTTGTTCAGTGGTGGTTGTCTTTCAGCCTTTCTTACCTTGGCCATGTCTCTGAGTATTGCACACCTTGTGCTTTTGGGCACTCCAGTGATGTTGCAGCTCTGAAATATGGCCAAACTGGTGGCAAGTGGCATCTTGGCAGCTGCACGCTTGACTTTTCTCAGTTCATGGACAGTTATTTTGCACCTTGGTTTTTCCACACGCTTCTTGCGACCCTGTTGACTATTTTGAATGAAACGCTTGATTGTTCGATGATCACGCTTCAGAAGCTTTGCAATTTTAAGAGTGCTGCATCCCTCTGCAAGATATCTAACTATTTTTGACTTTTCTGAGCCTGTCAAGTCCTTCTTTTGACCCATTTTGCCAAAGGAAAGGAAGTTGCCTAATAATTATGTACACCTGATATAGGGTGTTGATGTCATTAGACCACACCCCTTCTCATTACAGAGATGCACATCACCTAATATGCTTAATTGGTAGTAGGCTTTCGAGCCTATACAGCTTGGAGTAAGACAACATGCATAAAGAGGATGATGTGGTCAAAATACTCATTTGCCTAATAATTCTGCACTCCCTGTATAAGGAGATAGACCCAGAGGATAGGAATCTTTGGTTCCATTACCTGCAGCTAAAATCAAGTCCAAGAAATTTCTTGTAATTTTAGGTTCCCGCCCACTAATCCTTTTGAATCATTATGTCTAAATAGAGAGTACACCTCAGACTTCGCAGCTATATACAATAAAATAACATATCACTATAATATGGCAAGTATGGTTGCTGAATCCCTAGACTCTAGAGATAGCTTTATCGCACAATGGGAACCATTTATTATGTACCATGAGAGCAGAGGTAGAAGAGGAACCTAATCTATATTGTCCAATGACTTCTACCTTTGTAGAAGTTGCGGTGGGGGGCTGAGACCCGAGAGACTTTTTTAGAAAAACTTTTTTTTTTTTAGAAAAAGTGTAGCTTACTCATACGCAATGGATGTAAGGTTTGCATTGTTTAATGTTGTGTGCTGACATTAAGAATCCATATAATTGATGTAATTGATTCTAACAACTTGTGTGCTAATTTAAACTGGTAATTATTTGCTGTAATTTGACTAACTGGAAAAACTTCAATAAAAATATTTTCAACTAAATACCGTTTGTATAACCATATATGGAGGAGATATACCTTAGAGTACCGTATATGTATCCCCAGGTGGGAGAGATATAAATTTTAATACCGTTGATGTATCCCCAAATTGGGGGAGATGTACCTTTTAATACCGTTTGTATGGTTCCAAAATTTGGGGAGATATACCTTGTAATACCGTATGTGTATCCCCAGATTGGGGAGGTATACCTAGTAATACCTTTGGTGTATCCCCATAGTGGGGAGATATGTCTCAAATATCGTTTGTATATCCCCAAAGTGAGGAAATGTATACCTTTTAATACCGTTTGGATATCTTAAGTACCATTTAGACAGCCTCCAAAGTGGAGAAAAAAATATACCTATTAATACCGTTGAGAATTGGATACCTTTTAATTCCGTAAGTACATGTATACCTTTTAATACCGTTTGTACATCCCCCAGAGTGAAGAAATGTCAGTCCCCAAATTGGGGAAAAATACCTTATAATACCATTAATGTATCCCCAAAGTAGGAAGGTCTATCTGTTAGTGCAGCCTCCAAAGTGAAGACAAATATACCTATTAATACTGTGGGGAAATGGTTACCTTTTAATACCAAAAGTACATCCCCCAAAGTGGAGAATTGTATACCTTTTAATACCGTTTAGCCATAAGTAAGCAAATGCTGGTTTAAAAAAGGGGGAGAGGGAGCAGGGATGCCTCTTATTAACTATTTAATAGCTATTGTACCTGGTTAAAATAAATACAAAGTTGCCTGTAAAATAAATATTAATCCTAAAATAGCTGCTGTTAGGGGCAGCAGATTAGGGGTACATAGGGATAATGTAGGTTGCGGCGGTGTATAGTCGGCAGATTAGGGGTTAAAAAATTTAATTATAGTAGCGGCGATGTGGGGGGACCTCGGTTTAGGGGTACATAGGTAGTTTATGGGTGTTAGTTTACTTTAGAGCACAGTAGTTAAGAGCTTTATAAACCGGCGTTAGCCCATAAAGCTCTTAACTCCTGCCTTTTTTCTGCGGCTGGAGTCTTGTCGTTAGAGTTCTAACGCTCACTTCAGCCAAGACTTTAAATACCAGCGTTAGAAAGATCTCATTGAAAAGATAGGATACGCAATTGATGTAAAGGGATCTGCGGTATGGAAAAGTCGTGGCTGGGAAGTGAGCGTTAGACCCTTTCCTGACTGACTCTATATACCAGCGGGCGGCCAAAACCAGCGTTAGGACCCCCTAACACTGGTTTGGACGGCTAACGCAGAACTCTAAATCTAGGTGTTATACTTTACCAGCACCAGTTGAGGGTTCAATATCCAAATATGTCTATTGTCATATTTTTTAGGGGAATTATGCACAATTGGAAGATAATTAATCCTGATAATCTCTTATTTACAAAGACTGTCCCAACAAATTTGTCTTAAAGAAAACTGTGTTCACACACTCTTGTCTCTCTGTAAGCAAAAATGGCAGCAAGCAGGATTGCAACAGTCACCAAAAAAAAAATTCTGAAAAAACGCCCTATTCTCTTTGTGCAAGGAGTTTTTGTCTGAGACCAAACTCCTCCCCATTTCTTAATCATTCAATAGACTTGGATACGCCCTTTTTTTGAAGCTTGTCTTTAATTGGTTATTTGGAAACACCTCTCTGAGCAGCCAAATGCCTTTTGGTTGCAATACCATTTTTATTCCATCGGGGGCAGCAGACATAGAAAAACAGTTTAATTATCAAATACTGCTAACAGTTTAATATATATATTTTAAAGTGTTCATTAAAATGCACTTATAATTTCCAGTATTTAATAAACTATATGTTCCATACATGGCCCATTTAGTCTGACTGAGCACATAATTATAAATCCAAACATGAGTATTCCACCTATAATATTTTAGAAGCTGCATATTGTCATCTTTTCCAGTGATTATAAATATTGTATACTTGTGGAAATAATTTTAATATTCAGTGTCTGGACTTATGTTTATGACCAATATTCATAGGACATCTTGTTGGTTTATTACATGTCTGAAAAATAAAGAAACAGATGTTATTTTGAAATAAGTCAAACATTTATAAATACCAATGCAGTTATTTAATTTTAATTCATTGTATCCAACACAGTATGTAACATGTGATGTATCTCTTAGATCATTATATATATTATTCAGGCAGTGTGCGGTACACATTAATTTATCTAAGAATTATATAGATATTTTAATATCTTAACTCTCAGGCTTTCAACTTACCATATTACCCTCCTTAGGCATAGACAATCTTCTAGGTTCATATATATATATATATATTCCAAAAGTAATGGTCGCACTCTCAGGTCTTTTAGTGAAAAAACGTAGTTAATTTTAATGAAACGTTTTCGGGGTAATCTACCCCATCATCAGCATAAACATACAGTGCATCAAACAAACTTAAATAGAAGCATGTTGCTCATTAAACAAATCAAAAATAAATCAAAAATACCTGTGTGTGTAAATTTCTCAGTGTGGTGACGCCAAACAGTGTGTGTGTGGACCGCATATTTTGCGTTCCACTGTGAGGACCGGAAGTGTAAAGTGTAGTATTATATCCGGTATCCTCGATTTTATAAAGGACTTATAGTGTTATTAAATACATACAAAAATACTGTGTTACTTATTTTAAGTTACTAAATGTGTAATAATGTTTCAATCTCTGTGTCGTTATTGACAGTGTATCACACTATTAGTGTATTGTTGCATTTGCGTACATTTATTTAGCCAGTGCCTTATACACTGCTCCTAGGCTCATATATACATATGTACATTACTTCCTGTTATCTAAATTACATCTCCCTTACTCGCGTGTTACTACTGCCTGTTGCGATAATCTGCGTGACAGGTTCGATAGAACTTGCTGTCATATTATAGTTGTCATAGTAACCATTTGTTGTGCCAGTTCTACTTAGGCGGATTGATCTGTTGGTTTACCTATCTCAGATTACACGTTATCCTATAGCCGGTACATATTGCCTTCATGTCTCACTATTAACCTGGTTTTCATACATCTACATATCTCTTATGCTTGTCCTAGAGTGTGTTAGTTAAAGGCATATATAGGGGCTAAACAGTATTCTCTGGCTCTTATTGTATATAGTATCTATATATTATCTCGAGTATGGTACATGTATTTCTAAAGCTGGCTTTGTGGATTATGTGGTAGGTCCCCACAATTGGACCTAGATAACAGTGAAGAAAAATAGTGAAGAAAAATAAAAGCATCAAACCATCTAACATGGATAGAAGATACAAAAATACAAAAATAACTAGTAAATAAACAGATAAATAGCAGCCTCTTTGTTGCTGCTGCATTGCACACTTAACTTTAGTAATGTATAGTTGGTTTTGATCTTGTTGTAAATTATACTATATCTATCTCTCTTGTGCCTGTATACACTTTACATCTAATACACACATCTTAGCTCTCTTAATGTATAATAAAGAAAGCTATTGTTGCCTTATAAGTCCATATAGTTGCTCCGTGTCATATTGCTTATATAGTGATGTCCATCCTTAATGCAACCATTGGTTTCATCGTAGTTAGATAATCCTAGTACAGTGTCCCTATTTCATGATGTAGGCACAACCTGACCCTAGGGTGTATGGGGTATCATCCTTAGTTGCATGGTTGGTGTCATCTCTTGTCATGGTTATATGCCCATGGTTCCTCGGCCTATGGCTTTTCTGATGTTCCTATCGGTTATTCTCCGCACCTTGAGATTGTCACCTTAGATTGGTGTTGATGGATGATCTCTATGTGATTGCCATGGATGTAAAGAAAGCTCAGTGTTTTAAGACTGCATGAGAACTTGTTGGCTATAGGCATTAATATACCGAGTATTGTTGCATTGGAGGAATCATTACCATGGCTCCCCCAACACCAGATAGTGCACCCTGCATTGAGTGGTCTACCCCCCAAGAGACGACACAGAGATTGAAACATTATTACACATTTAGTAACTTAAAATAAGTAACACAGTATTTTTGTATGTATTTAATAACACTATAAGTCCTTTATAAAATCGAGGATACCGGATATAATACTACACTTTACACTTCCGGTCCTCACAGTGGAACGCAAAATATGCGGTCCACACACACACTGTTTGGCGTCACCACACTGAGAAATTTACACACACAGGTATTTTTGATTTATTTTTGATTTGTTTAATGAGCAACATGCTTCTATTTAAGTTTGTTTGATGCACTGTATGTTTATGCTGATGATGGGGTAGATTACCCCGAAAACGTTTCATTAAAATTAACTACGTTTTTTCACTAAAAGACCTGAGAGTGCGACCATTACTTTTGGAATATTGATTACATGTTGGCACCCGGGCGGATGACCATTGGAGGGTAACACTGTGTAACTGATGGGTTTTGATATTTCTATACAAGTGTACCCCCTCAGCCTGATTTTTTCACTCAGTGAACTATAGCTTTGGAGTTGGCATTGAACCTCTCTGTCAGTGCATACACTACAATATATTGGGATTCACGCTGAACACTTCTACAACTTACAGCAAGTGCAGATATGGAACCGGTTCCCCTTACTTCCTTGACCCTTCCTCCCATTGGGACAACTACCATTGAACAAGACCCGGATGCAGGAGCACAAGCCCGTGGGGCCCAGATCGGCACAGTCACATACACCCCAGATGATGCGGCAAGAATCTTGTTCGCCCCTATCAGCAGAGCAACGACTGGTGAGACCCCTGTTAATATATACCATAACCTATTGAAACTCAAAAAGCGAGAAACAGACCTAACACTACACGGTAGCTATCTCTCAGAATATCACAGGTTGAATCATATCCCTAGGGGGTTTAGTGTAAAAAATATCCCTACAATAGGTCGTGATAATCCTGAATTTAGAAGGAAATGGTGTCATATATTAAATAAGTGCTCCCTAGATCTTATCTTACTAGTAATAGAGGAAGTCACTACAATACTCAATAAGGTCAAAAATGAGATAGTGGCATTTGAACAAATACATAATGAAACACTTGCAGCAGATCAGCAAGAGAACTGGCTCACCAAACTACAGCAACAAGTTGATAAATATAAAACTGAATTAGCAGTATTTAAAAATAGAAAGCTTGAGTCAGTGAAAGCAGACTACAGTAATGGTAGAGTCTATAAGTGGTTAACTAGTTCCTCAGAAGGTAGAGCCAGGAGACCCTTCCGACCTAGGAGAGTACAATTTACAACGGTTGACACCAGCGGTGCTGATTCATCTGAAACAGACACTAGCACTACAAGACATACACCCACGTCACCAAATACATACCAGACGCAACCCCCATACCATCCCCCATACACACATAGGGGACAATCCACCCCAGACCATCATTTTTTAGGGGTTACCACGAGGTCACGCAGAGGAGGGGGAGGCATTCTAGACCACACATCAGGAGGGCAAGGGGGCAGACACAGACCCACACGCCGCAACAGACAGAGGACATAGTGATCAATCTTAGTAGGCATGCTCTCACAGCAGCAGAGAGTTCCATGCTGAATAAAGGTCTATCATTTATACCTAGTCACACGACCAATGAAATGGACCTTAAACTAGACTTGTATAAGTTAAATCGTACAATGAAAATTAAAGAATACTTTCAAAACGCCCCAATTAGACCAGAACTTACTGATCCTATCCATAAGTGCAAAAAGCCCAGTACATTTGAGCCAACAAACAGTAGTGCTAGCACCAAGACCTTTATGAGGCTAGTAGCACAGGATATGGAAACACAGAGCAAGTCCAATAAATGGAGACACAACCTCACAGACACAGAAAGAGCAGCTATTAAAACTTTACAAAATGACCATGCTCTGGTCATCCGCCCTGCGGACAAAGGCGGGGCAATAGTCCTAATGAATTATGAGGATTATAAAGAGGACATACTTATGCAATTGACTGACAACAACACCTAT
Source organism: Bombina bombina (assembly GCF_027579735.1). NCBI lineage: Eukaryota > Metazoa > Chordata > Amphibia > Anura > Bombinatoridae > Bombina > Bombina bombina. The sequence goes on from NC_069499.1 coordinate 469,376,316, forward strand.
AGTAAGCTACTAGGTGACCCTACGGTCAAATACAAGAAAGAACTGGATAGTATCCTTAAATTAGGATTTGAACAAGGATACCTAACGGAACAACTCTTTGAATACTGCACTACAACACATCCAAGAATCCCAATACTATACACCACCCCAAAAATACACAAAACCCTACACCACCCACCAGGGCGGCCCATAGTCTCCGCGGTACAATCACTCACACAGCCAGTGGCACAAGTAATAGACATTTTTCTTCAACCCATTGTCAAGACTGTCAGATCATTCATTTCAGACACCAATGACCTTATTAGGAAGATGAGGGATGTGCGTGTGGAGACTGGGGACATCCTGGTCACCCTGGATGTCAACAGTCTCTACACTATCATCCCACACGACACAGGACTCTTGGCTACTAAACAACACCTCATAGACAGTACACTATATGAGGGACCCCCTATTGACTACTTTTTGACACTAATGGAATACTGCCTCACTAGGAACTACTTTCGCTTTGAGACATCTTTTTATTTGCAACTCACAGGCACTGCGATGGGGTCTAATATGGCCCCATCGTATGCCAACATATATATGTCTCAATTTGAGAATCAATTCCTATGGAGCACTGACACATCGCAGGTTGTTTACTACGCAAGATACATCGATGATGTGTTCATGGTGTGGCGTGGCGGACAACAGGCGCTGCTAGAATGGTTTATGAAATGGAACAATACCCCTACACCAGTGAGATTCAAGATCACGCACCACCATAAGGAGATACAGTTCCTAGACCTCACTATTTACATAGATGGAAATTCCCTAGGCACCACACTCTACAGTAAGCCTACTGATAAAAATTCCATTTTAAGTGCAACAAGCTGTCACCCCCCAGCCCTATTAAAAGGGATAGTCAAATCACAGATGACTAGAGTAGTGCGCAATAATTCAAACAGAGCCACAGGGGTCTCACAGCTGCAGCTCATGCGGGACAAATTCTTACAGCGGGGATACAAGCAACAGATACTTGATAGTACCCTAAGAGAAGTCCTTCCACACACACAGGACAGTCTGATATATAAGGGGACTCTGACAGAGAAGCTGAATAAATTGATAATGGCAACAACGTTTTCACCAAGCACCACACAAGCTGGTAACATATTAAGAGAACACTGGCCAATAGTACAGTCTGACCCTAAATTGACCTTCACGCACAACCTGACACCAATGGTAGCATACCGGAGGGGAAGTAACCTCAAGGACAGCTTGGTACGCACAGACCCTAAATCAAGCTACATGGATACTGCCCATACTAACATCAAAGGCTCATACAGATGCCTAGGGTGCACAACATGTAATGGACTCATAACAACTAAAACCTTTCACCATCCTCATACGAATAAAGTATTTAAGATCAAGCACTCAATATCCTGTACTACAACATTTGTAGTCTACCTATTATTCTGTCCATGTGCCCGGTTCTATGTGGGCAAGACGAGCGGAACACTCCGCGATAGGATGGCTAACCACAGACGGGCAATACGATTGGCATTAGAACAAGGAGGATCGGATCAACCAGTGGCCAGTGCCTATAGCCAACAAGTTCTCATGCAGTCTTAAAACACTGAGCTTTCTTTACATCCATGGCAATCACATAGAGATCATCCATCAACACCAATCTAAGGTGACAATCTCAAGGTGCGGAGAATAACCGATAGGAACATCAGAAAAGCCATAGGCCGAGGAACCATGGGCATATAACCATGACAAGAGATGACACCAACCATGCAACTAAGGATGATACCCCATACACCCTAGGGTCAGGTTGTGCCTACATCATGAAATAGGGACACTGTACTAGGATTATCTAACTACGATGAAACCAATGGTTGCATTAAGGATGGACATCACTATATAAGCAATATGACACGGAGCAACTATATGGACTTATAAGGCAACAATAGCTTTCTTTATTATACATTAAGAGAGCTAAGATGTGTGTATTAGATGTAAAGTGTATACAGGCACAAGAGAGATAGATATAGTATAATTTACAACAAGATCAAAACCAACTATACATTACTAAAGTTAAGTGTGCAATGCAGCAGCAACAAAGAGGCTGCTATTTATCTGTTTATTTACTAGTTATTTTTGTATTTTTGTATCTTCTATCCATGTTAGATGGTTTGATGCTTTTATTTTTCTTCACTATTTTTCTTCACTGTTATCTAGGTCCAAGTGTGGGGACCTACCACATAATCCACAAAGCCAGCTTTAGAAATACATGTACCATACTCGAGATAATATATAGATACTATATACAATAAGAGCCAGAGAATACTGTTTAGCCCCTATATATGCCTTTAACTAACACACTCTAGGACAAGCATAAGAGATATGTAGATGTATGAAAACCAGGTTAATAGTGAGACATGAAGGCAATATGTACCGGCTATAGGATAACGTGTAATCTGAGATAGGTAAACCAACAGATCAATCCGCCTAAGTAGAACTGGCACAACAAATGGTTACTATGACAACTATAATATGACAGCAAGTTCTATCGAACCTGTCACGCAGATTATCGCAACAGGCAGTAGTAACACGCGAGTAAGGGAGATGTAATTTAGATAACAGGAAGTAATGTACATATGTATATATGAGCCTAGGAGCAGTGTATAAGGCACTGGCTAAATAAATGTACGCAAATGCAACAATACACTAATAGTGTGATACACTGTCAATAACGACACAGAGATTGAAACATTATTACACATTTAGTAACTTAAAATAAGTAACACAGTATTTTTGTATGTATTTAATAACACTATAAGTCCTTTATAAAATCGAGGATACCGGATATAATACTACACTTTACACTTCCGGTCCTCACAGTGGAACGCAAAATATGCGGTCCACACACACACTGTTTGGCGTCACCACACTGAGAAATTTACACACACAGGTATTTTTGATTTATTTTTGATTTGTTTAATGAGCAACATGCTTCTATTTAAGTTTGTTTGATGCACTGTATGTTTATGCTGATGATGGGGTAGATTACCCCGAAAACGTTTCATTAAAATTAACTACGTTTTTTCACTAAAAGACCTGAGAGTGCGACCATTACTTTTGGAATATTGATTACATGTTGGCACCCGGGCGGATGACCATTGGAGGGTAACACTGTGTAACTGATGGGTTTTTATATATATATATATATATATATATATATATATAAATATATATATATATATATATATATATATATATATATATATATATATGTTATTTGAGTATTTTAAATACATTTGAAAACTATAACAATTCATTTCAAATTACTCTTTTAAAGTTTCAACTTTATGCTTTCAATCATACATATGTTTCAAATTAGATTTTTTTGCTATCCCATGGAAACGTAACATCTGAACTTCATGTATTTGAACTCAGTATGGGACAATTTAATACCTAGATGATAAGAGCTACATCACCTAAGAATGTTTGTATATTCCATTATCCTTGCAGACAGAACGTCTGCTCCTTCAGATAGGAAAACTCCTTATAAAGGCTTCATTTGAAGTGGATAATTGAGACATCCTGGCCTATAATGTGTATCTGGTCACAGCAGGCAGCATGTGTATTGAGTGTAGAAAGGGATTTTGGGCTAACAATTCTGATCTTAGAATTGTACTTACATTAGCCAGAGTTTAATTTACAAATTAATTATTTTATCTTATCATATATAGGTATGTGTGTGTGTATATATACATATATATATATATATATATATATATATATATATATATATATATATATATATATATATATTAGAAAATGGAGATAAGGGAGCCATTTACCAATATTTTAGCTCTGTGTAGTAATATCAAGCTAGAGGTGCAGACCCTATATAAGTATTGCAAACTATTAAATCTTGGTCCAATATTAAAACCTACAGAAATATCTGGGAATCCATTTGCCCAAGTTATACCAATGCCAGCAACTAATCTGCGCTCATTTTCAATAGTGGCATGGTAAGAACAAACATCAACATATATTCAAGGTAATGTTTGACAATGTTTCCCCATGATCCTTAGCAGTACAGTCATGGAGCTCAGCAAGCCCCTGATTTTTTTTTCTTTTGCTTGTAGCGAATTTCTAAAGGCAAGCCTTGTAAAGTCCAAGCTGTTATGCGGCTATTGGACAGGTTCCCATAAATTATTTTCTCACTTTGCAGATATAGCAAAGGCTGGTGGGCCGTTTCTACAATAATTTTCTCGCCATGTATATAGCTGCGGAAATTTTGTAGAGCCCATACAGTTGATAAGACGGCTTTTTCGCAATCACTAAATTTTATTTCTACTGGGAATAATGTTTTGCTTGCATAAGCAATGACTTTGCTTAAATTACCATGCTTCTGGTATAAAACAGCACTCATGCCTTTATCTGTGTAACCTGTCTCTAAGTAGAAAGGTTTACCCCCATCAGGGTACGCTAAGCGTGAGTTTTCTCTTCAGCTCTCTGATGGCTGTCTCTTGAACCTCACTCCAGTGCCATTTCACATCCTTCTTTAGAAGATGTAGCAGTGGTTTAGCTAATTCTGCATAATTATCAATACATTTGTGAGAATAATTTGTCATTCCCAGGAATGATCTTAATTCCTTTAAGTTAGTTGGGTTCTTAGAATTTATAGCTTCCACCTTTTTCTTCTGAGGATTTAAACCTTCAGAAGTAACTTCGTGTCCCAAGAAGTTTTTACGAGTGCGGCACCATTGAGCTTTTTGTAGGGATAATTTTACGCCTGCCCTTTTAAGTTGGCTGAGGACATGTTTAAGCTCTGTGATGTGTCTTTCAAAGTCTGTGATTTTGATTAACACATCATCAACGTAAGATAAGGTCCCCCTTTCCAGTGCATCAGGCATACCCTTATGCATGAATACAGCAAATTCATGTCCTGAATTAATGTATCCAAACAAGAGTCTTTGGAATGAATATTGGACTTTTTGGAAGGAGAATGCAAGCTTATACTGGTCCTCCTCATGTACCTTTATGGTCCAATATCCCTGTGCACAATCAATGGTAGTGAATATTTTGGATCCCTGCATCTGGTCAATATATGGCACAGGCCAGCCAGACATGTACACTCGATTGTTTAGCTGTCTTAAGTCAGCATACAAACGTCATTGTCCATTGGGCTTAAGAACACCTAGAATAGCATTGTTATAAGAGTTGTGCACCTGTCTGATGATACCCCTTTTTTCCAGGTTCCTTATGATTTCTGCAAGAGAATCATATGAGGCTAAAAGAACTCTGTATTGTTTAACAAAGACAGATGGTGTATTGGGATCTGTTTGAATTCTTGCAATGTGCAGGTCTGTAGTCCCACAGTCATACAAATCCCTAGCAAAAATAAAATTGTACTCCATCAGAAGTTCTCGTAGCTGTCGGCATTCATCATCAATGGAACAGCCATTAGCTAAGGAGATTTGCTCTTTGACTATTTGCTGAAATAGTCCTATTTCAGCAAATAATGGCTGTCCTATCTCATAGGCTTCTTCCAACCTAGAGGTAAGATCCCCTTGATTATAATTTACATTGCCCTCATGATTCTGGGTATTGGGGTATTCTTGCTCTTTGATCGGCTGATCAAATACTTGGGAGGCTTCTTCAATTTTACAGATGCCTTCCTCTGAGCTGAAGGGATAAATAGACTGAAATGTAAATGATCCCTCTGGTATAGATGCAAAGGATTGTTCTATTAACTGTTCTTCAGTTAAGTATCCTTCAGGTATTAGCCCAATTATATTATTCTAAAATCCAAAAGTGTAGTAACTGGATTCTAGAGCATATCCTATAGTAGTTCCCTTGGACAAGGTGATAACCTGTGGGGTCATGTTATGCACAATAACATGTATTGGAATAGTTCCAATATTTACCATAGGAGTATGGGTCATTGTTATACCCAGATTGTGCATTCTATGGGAGATGTATATTAGAGTTTCAGAAGTTTTTAAATTCTGACCCCTTTTTACCTATAAGGATAAGAGGAATTTATCAGCCCCAGCAGGGATTACGATATCACTAGATACCTGCATATTCACAGCATATGGCAATTGTTGATTTGATTTCAGGGTCGCGTTTTCATCCTGAAATATTTCAGGGTCCCCCTTTAACCTTTTCTAGAGGCAAAGGTTAATCAAATCTATTTGTATGGCATATCTGTGTAAGAGATCATTTCCAATATATATTTGATTATGGGAAGTATTTAAAACTAAAAACAGGTGCTTCGCTGATTTATTTCCTATAGAAATAGATAATAAACATTTAGCTGTGATGTTATAGCTTTCTGAGTTGTCCTCCAGGTCATGGACCCAGAGATCTTGGGGGGGAGATATTTAATCACTTTAGGTTCAGCGATCTGCGCTAATAAGCCTTCGCTTATGTAGCTAGCTTCCTGTTTTAAGTTTAATTTAGCATACTTGTTTTTTCCAAGGTCATGCACTTGCATAGGGATAAATAGATCATCTTTAACTTTCTCAATTTCTGTGAGGAATTGAGAGTGATCTCCCCCTTTAGGGGACTTAGGGTTCCCCTTGTGGAGAGATATGGGTAATACATCACCGTCTAGGGAAATATTGGCTATCTTTCCCGGCAAAATTTTAAAAGTATTACCATCAGTGCCACTTAGGGGAGTCTGATCATCTATTTGTAGGATAGTTATCTTAGGTGCAGAGCTATTCCTAAAATGAATCTCCACAGCATCTGGCTTCTCTTCCACCATGTGATAGTTATGTCTGGTGGGAGGTATGCTGGACCGCTCATAATTAATAGGTCTTTTTACTTTTGCCCAAATTACATTATTTATGCAATCAATTATGGTACTTAATCGCTTAAACGGACACTGAACCCAATTTTTTTCTTTCGTGATTCAGATAGCTCATGAAATTTTAAGCAACTATCTAATTTACTCCTATTATCAAATTTTCTTCATTCTCTTGGTATATTTATTTGAAATGTAAGAATGTAAGTTTAGATGCCGGCCCATTTTTGGTGAACAACCTGGGTTGTCCTTGCTGACTGGTGGATAAATTCATCCACCAATAAAAAAAATGCTGTCCAGAGGTCTGAACCAAAAAAAAAGCTTAGATGCCTTCTTTTTCAAACAAAGATAGCAAGAGAACAAAAAAAATTCAGCCAGATTACAAGTTTTGCGTTAGGAGCTGTGCGGTACTAATGAGCAGTTTTTTCTCACCGCTCACTTACCTGCAGAGCTGGTATTAAGGGTTTTTGCAACCTCAGCGTTAAAAGGCAAGAAGTGAGCGTAGAGCAAAATTGTGCTTCATACCGCACTCCAATACCAGCGCTGCTTAAGTCAGCTTTGAGCTGGTCGTACGTGCTCGTGCACGATTTCCCCATAGACATCAATGGGGAGAGCCGGCTGAGAAAAAGTCTAACACCTGCAATAAAGCAGCGTAAAACTCAGTAACGCAGCCCCATTGATTCCTAAGGGGAAACACATTTTATGTTTACACCTAACACCCTAACATGAACCCCGAGTCTAAACACCCCTAATCTTACACTTATTAACCCCTAATCTGCCGCCTCCGACATTGGCGCCACCTACATTATTCTTATTAACCCCTAATCTGCCGCTCCGGACACGGCCGCCATCTACAATATACTTATTAACCCCTAATCTGCTGCTCCCAACATCACTGCCACCTACACTGCCCTTCTAATAGTCTAGATCTATTTGAGGTCACCAAGGACTTACATCTTTTTGCGAGAAAACTCGCTTTAAAAAAGATAATGACGCCAAAAATACAAGTAGATCTGGCCTGTAGAAAAGAGAGAGATACTCTGGATTGTCTGGAGACTCTTCTCTACGAACAGAGTAATGAAATTACAGATATCCTTCCAAAAACAGATTTAAAGAAAAAATCTACTTACATGCCCTCTTTTTCTTCCATTCCAAATATTTCGGTTTTTGTTCAAAATGTCTCCCAGGAGTTGACACAAATTCAAACCACAAAGATTGTCAATGATAATCTTACTAAATCTGAACGCAGAGCCCTTAAAGAACTGATTAATCATCAGGAATTGGTCATAAAACCGGCCGACAAGGGGGGTAATGTTGTCATTCTTACTCAAGAATACTACATCAAAGAGGCAATGCGGCAATTACTTGATGAAACACAATATGCCAAATCTTCTTTTGAAGAATTTCATAGATCTCACAATGAACTTCTTTTTTTACTAAATGAAGCACGTAGAAATAATTTGATTACAAGCCAAGAGTTTGGCTTCCTGTATAGTCACAAACCAAAAACACCAGTTTTCTACTGGATACCAAAGTTACATAAATCCATTAAAAATCCACCTGGACGCCCCATCATCTCTGGAATGGGGGGCCCCACTGAAGGAATAAGTAACTATGTTGATAGGTTTTTACAGCCGTTTGTAAATGACTTACGTACCTTTGTCCAAGATTCAACAGATGTTATTAAAAAACTCGATGGAATCAATGTTTCTGACAAGACCATTTTGGTCTCGTTGGATGTTGAATCCTTATATTCTTCAATTCCACACTCTATTGGAATTGCAACTTGTGAAAAATTTCTCAATACAAGAGGAGTGGGCTATAGCAAACATTCTAAATTTGTAAGTAAACTTTTGAAATTTGTTCTGGAAAACAATATTTTTATTTTTGATGGCAAATATTATAAACAGAAACAAGGGACAGCAATGGGGGCTACATGCGCCCCAACATATGCCTGTTTACACCTTGGTGGATGGGAAGATCAAATTGTTTTTGGTGAGCATTCTGACATAGTTGAGGCGCATGTAGCCCTCTGGATCAGATATGTGGATGATATCCTCCTGCTATGGGATGGCAGTGAGGAGGATCTACTTAAATTTGGTTCCCTCCTGAATAAGAATAATTTAAATATCTTCTTAACTTGTAGTTATGATTCTACTACCATCAATTTTTTGGACTTAAAAATTAGTAAGAACGAAGGCAAAATTGAAACAGAAGTGTTTCGAAAGCCGACTGCAACTAATAGCCATCTTTTGGGAACGAGTCATCATCCTGAAAATCTTAAGAGGGGTATTCCCTATGGGCAATTTCTGCGCCTTCGCAGAATTTGCTCTGGAGATCAAACCTTTAAACAACAGGCCAAAGATATGGCGACTCGTTTCCTTGAGAGAGGCTATTCAAAAAGATGTGTAAAAAGAGCACTCTATAAAGCATCTCAGCATCAAAGAAAAGATCTTCTGTACAAAAATAATACCAAAAGTGAGAATGTGGAAGACACTAAAATCAGATTTATTACTAAATATAATGCCCATTGGAGTAAAGTTAAAAGTATTCTTAACAATAACTGGCATTTGCTGACTAATGACTCTACATTACATCAACATGTGGGGGACTATCCCCTAATGACAGCAAGGAGACCTAACAATTTGAAAGATCTCCTTGTTAAGAGTGAATTTAACAAAGTGCCTACATCTAACTGGTTAGAACGCAATGCCCAAAAAATAGTCGGCAGTTCCCCCTGTAATCACTGTGTCTGCTGTCAATTTGTGCAGAAAACTAAGACTTTTAGCACGAATACAGGTGTTACATATAAAATCAATTCTTTTATTAATTGTTCCACAAAAGGAGTCATATATCTTCTCTATTGCTCGTGTAAATGCTTTTATGTGGGTAAAACTTTTAGAGAATTACGCTCCCGCATTACAGAACATAGAGACGATATAAAGGACTTCAATATTGACAGCCCAGTGGCGAGACATTTTGCTCAATTTCACGAATCAAAAATTGACGAACTTCACTTCATTGGAATAGAATCAGTCAAACTGAGCATGCGCGGGGGGGACATTGATAAAATTCTTTTACAAAAAGAAACAAGATGGATGTACAAACTAAACACTCTATCTCCTAATGGCTTAAATGAAAAATTGGAATTTGCTTCCTTTTTAGGCTAATTCCTTATACCTTACTTTATCTGCACATCTCCTTTTATTTCCATATGTGTATGGATAGTGGGTTCTCAAAATTAATAAAATAAATCAAAAGTGTAAATATATACTATGATGAGCTAAAATGCACTTATTTGCTGTTAGAATAATTTGACACACATAACATTATAATTAAGTATTGTCTTTTAAATATTGCACAATGGTGTATTAAAATAAAACTGTTTTTAGCATATTTTGTATATATGAGTTGTTGCGGATGTGTGTGTGAGTGAGTATTTGAATCATTTAATTGTATACAACCAACTTCTGCTATTGAATACCTCACCTTGGTTACTTGTGAAGCCCTTAATTTAGCTGTATTTTAAAAGTAACAATTGCAAAGACATTGCAACAACGGCTAATTGTGATTGACATAAATTTCATCAAATTGAAAGGACTCTGGAAACCGGTATCCAATAAAAAGGAAGGTAATCAAGGTGTCGTTAGCACCTGGAAGAAGCTCCATGCTGCACTGACTGAAGGAGCGAAACGAGCATTTGGACTCGTCGTGCTTGGCAGCCCTTACAGCAGATCCCCTGCTCATCGTGACTTACCCCTGATGTCTGGACACTCCATGTACAAGGCAGCTAGGAGGAGCGACCGCGTGAACAAATACAGGTAGAATATGTTATACGAATCTGTACACCGAATATCACTGTCTTAAAGGAATACAGCACCTGTGAATAAAGACGCGTGTTTTTATTGCTCCTCCTATGCTATGTCTTTTAAGCACCAACCGACTCAGTAACTCTGGGGGTTCAAGTCTGAAGTAACTGGTTTTTATACACCGGGGACTGTATAACTGCATCCATTTCTTGCATTAACGCTGCACTTATTGGATTACAAATACCTGCAAAGTTTAAATGGACTGTTTTTGGTCTATTTCCCCTGGTGCACCAGATAATAATTTTTTGGCCAGTACTTCATTAATACTGCTTTGTGTGGGATCCCCTGTATGAATGTGAATGTGTGTATTGTGCATTTGTTTAATAAATATTTACATTGTTTTTGACATACAAGCTTTTTGTAGCGTTTTTATTCAATTTTACAGTTGTGCTGGATTTACCTAGACTTTTGGGAATTTCTTATTGTGAAATCCCCACTTCCTTTTCTATGTTGTTCTCATATATTTATTAACCCCTAATCTGCTGCCCCCAATGTCGCCGCAACCTAACTACACTTATTAACCCCTAATCTGCCGCCTCCAACGTCGCCGCCACTATACTAAATGTATTAACCCCTAAACCTAAGTCTAACCCTAACACCCCCTAACTTAAATATAATTTAAATAAATATAAATAAAATTACTATCATTAACTACATTATTCCTATTTAAAACTAAATTGTTACCTATAAAATAAACCCTAAGATAGCTACAATATAACTAATAGTTACATTGTATCTAGCTAAGGGTTTATTTTTATTTTACAGGCAAGTTTGTATTTATTTTAACTAGGTAGAAAAGTTATTAAATAGTTATTAACTATTTAATAACTACCTAACTAAAATAAATACAAATTTACCTGTAAAATAAAAGCTAACCGAAGTTACACTAACACCTAACACTACACTACACTACAATTAAATAAATTAACTAAATTAAATACAATTAAATAAATTAAATTAAATGAGCTTAATTAAAAAAACAAACACTAAATTACAGAAAATAAAAAACAATTTACAGATCTTTAAACTAATTACACCTAATCTAATAGACCTATCAAAATAAAAAAGCCCCCCCAAAATAAAAAAAACCCTAGCCTAAACTAAATCAATAGCCCTTAAAAGGGCCTTTTGTGGGGCATTGCCCCAAAGTAATCAGCTCTTTTACCTGTAAAAAAAATACAAACAACCCCCCCAACAGTAAAACCCACCACCCACACAACCAACCTCCCAAATAAAATACTAACTAAAAAAATCCTAAGATCCCTATTGCCCTGAAAAGGGCATTTGGATGGGCATTACCCTTAAAAGGGCATTTAGCTCTTTTGCAGGCCCAAAGCCCTAACCTAAAAAATAAACCCACCCAATACACCCTTAAAATAATCCTAATACTAACCCCCGAAGATTCACTTACCGGGAGAAGTCTTCATCCAAGCGGCAAGATGTCTTCAACGTAGCCGGCAGAAGTTGTCCTCCAGATGGGCAGAAGTGGTCCTCCAAATGGGCAGAAGTCTTCATCCAGATGACATCATCTATCTTCATCCTTCCGGCGCGGAGCAGGTCCATCTTCAAGACATCCGACGCGGAGCATCCTCTCGACGGCTTCTTGATGAATGAAGGTTCCTTTAAATGACATCATCGAAGATGGCCTCCCTTAGATTCCGATTGGCTGATAGAATTCTATCAGCCAATCGGAATTAAGGTAGAAAAAATCCTATTGGCTGATTGGATCAGCCAATAGGATTGAACTTCAATCCTATTGGCTGATCCAATCATCCAATAGGATTGAGCTTGCCTTCTATTGGCTGATTGGAACAGCCAATAGAATGCAAGCTCAATCCTATTGGCTGATTGCATCAGCCAATAGGATTTTTTCTACCTTAATTCCATTTGACTGGTAGAATTCTATCAGCCAATCGGAATCTAAGGGACACCATCTTGGATGACGTCACTTAAAGAGATATTCATTACGAAGAAGCAGTCGTTTGAAGAGGATGCTCCGCGACGGATGTCTTGAAGATGTACCCGCTCCACGCCAGAAGGATGTAGATAGAAGATGCCGTCTGGATGAAGACTTCTGCCCGTCTGAAGGACCACTTCTGCCGGCTTCGTTGAAGACATCTTGCCGCTTGGATGAAGACTTCTCCCGGTAAGTGAATCTTCGGGGGTTAGTGTTAGGATTTTTTAAGGGTGTATTGGGTGGGTTTAATTTTTAGGTTAGGGCTTTGGGCAGCAATAGAGCTAAATGCCCTTTTAAGGGCAATGCCCATCCAAATGCCCTTTTCAGGGCAATGGGGAGCTTAGGTTTTTTTAGGTAGTATTTTATTTGGGGGGTTGGTTGTGTGGGTGGTGGGTTTTACAGGTAACAGAGCTGATTACTTTGGGGCAATGCCCTGCAAAAGGCCCTTTTAATGGCTATTGATAGTTTAGTTTAGGCTAGGGTCTTTTTTTATTTTGGGGGCTTTTTTTTATTTTGATAGGGCTGTTAGATTAGGTGTAATTAGTTTTTTATTTTTTGTAATTTAGTGGGGGGGGTTTGTAATTTATTTAATTGTATTTAATTTAGTTAATTTATTTAATTGTAGTGTAGTGTTAGGTGTTATTGTAACTTAGGTTAGGTTTTATTTTACATGTCAATTTGTATTTATTTTAGCTAGGTAGTTATTAAATAGTTAATAACTATTTAATAACTATTCTACCTAGTTAAAATAAATACAAACTTGCCTGTAAAATAAAAATAAAACCTAAGCTAGCTACAATGTAACTATTAGTTATTATATTGTAGCTAGCTTAGGGTTTATTTTATAGGTAAGTATTTAGTTTTAAATAGAAATAATTTAGTTAATTATAGTCATTTTATTTAGATTTATTTAAATTAAATTTAAGTTAGGGGGTGTTAGGGTTAGACTTAGATTTAAGGGTTAATACATTTAATATAGTGGCGGCAACGTTGGGGACGGCAGATTAGGGGTTAATAAGTATAATGTAGTTGGCGGCGATGTTAGGGGCGGCAGATTAGGGGTTAATAATATTTAACTAGTGTTTGCGAGGCAGGAGTGCGGTGGTTTAGGGGTTAAAATTTTTATTATAGTGTTTGCGATGCGGTAGAACCTCGGTTTAGTGGTTAATAGGTAGTTTATGGGTGTTAGTGTACTTTTTAGCACTTTAGTTATGAGTTTTATGCTACACGTTGTAGTGTAAAACTCATAACTACTGACTTTAGAATGCGTTACGAATCTTGGAGGTAGAGGGTGTACCGCTCACTTTTTGGCCTCCCAGGACAGACTCGTAATACCAGCGCTATGGAAGTCCCATAGAAAAAAGGGTTTACAAAGTTTACGTAAGTCGTTTTGCGGTAAGGCCAAAAAAGTGTGCGGGGCCCCTAAACCTGCAAGACTCATAATAGCAGCGGGCATAAAAACGCAGCGTTAGGACCTCTTAACACTGCTTTTTTACTTTAATGCACAACTCGTAATCTAGCCAATTGATAATAGGAGTAAATTAGAAAGTTGCTTTAAATTGCATGCTCTATCTGAATCACAAAAGAAAAAAATTGGGTTCAGTGTCCCTTTAAGAAGGTCAATACCAATGATTAAACAATCAGTCGGCAGATCCACTATAATGACAGGGTGTCTTATTACCCTGTTCCCCAGCTTTAGCTTTAACCATGCAGTACCGTAGACTTTGAGAGAGTCAACCCCAACACCTATTAGTGAACCATCAAATTCCTTTAGTTTAGGTTTGTGGGGTGTTAGCTCATTTAGCTGTGTGTAGTACCTGTGGGATAAAATAGTTGCCGGAGATCCAGTATCAATTAATCCCATTATAGGGTTAGTAACTAAATCCTGGAGCTCAGCACATACATAATATCTTCCTGCAGTTTCTACCATTTAACACATAAAATTAGCATGATTACACATCTGTGGGCTTCGCCACGAGTTACCTGAATCCGCCACGTTACCTGATGCAGAAGAATTTTCATTCTTACTAGTCACTTCCTCTATAATAGGGCTGACAGGGTTCCTGTGTACTGCATCTGTGGGAATAAGGTTAGGGGACAACTGCAAAAGAAGAGATTTGTTAAAGCTTCCAGGCTGAGGCTGCCTGTCATCACAGCTAGGCCGTTCGTTTCTGGGCTGTAGGGAGAGAACATGATTACTACCATTATTGAAGTTGATTATTTCATTTATTATATCTCCCCCCTCTCTCATGTAATACAAGAGTATTTATGACTGTGCCTGTGGTCCACTGCTGGCCACTGGCTGTACCACTAAAAAAGGATTATTAGGGTGCTAAGCTGTCAAAGCTTGACTCATATCAGTGAACAGCGTACATAATTTATTTAACTGCGTACTATGTTAGACCACTTGACTGTACAAGCTATTTCTACCTCTGGACCTATCTTTTGAGGCCTCAGAGTAGTGATTCCTGGACTGTTGGGAACCCTCAGAATTATAGCTATCATTTCTATTTTTGAGTTTCAAAAACTTTTATTAATGCAAAGATAATGATCTGATATTAAATCAGTATAAACAAAGGTACAAGGGGCACGCAGGCCCCTAAAACTCAAGTATGTGAACTATACAGGTAATAAATGAGTGCCACATATATGTTATACATAGTGATAAATTCTTATGATATTTTAGGAAAGTTCGGGAAGTCGGGAGAGGTAGGGGTGCAGGGATGGAATGGGAAAGACAGGAAGGAGAGGGGAGAAATCCAAAAAAGGTAGGGGGGGTAAATCTTAATTTATGGCTTCATGAGTTAGTCGTGACATTAGGTGTCCAGGTAGTGTCATATCGCATGCTCCAGTCTGCCCAAGTGAGTTTGATTAAGTCTGATTTATTTAGAGTGTATAATATACTTTTTTCCATTGTGTAAATGTACGCGATCGAATTCAGAATCATGGGCCAGCTTGGAGGGGATGTGTTTTTCCATGCCTTGGCTATTGCCGCTTTGATTTCCATTAGGAGGTATATACATAAATATGCTTGGTGTTTAGGTAAAGTGTGGGTACCAATGTGAAGGAGGGCATTGGAGGGGGATTTGGGGAGTGTTATACCTAGGCCCGATAAAACTCGAAAGCATGTATTCCACAGGGGAGAAAGTTTGGGACATTCCCACCATATGTGTAAAGTGTCTCCTATCCGCCCACAGTTACGCCAGCACATAGGCGAGGTAGACCCATACATTTTAGCAAGTCTAGTAGGAATATAAAACCAATGAGTCAACAACTTATAATATGTTTCAAATAACATGATACAGTTTAGGGCCTTCTTGGGTAAAGGCGAGTTGCCAGATTTGCGGGGAAATGGTAGTGTCTAGGTATAATTCCCATTTAACCTCTTAAGGACATATGACGGAATTTTTCCGTCATAAAACAATTGAGCAAACTGAAAGCTGTGTCCTTAAAGGGTTAAGTAGATGAGGTAATTTGTTTTTGCTGTCTGTATTGCCTATAAGGGAATAATGTAGGGAGAGAGGTTTACGTAGTCTGTTGCCCTGTAGCCATATGGTTTGCCATAGTGTGTGGGAACGAAGCAATTCAGGTTTAAAACCTCAACTGGTCAGGAAACTCATCAGTCTAGTGTACTCAAATGTCATATATTGAGGCATTAGAGAGTCGGCTTTTAAATCTTCTAGAGTATAAAGACGCAGGTGCGAGGGGGAAGACCAAAGGTCGGAATCCACTTGTACAGCTAGTTGGGCCCACCTCTGGGGGTGGGAATCGGGCAGTTCCAGAAGCAAGACAGCCAGGGAAGTGGCTGAGGAGGGGTGTGGAGCTATGTGAGGATAATGCCTGATTTTGTCCCACATCGCGAGACAAATAATAGGGTTAACAATGTTCAGGGTTTGACGTTAATGGGGGGGAATCCAGATTAATTCTGGTAGATAAGTGTGGTGTGGTAGTGAGGCTTGTTCTATAACTTTCCATTTGCTGAGAGATTTTGTTGCCCCCCACTGTGAAACGTGTGTTAGCATTGCCCCCTCATAGTAACGAAAGATAGAAGGGGAGGCTATCCCTCCACAGTGTAGGCGGCTCTGTAGAATTTTGTGGGTCACTCTGGGGGGTTTGTATTGCCAAATATATTTAGTGAATTCGCTTTGAAACTGGTGGAGCAGGTATCTAGGAATTCTAATTGGGAGGCACCTAAAGAGGTATGTTATTTTGGGCAAAAATTACATTTTGAGGGCTGTGAGTCTACCTATCCATGATATGTATGTGTAATCCCATCTATTTTTTTAGGTGTGCAATTCAGACAGCAGGGGTAGGTAATTATCTTTTATCATCTGTGATATATTATTTGATATCTTAACCCCAAAGTGTGAGACAAAGTTGTCAAAGCAATTAACTTTATATTGGGTTTTAAGGCGCTCAATAGCAGTTTTGGGTAAACCCCATGTAAAGATTTCGGTTTATCAAAATTTAATTTATAGAGGGACTTATGTCCAAAGGATTCTAGAGTATTTTGTAGCTTGGGGAATGAGGATACTGGGTCAAAGGAGAGAATTGTGACATCATCAGTGAATAGGGCTATTTTATGGTTTGTGCCATGTAGGGTAACACCATCTATCTGTTTATCCGATCTGATTTTTTCTGCAAGTGGCTCAATTGCTAGGGCGAATAGCAAAGGTGAGAGGGGACATCCCTGCCTGGTGCCATTGGAGATTGGGAAAGGGAGTGAGTGGAAACCTAGACCCTTAACCGTCACTGTGGGGGTAGAGTATAATGCTTGGATAGCTGTCAGGGTTTGTTCTGGGAAACCAAAGGTCTTAAGGACCTCCCATAGGTAACCCCATCAAATGTGATCAAAGGCTTTGTCTGTATTGAGAAAGATGACATAGAATGGCCTATTCAGTCTGGTGGATTCCGCAAAAAAGTTGAGTAGACGCCTGGTGTTGTCAGGGCCTTCACGGTTGGGTATAAACACTACCTGATCTGAGTCGATAAGGTGAGGGAGCAATGTGGATATGCGGTGAGCTAGTAATTTGGCATAGAGTTCATTTTAGAGACTTAGGTTGATGGGAGTTGGGGAGATAGATGGACACTAGCATGTAGCTGACATGATCTAGTTTACAAACTAAAATTAAGAACCTGGCTTGGGGGTCTTTTAGGACCTGAATTTGTTCGTAAGCTATTCTTTTATGGATCAGGATTGCGGTACCTCTGGCTTTCTTTGAAAGTGTATTCTAACACTGCATAGTCCTTTGATATTATGTGGTCGGAGTTTTCGGGTGTCCAATGTGTCTCCTGTAGGAAGACCACATCAGGGTTGTGGTGTTTAAGTGACCTGGTCAATAGGCTACGCTTATGTGGGGAGTTTAAACCCCTAATATTGTGTGTCAAAATCCTGAGAGAGGACATAGAAATCGGTAATAGGAGGTGTGGTTCAGGGAAGGGGGGTTAGTGGACAGTGAAGTGGGGTGGGAAGAATCAATGATGGAGGGGGAAAGGAGTTGACGGAAATAGTCCGCCTCAGTGGAACCCTAGCGTGGGCTTCTGTTGTGGGGGGAGAGAACAACAATGGAGAGCAGAAGTCAACCCTGTTAACCCTGCTCCGCAGACATAGCTTCATTTGTCATATAAAAGAAACAGTGCAATAAGGATAACAAAAAGTTAGTAGTGCAAAATTTAAACTCGTACAAAGTAAGTTTTGTAAAGTGTATATCAACTTATAAATCAACATTAACTTTAGGTATACATTTCAATAAGTAGATCTAATACCCAAGTCTGTGACTACAATTAAAAATAGAGAGTCAGGGGTAATAAAGCTCAAGTTAAACCCTGAGGTGGGCTGGTTTTTGGCCTTTTTGATCTTTGCCCTTAATAGACTATTCGGGGGCCGAAGCTCTCAATTTCAGATTGACAGTCTGTGGTGGAGGAGAAAGTCCTGAGTGAAGACCCCAAGAAGTGAGGAGTGCGAGACCCTGATGAAGAGTGGAGATTGCGTGGGTTTGGTTATCTTTTGCGACCACCAGATTCGTAGGGTGCCCCCAGCGGTATTTAATGTTAGCTTTTCAAAGAGCTGAAGTGACCGGTTTTGCGATATTGTAGAGTATGTACAGAGAGATCAGGTAAGATTAGGATGTCACAGAATTTCTCTGATAAGGGAAGTTTCTTGAAGGCGGCCTGCATCATCCTATCTTTGTAGATGTAACTATGGAAGCAGACTATTACATCTCATGGTTTTTCCATGGGTACAGATCTAGATCTCAGAGCTCTATGGGCTCTCTCCATAGTGTCCACCAGGCCTTCTGGGGAGCCCACCAATTCCACATAGAGCTCTCTTAAGAAGGCTTGTAGGTCAGGTGTCCCAACACTCTCCGGGATCCTGCTGAATCATATGTTGTTTCTACAGGATCTATCTTCAATGTCGGTCATTTTAAACTCCAATTGGGTTAGCTGTTCCACCAGATTTTCAGTGTCGGATTGTAAGCTGGTCTGGTTGACCGCCATATCGTCTTGTTTATGCTCAAGTGCATCCACCCTCTCTCCTATCTCAGAGATATATTTTTTCAATTCTACAGAACACTGAATCTCTTGTGTGAGAGAGCATGTCTGGTTAGCAAGCATACTCTATTGAGATCCTGCATCCAATTACTCAGGGTCACTAAGCTCTGTGCTTGGATCAGTGATGGGTTCCTTTCCAGATTGAGTAAAGTGATCATATACTGTCTTTTTAGCCACAATAGGGGTCTTCACGTGTCTCCTAGAGGTATGAGGCATCTTGCAGAGATTTTGAGGTCTAGTTCCTGGTGAGGAAGGAAGTTATGCAAAGGCACTGTAGGATTACCCTGTAAATAGAAAGTACACCTATCTAGAGCAGGTTGTTTCAATTTACATAGCTTCGCTGCGGAGCAGGGGTATGTGACATCCCCTCGGGCTCTAGAGCATGTTGGTTACAACAGTGGTTAAGTGGCAAGCTTTCCAACTTCGGGAGAAAGGGAAATTACATAAGGTCTACGTGGAGTCAGGTAGGGGAGGGAGGAAGCTTCTGAAGTAGGGTTGTGTGAGTTACGAGATTTCAAATAATTCTCTTAAGCACTAAGTATTATAGACTCAATGAGGAAGGCTAAAAGGGACAGTCCAGGGCTAAAAGGTATGGATTTCACTTATGGGGCATACAGGGAGTGCAGAATTATTAGGCAAGTTGTATTTTTGAGGATTTATTTTATTATTGAACAACAACCATGTTCTCAATGAACCCAAAAAACTCATTAATATCAAAGCTGAATAGTTTTGGAAGTAGTTTTTAGTTTGTTTTTAGTTATAGCTATTTTAGGGGGATATCTGTGTCTGCAGGTGACTATTACTGTGCATAATTATTAGGCAACTTAACAAAAAACAAATATATACCCATTTCAATTATTTATTTTTACCAGTGAAACCAATATAACATCTCAACATTCACAAATATACATTTCTGACATTCAAAAACAAAACAAAAACAAATCAGTGACCAATATAGCCACCTTTCTTTGCAAGGACACTCAAAAGCCTGCCATCCATGGATTCTGTCAGTGTTTTGATCTGTTCACCATCAACATTGCGTGCAGCAGCAACCACAGCCTCCCAGACACTGTTCAGAGAGGTGTACTGTTTTCCCTCCTTGTAAATCTCACATTTGATGATGGACCACAGGTTCTCAATGGGGTTCAGATCAGGTGAACAAGGAGGCCATGTCATTAGATTTTCTTCTTTTATACCCTTTCTTGCCAGCCACACTGTGGAGTACTTGGAGGCGTGTGATGGAGCATTGTCCTGCATGAAAATCATGTTTTTCTTGAAGGATGCAGACTTCTTCCTGTACCACTGCTTGAAGAAGGTGTCTTCCAGAAACTGGCAGTAGGACTGGGAGTTGAGCTTGACTCCATCCTCAACCCGAAAAGGCCCCACAAGCTCATCTTTGATGATACCAGCCCAAACCAGTACTCCACCTCCACCTTGCTGGCGTCTGAGTCGGACTGGAGCTCTCTGCCCTTTACCAATCCAGCCACGGGCCCATCCATCTGGCCCATCAAGACTCACTCTCATTTCATCAGTCCATAAAACCTTAGAAAAATTAGTCTTGAGATATTTCTTGGCCCAGTCTTGACGTTTCAGCTTGTGTGTCTTGTTCAGTGGTGGTCGTCTTTCAGCCTTTCTTACCTTGGCCATGTCTCTGAGTATTGCACACCTTGTGCTTTTGGGCACTCCAGTGATGTTGCAGCTCTGAAATATGGCCAAACTGTTGGCAAGTGGCATCTTGGCAGCTGCACGCTTGACTTTTCTCAGTTCATGGGCAGTTATTTTGCGCCTTGGTTTTTCCACACGCTTCTTGCGACCCTGTTGACTATTTTGAATGAAACGCTTGATTGTTCGATGATCACGCTTCAGAAGCTTTGCAATTTTAAGAGTGCTGCATCCCTCTGCAAGATATCTCACTATTTTTGACTTTTCTGAGCCTGTCAAGTCCTTCTTTTGACCCATTTTTCCAAAGGAAAGGAAGTTGCCTAATAATTATGCACACCTGATATAGGGTGTTGATGTCCTTAGACCACACCCCTTCTCATTACAGAGATGCACATCACCTAATATGCTTAATTGGTAGTAGGCTTTCGAGCCTATACAGCTTGGAGTAAGACAACATGCATAAAGAGGATGATGTGGTCAAAATACTCATTTGCCTAATAATTCTGCACTCCCTGTAGGGGACCCCACTTGCCCCGCTGTGTCTTATGGTGAGGGCTTTATCAGTCTAGGGCATTGTAAGGCCGTCTCTATTGTAAATCTCTCTCCTCAGGGAACAGTGGGAATACAACCCTAAGGGGGGGAGGGGAAGGCGACACGCCTAGGAGGACTAGGCGGGAGGGGGAGAGTAGAGAGAAATAGGGCCTGACTCCTAGGGAAAAATGTCAGGGGTTACAACTGAGGGGTATTACCCTCTAAGGGACTGCAGAGTTATGAAGCAAAACAACCTTCAAACATTAAAATTCCTGTGCGGCAGATAGAATTGGTCTTAATAGACAGGCCAGCACCTTGTCAGGCAAATTATACCGCTAGAGATTCAGTACACCAAGTATGTGTCAGCATGCAAAAAACTCACCACTCCTTAATCAGAAGAGGACCCCCTTTCATCTCAGGAACTGAGGGATACGACCCGAAGGAAGGGGAAAAGGGAGGGGAGGTGACCAGCTCAAACAAGCTGAGCCAGAAAGGGGAGACTCAAGGGGGACCCCTGCCAAACAAAATCACAGATGCACCTTGCAATAAAACAATGTGGCAAACAGAGTATATAACATTTGGCTCAAAATATCTATGTGTGATGTAGATAACCTGTGGGGGCAAGTTTGAGTTAGACAGTAATATTACACTCCACTTTGAGCTAGGGGCCCAAAGATACATAAGCTGGTGCAGCAGCTAACAACATGAGTCCAGAAAAAGTGAGGCAGGATGGTTGCAAAAATCAACAAATGTGGTGGCTGCAGTTCCTGACTAAAAATATTATGGAGACAGCGTGGGTAAATCAGTCCAGAGTCAATTCTGGGGGGCAAGGGGATGTAGAAGTTAATCCCAAGCACAGACCTGGTGTCACCAATAGTAGTGGGGCAGAATAAAGTAGGGAGGAGGAAATCTTGTTGGCCCCTTATGCTGTTAGACTGAGCTGATGGTGATCAAGTAAGGGGGAAGAGAACCATATAAGGTAGGTGAAACTGATCTTCTATGGCCCAGTGTGTCTAGGGTCTATGTGAGGAGGACTGCCTGTTATATGCGTGTTATATGCGTGGTGTAGGAAATAAATAGGGGGTATAGCGATCTTACCCAGGTTCCTGCTCTGTCCCAGTATTCGGGTCACCGGTACAGGCACGGGAAGTCTCTGGAGGTACTCGTAATAGGTGTGGTTGGATCCATTTGCTGCGCTTGTGTCTCCTTCACACAGTAATTTCAGGTGAGCCTTTTTACTGCAATGTCTCCCTCCAGAGGTCTCAAAATGGCCGCAGTTTGCGCCGAAACTTTAGGAGAGAAACTACAGCAGTCCCTCCTGGAAGCTTCCCTCTCCAGGTCTCCCTCTCCTCTGTGTCAAATCCTTAGCCCCCAGTAAAAGGGGCTCCCTTTTTTTCACTTCTCTCTGCACACGATTGCTCTGGAGCGGATCCCCGACCCTCCGCAGCGTATCAGTTGAAGTGCGGTCTGCCGTAAAAGTGGTCTGTGTGGCTCCCTGTGGTGAGACTGTGCTGCTGTCTTGGGCTGAATATAGGGTAGGAATAAAGTAAATAAATGATATACCCTCTAGGCTGGTAAAGTTACTTAGAAATTGAAGTAATTTAACTTTTATGAAGTGTTAGGTCAGGAGCTCTATGTCTGCATGTCTGCTCAGCACAGTGGCTATCTCCGCCCCTCCGCTATCATTTCTATTTTGACAAGGTTATCTTTGGAGTTCAACTTGTTCAGCATTAATATCTTGGGGAACACTATTTATTTGGGGTGTCTGCTTACCCTTAGAGTATTTTCGCCACTTTTGGTATTTATTTTTACGGGGATACCGATTACCTTGTGGGTATTCATCTCTTTGGGGATGATAACTATTTGTCTAGGTATGCTCCCCATTTTGAGTATATTCTCTATGCACCTCAGCCCTTGGTGGGGGAGGGACAGAGTTAAAACTTTGTGGGGAAGGCCTGTTTTCTCGGGCCACTTCCGCATAAGTTTTCTTTTTGGATTCTAAATTTAGGGCGCTAGGTGACACCCTAGTTTCTGCCACAATTTTAGGGTTGGGCCTTGGTTCCCTTTTAACCCCCTGCTCGCCAGACTGCTGAATAGAGTATAACTTTGTACTCTCTTTGATCAGCCAGTCCAATGAGCAGTTCTCATCAAAATCTCTAGCCAAAATAATTTTGATAAAATATAAAACATAAAATAAATTCACAAATTCTGAGCTTTCAAATATGGGGTAGTCTATGGCTATACTGTACGCACTTTTTAGTGCAGAAAGGAATTCTATAGGGCTTTGATTGGCGCCACATTTCAAACCATATACGGCTATTTTAGTGGCTGTTTTTGTGCGATAAAAACCAAACTCATTTTTGCACTGTCGCTTTGTTTCACTCCAGGAATGAATATTCATATCTTTAGTGAAGCAAATAATTTGTGATATTTACCTTCAAATACCCAGGCAGAAATTTAATTTTTGACTGCTCACTATTAACATTCATTATGGATAAAGCATTATCATAGGCCTCTAAGTGGTCAATTATGGAAGTGGTTCCCTCTTTGGAAAATCTAGGTACTGCACCACTTAAAAGGTAATTATTTTAGGGGTGTCATATACCTTATTAGATGTATCTTGGGCCTTCCTAGGGACCCTATTTTTGGGGCTGGAGCACCCTACTGCACTGCCCTACTTTTACTATGGGGAGACCACCTATTTGTATATTAGTATTATATGGGCTATCTAGGTAACTGGCTCTGCCCTCTGACTCACTATTAGAGCTGCCCTCCCCCTCTGAAGTATAGCAGTTCCCTGAATTTAAAACATGAGGTAACTGTCTATGTGGGAAGTTTACCTCTGACCCAATAGGGGTCCTTTGTTTAAATTCTTCCCTGATACTCTGCAGTTCATTTCTCATAAATTAATTTAGGGTTTTTTAAAATACCTGCATTATCCTCATTATTTTCATTGCTAATAGAGGGGGTTTTATTATTTTTAAACTGCTTTTTTGGT
Source organism: Bombina bombina (assembly GCF_027579735.1). Taxonomy (NCBI): domain Eukaryota; kingdom Metazoa; phylum Chordata; class Amphibia; order Anura; family Bombinatoridae; genus Bombina; species Bombina bombina. The sequence continues at coordinate 469,400,690 of NC_069499.1, forward strand.
CCACTTACCTCTTTCTGGCTCTCTGTGAGTTGTTTATTAAACTTTCTATTTGGGCTAGTAATTTTTGGTTATGCTCTTGGAAGGTGGCCAGGTAACAATTTCTTTTTTAGCTATGTCTAAATTTTCTTTGCATTTGCGTGATGAGTGAATTTAATCTTCTAGCTCCTGTTATTGCAATTACTTTTCTATAAGATGAGTGGACATTTTTTTCAATAATGCATATTACAAGGGGCCAGGATTTTAGTATTAGCTCATCCCATTTTTTAAAATGTTTGCATTGATAATTTTTTAATAATTCCTGGAATAACTCACTTTTTTCATTCCACATTCCATTATCAATAGCAATGTTTTTGGCCTTAATTGCAAGCATATAAATATAATTATTTAAATCACCCGCAATATTACATTTATTTTTAATGTGGCCTATAGCGTCCATTTTAGGGACGTCGTCCTTAGTAAGGGGCAAATCTTGGGGACACATTTCGATATAGATTCAATTGATTCACTTCTAGCAACAGACATTATTATTTTTGCTTAGTATTTGGTTAACTTAAAACGATAATAAAATTTTGACCAACGGGAAAAAAATAATAATTTTAAAATATTACAAAAACATTTTTTTTTTTTTTTTTAGATAATAATTTTTAAATTTAATACAAAATATGTTATATCAACGTGATAATGATAATAATCTTTCAGCTGTGCCTCCAATAAAATGTTGGTGTACTTATCTCAGCAGTTGCCAACCAATAAATGTTGTAAACATCTTGTAATTATGAATATTAAAAATTAATAATTAATCCTTTGTTCTTGATTAGTTATCTTTATAGACACCTTGAATTATATTTATGTAAAAACTAGATTATGAATCAATTATACATGCTTATTCTGTTACAATTTTCTATACAAAACAGATTATAAAATATATCTCTAAAGATTAACCTTACTCACAATTCTAATTTACTGCCACTACATAAACCTATAAGTTAAAATGCTGAACTTATAACAATCAGATAAATTGTATATTATTAACATAATAAGCAGTTTATATGCAATTTCTAAGAGATTTCACAATAAGTAAGACTGACTTATAAATACCAATATACAAATTATTTTTCCTAGCAATTAAATAACTTAGCAGCAATATAATTATTTCTAAGCTAAACTGGCCAATGGGACATACATTTAGAGTACAACATACCCTTTTAAATCACAGCTACAATTTAACTATAGCTATAGAATACCTTTGATTCAAATATTAAATATACTTAACAATCGCGTATACTTTACCAGCTCCAGATGAGGGTTCAATATCCAAATTTGTCTATTGTCATATTTTTTAGGGGAATTATGCACAACTGGAAAAGAATTAATCCTGATAATCTCTTATCCACAAAGACTGTCCCAACAAATTTGTCTTACAGAAAACTGTGTTCGCACACTCTTATCTCTCTGTAAGCAAAAATAGCAGCAAGCAAGATTGCAACAGTCACCAAAACAATTTCCAGCAAAAAGGCCCTATTCTATTTGTGCAAGGAGTTTTTGTTTCAGACCAAACTCCTCCCCATTTCTTAACCATTCAATAGACTTGGATATGCCCTTTTTCAGAGCTTGTCTTTAATTGGTTATTTGGAAACGCCTCTCTGAGCAGCCAAATGCCTTTTGGTTGCAATACCAGTTTTATTCCATCGGGTGCAGCAGGCATAGAAAAACAGTTTCATGATCAAATACTGCTAACAGTTTAATATATATATTTTAAAGTGTTCATTAAAATGCACTTATAATTTCCAGTATTTAATAAACTATATGTTCCATACATGGCCCATTTAGTCTGATCGAGCACGTAATTATAAATCCAAACATGAGTATTCCACCCATAATATTTTAGAAGATGCATATTGTCATCTTTTCCAGTTATTATAAATATTGTATACTTGTGGATATCATTTTAATATTCAGTGTCTGGACTTATGTCTAAGACCAATATTCATAGGACATCTTGTTAGTTTATTACAATATAAATAAAGAAACAGATGTTATTTTGAAATAAGTAAAAAAAAAATATAAGTACCAATACAGTTATTTATTTTTAATTCATTATATCCAGCACAGTATGTAACATGTGATGTATCTCTTAGATCAGTATATATATTATTCAGGCAGCCTGCAGTACACAATAATTTATCTAAGAACTATATAGATAATGTGTTTAAACTTTAAATCTTCAAGACTCCTATGCTTCCAAAAATGCATAGGTTAAGATATTTTAAAATCTTAACTCTAAGGCTTTCAACTTCCCATATTACCCTCCTTAGGCATAGACAATCTTCTAGGTTCATATATGTATATGTTATTTGAGTATTTTAAATACATTTGAAAATTATAACAATTCATTTCAAATGACTCTTTTAAAGTTTTAACCTTATGCTTTCAACCATACATATGTTTCAAAGTAGATTTCTTTGCTATCCCATGGAGATGTAACATCTGAACTTCATGTATTTGAACTCAGTATGGAACAATTTAACACCAAGATGATACATCTCCTGAGAATGTTTGTATATTCCATTATCCTTGCAGACAGACTGTCCACTCCTTCAGATAGGAAAACTCCTTATAAAGGCTTCCTTTGAAGTGGATAATTGAGACATCCTTGCATGTATTGTGTATCTGGTCACAGCAGGCAGTCTGTGTATTGAGTGTAGAGAGGGTTTTAGTCTGACAATTCTGATCTTAGAATTTAACTTACATTAGCCAGAGTTTCATCTACAAATACATTATTTTATCTTATCATATATAGGTATTTGTGAATATATACCTGTATATCTAATGTCCCTCAGCAATAGACTGACAATTCCTCATCCGAACCAAACTAATACATGAACTGCCTGACTCACTGCTGCAACTACAACCAATGTGACAAGCTACCCCAACCTTATGTCTCTGCACCCTAAACCTGTAGACTGTGAGCTCTCCAGAGCAAGGCCCTCTTCCTCCTGTACTAGATTTGTTTAGTTTTGTTATGTTTTGTATTTTATCACAAATCCTTGTCATTGTATACCCCTATCATTGTACCCAGCGCAACAGAATTTGGCGGCGCTATACAAATAAATGATAATAATAATAATAATTTCAAGTTGGACAATATCTCAGCTGTTCATTATATCAATCACTCAGAAGCAGTAAGAAAACCTTTTCTGACCTAACAAAACATTTTTAAAATTAATACCTCACTGATTTTTCACACTGTTATAGCAGATTGGTTCCCCATACGTCAGGGAGGTCTGGAAGTCTGTAAACTAAACTCACAAGTTTTCTTAAACATACTGGTTTAATCTGGGCCTTTGTATTTACATATTTAATTATAAAATCAAAGGTTATTTCATTTGGCACCATTATCTTTGCAGGGTGTCAACAGATGCCTTTCTACACCCTTGGTCCCAGGATGGATCACACATGTTCTCTTCTTTCTTATTCTCCAACATTTCCAGGGGTGTATATTTTTTTGTCAGCAATAACATTGGAACCTCCACTCATTTCTACTATTTTTCTGATCCTCTTCTCCTCATCATTTTCAAAACAAGTGTTATATTCATGTCTGGGGTTTTTATCCAGTCCTTTTAGCTTTGGAATTGGATAAGTGAAAAATGGTCCCAGGGGTGGACTGAGACCAACCAGGGCCTCCAGGCAAAAGTGTGACAGTGTCCCCAACCCCCTCTTTACTCTACCTACCTACCTCCTCTGCCCCTCCTCCACCATATTGCCCCTCCCATCTGATGTGCCCCTCCCAGCTCCCTTTCCCCCGCCCACTTCATATGCCCCTCCCCTATCACATTTTAATTGCCATATAAAGAGACAATTGTTTCCTTAAATATTTTTAATAAGAACTAAATATTGTAAATTAGCAAGTGCTTATGGGGAAAAAATATCCCCATGCCTATATGCACTACAGTATGGAGCAGAAAGTAATGAGGGGCAGACAAGAGGGTAAATCACTTGTTACTGGCAGATAAAGAGGTAAAATCATTCATTTGTATTTATATATTTCCTTTAAATAAGAGATGCATGATCCTATAAGTAGGTGTCTATACTAAATAAAGATAAAAAAAACTATCTCCATTTTAACTGAAACCAGGGCAGGTTTAGAGAAATCAATTTTAAAGTGAGAGTAAAGTCAAAATGAAACTTTAAATGGATGTTAGCGCTGCGGAATCTGTTGGCGCTCTACAAATAAACGATAATAATAATAATGAAACCCAAAAAATTATTTCATGATTTAGGTAGAACATACAATTTAAAAAAAAAATTCAGTTTACTTCTATTATCAAATTTGCTTCGTTCTCTTGGTATCATTTGTTGAAGGAGCAGCAAAGCACTACAGGTTTCTAACTGAACACATGGGTGAGCCACTGACAATCGGTATATATATATATATATATATGCAGCCACCAACCAGCAGCTAGAACCTAGGCTCTTTGCTGCTCCTGAGCTTACCTAGACCTTTCAGCAAAAGAAAACAAGAGAAGGAAGCACATTAAATAATAGAAGTAAATTGGAACGTTGCTTAAAATGTTATTCTCAGTCTTTTAAGTCGCCGGGTCCAGATGGCTTCCCAGCCCATTTTTACAAAGTTTTTATTAAGGAGCTCTCTCCCTTATTACTTAAGCTCTATAATCTAGCTAGAGAGGAAGGCTGCTTCCAGAAAGAATTCCTTGAAGCCACCATAGATACCATTTTGAAGCCAAACAAGGACCCCTCTCTCTGCGCCAGTTATAGGCTGATCTCCTTGATTAATACTGACATAAAGTTTTATTCTAAGATCTTGGCTAACCGGCTCACGAACTTACTACCGTCTCTCATCAACCCGGACCAGGTGGGATTTGTTCCCCAAAGAGAGGGCCCAGACAACACCAGGAGGTTACTCAATATCCTTACCCTCTCCTCCCAGCTAAATAAGCCACTCTCGGTTATCTCCCTCGATGCCGAGAAGGCTTTTGACCGAGTTAGGTGGCAGTATCTATGGGAGATCCTCGAACGTTTCCGTTTTCCTTGTGACATTGTAAATGCTATCAAAGCCCTTTATTCGACTCCGACTGCTTCCGTAAGTGGTTTGGGCTTCCACTCCCCTCCCTTCCCCATAACTAACGGTACTAGACAGGGCTGCCCATTGTCGCCGCTACTGTTTGTGTTGGCAATTGAGCCTCTGGCAGAACAAATAAGGGCGGGCTCTCAAATCCAAGGTGTCACTCTGTTCGGCACTTCAAACAAAATTGCATTATTCGCGGACGACATCACACTCTTCTTGTCTGAACCCGCGCAGGCCATCCCCAAACTTTTGGAGATTTCAGCTTCTTTTGGTGCTCACTCCTATTATAAGCTTAATCTCTCGAAAACAGAGGTGTACACACAGGGCTTTGCGGGTGAACAATTGGCATCTTTAAAAAGGGGCTTTAGTTTTACCTGGACGGAGAATTCTGTTCTGCATCTGGGAGTTTGATTGTCTAGCTGCCTCCCCCAGATACTCAAGGACAATTATCTCCCTCTTCTTTCTTCACTCCGCTCCCTGAAGAATGACTGGAACTTGGCTCATGTCTCTTGGCTTGGCAGGATAGCGGCATTGAAAATGTTGTTCCTCCCCAGGCTCACCTACTTGTTCAGATGCCTTCCTATCAGGATCCCTAAGCACATCCTTTTACAATTCCAGAGCGGATTCACAAAATATATCTGGCAGGACAAACCCCCTAGAGTGGCACATAGAATACTCCAACTTCCTAAAATTTCTGGAGGCATAGCTTCACCATCGGTACTTCGGTATTATGAGGGGGCAATGCTTACCCATGTGTCTCAATGGGGAGTTAAGCTCTCCCACTCCAAATGGAGATCTATTGAGCAAGCTTCCTTGCCCCACTCTGTTCTTTTACGAGACCTAGAGCTCGACGATATATTCTTCGCCAGCTCAAACCTTCTTTTTCATTCGCCCCTGTGCAATGATCGTAAAAAAGTCCCTGCGAGTTGCGAGATGGCTCCTATTAAAAGAAATGAAGCTCGCTGGATAGGGAAACTTCGCTCCTTAGTGCGAAGTTAGTATGGAGCAGGGGGAGCACTTAAAAATTAAAATCCTGCAGCCAATATAACTCACTGCTTTCTGCTTATAGCATCTTACATTCGCCTATATTTTAGTATGCATTTCTTTTTCTATTGGGGTTATAAGTGTTCGTATTGTTTTGACAAAAGCTTGCCACATTTCAGTTGGCGAGAAAAAACGGTGATATCGGCAGTGTGAAAATATTTATAGAATTACACTGGGATTAGTGAGACATTGTCATATATGCCCATGGAACGCCCAAGTTCAGCCCATTTTACGAAAAAACAACAATTATGCTTTGCATTTTGTATTTAGAAATTTAAATTTCTGTGTGGTTTTTGCACATCCAAGGTACTACAATTACGATTTACGCTGTGAATATTTAATTTGATTTATTCCTGTGTAAATTACATACTAATTTTACTTTTTTGTTAACATACAAATTTTAGTGAAGAATTTTGTTACGATTTTTGATGCACCTTAACAATACAATTTTTCCCTGCTTATTTTTGTGGGAATGGTTCAAATATTTGTTTTGTATAATGTTTAAAATACGAATTTTGTTGTGCACATTTCATATGAAAATGCAGTATACGCTCCTTAGTGAGACACATTGTTTTCAGGGTAAAAAATGGCTTTAGATCATTCCACCAGGGAAATAGAAGGACTGGCGAGCATTCATTAATTATCTCGCCAGCCCAGAGAGATTTCAATCATCAAGCCCCTAGTCTGGACCCAGCCACACTGCCGCATGAGAACTGGACTTGATCAATCCATTTATCCGCGAATGTCTAAATGTCTGGGATAAGATTAGGCATTGCCCGCATATAGCCCCACATCCTTCCCCTCTCACCTCTATGATGGGCCTTCTCTTGGAATTACAGGACTCTCACCCTAATAAATGGACACAACTGGGAATTAACCTAGTTTCGGACCTTTGGTCCTCAACCCCTCGGGACTCCTTTAAGCAACTCTCACAAATTAGTATTAATTCCCCAATCCCACCTTATTTTCCCTTCAAATTTCACAGAATAAAGAGTTACCTAAATAGCTGGGGATTTAGACTGAACCTTGCCCGGCCACTGACTCTCTGGGAGACTATTTGGGATCAGGGTGTCAGACTTCATAGGCCTCTGTCCCTTCATTATTCTTTACTCGGCGATACCCAATGCCATGAAATCCCAGCCCATTTGGCGTGCTGGGAGCTATTATTGACGACACGGATTCCCCCTCATTCATGGGAGCGCGCCTTCTCTCTTACTCAGAAAGCCATACACTACACTACATTTTATGAAACTTACTACAAGCTTTTATCTCATTGGTATTACGTCCCCACTAGACTGGCAAGAATGTTCCTGAGTGTATCCCCTGAGTGTTAAAGGTGTCGTGGTTTTAGAGGTAGCGCGCTGCATATTTGGTGGGAATGCCCTGTAATTAAGCCTTTGTGGCGGCAATGCTTTTCAGTCCTATCCAAAATGGGTATCCCTCTCCCTAAACTACCATCCATAGCCTTATTACATATAGGAGTTCACACTCTACCCAAACACCTCTCATACATTTGTGTATACTTATTTACGACTATTAAACATGCTATAGCATGCGCATGGAAGAAGGAGTCCCCTCCGGGTTGGCCCGAAGTTTGCAACACCATAGCGTACATCTATACCATGGAAAAAGACATCTTTTATAAACGCAACAACTCAGACTTGTTTGAACTCATCTGGGCAGACTGGAAGGAGACATTTGATACTGAGTGGAAACCCAATACATTGTCCTCTGACCTTTAGCCAGGACCGGAGTTTTAGCTTCGACCAACATCACAGACTAATGTTGTTAACAGTATCATTTCCTGACCCCCTCCCTCCCACCTTTTCCCATTCCTTTCTACCTCCCAAAATCAGCGAACATGATTAGTTGCACCTTAACTTTATTTTCATGTTTCATCCTACTAGTTAGTGAAACTACATTGTTATATTTTAGTATAATTATTTGTTTAACATTTCAGAGCACCATGTTTTCTTGTACCACTCAGTCAGAGTTATAGATCATTATGATTTTATGGAAGCTCATGATTGTATTTTTGTACAATTTTTACTCTTTATGTAGTATTTTGGTCATGACGTTCAATAAAGCTCTTTAAAAACCAAAAAAAAATGTATTCTCTGTATAAATCATAAATGTCTACTTATGACTTTACTGTCCCTTTAATGGGACAGTTTACTCAAACATTTTCTCCCCTTTAATTTGTTCCCAATGATCCACTTTACCTGCTGGAGTGTATTAAATTGTTTACAAGTAGCTCCTTTACCCTTATATTGGCATTTGAAATAGTTGATTTAGCATGTGGTATTCCCAGCTATGCTGAAAGTTTGTGGCCGCAGATCCAAGCTATAAATAAGCTTTGTAAATACAGCCAGCAGAAGAAATTACACTCCCAGTGGGATATAGCAGAGATAAGGTAATAAAATGTTAATTTTCCATTGTTCTCTCCAAGTACTGGTGATTGGTTTATGGACAGATATAAGATAAAGAAGCCGGTATATGAACACAATGTGATAAAGTAATGAGATCTGATTATACCTACAAGCTCAACCCATTTGATTAAATTGTGGCTTCAAAACACAAAATCAGAGCTCTAATATACACAAATAAACCTTAAAAAGCTAATTTTATACTCTGCAGTTGGTAAAAAAAACAATTGTAAACACATTAAGGGAAAACAATTTTACAGTAAACTGTCCCTTTAATGATTCAGATTGAACATAAAATTTTAGACACCCTTTATTACAATTTACTTCTATTATCTAGGTTCCTTAATTTACTTTCAATCATTTGTTGAAAAGCATACCTGGGTAGGCTCAGGAGCAAAAATGGACTACTGGGATTTAGCTGAAGATTGGTGGATGCAGATATATGGCTCTTGTTATTGGCTCACCCAACATGTTCAGCTATCTCCCAGTAGAACACTGCTGCTCCCCTACTATCTCATGTAGAGATATACAGTACTATAGAGAGGTCTAACGCCCGCCAAAACTTAATATATACAAATTTAACACAATGTAGAGGTTCCCTAGGCCCCACACACAGCCCCTCCCTAGTACATTATATACAGATATATAATATTATAGAGAGGTTCCCTCTGTCTCACACACACAGCCCCCTCTCCAGTACCTTATATACAGATAGATAATATTATAGAGAGGTTCCCTCTGTCTCACACACACAGCCCCCTCTCCAGTACCTTATATACAGATAGATAATATTATAGAGAGGTTCCCTCTGTCTCACACACACAGCCCCCTCTCCAGTACCTTATATACAGATAGATAATATTATAGAGAGGTTCCCTCTGTCTCACACACACAGCCCCCTCTCCACTACCTTATATACAGATAGATAATATTATAGAGAGGTTCCCTCTGTCTCACACACACAGCCCCCTCTCCAGTACCTTATATACAGATAGATAATATTATAGAGAGGTTCCCTTTGTCTCACACACACAGCCCCTCTCCTGTACCTTATATACAGATATACAATAATATAGAGAGGTCCCCTCTGTCTCACACACACAGCCCCCTCTCCATTACCTTATATACACATATATCGGAACAGCCAATAGAATGCGAGCTCAATACGATTGGCTGATTGGATCAGCCAATCGGATTGAACTTCAATCTGATTGGCTGTTTGCATCAGCCAATCAGATTTTTTTTCTACCTTAATTCCGATTGGCTGATAGAATCCTATCAACCAATCGGAATTGAAGGGACGCCATCTTGGAACCTTCATTCGTCGGGAAGTCGTCGGTTAAAGAGGATGGCTCCACATCGGCTCCTTAGAAGATGGCTCCGCTCCACTCCGGATGGATGAAGATTGAAGACGCCGCCTGGATGAACACTTCTACCGGATGGAGGACCTCTTCTTGCCCCACTTGGATGAAGACTTCTACCGGATGAAGGACCTCCTCTGCGCACCTTGGATGAAGAATTCGGCTCGGCTGGGTGAAGACGACTCAAGGTAGGATGATCTTCAGGGGTTAGCGATAGGTTTTTTTAAGGGGGTTTGGTTGGGTTAGAGTAGGGGTATGTGGGTGGTGGGTTGTAATGTTGGGGGGGTATTGTATTTTTATTTTCAGGTAAAAGAGCTTATTACTTTGGGGCAATGCCCCGCAAAAAGCCCTTTTAAGGGCTGGTAAAAGAGCTTACTTTTGTAGTTTAGAATAGGGTAGGGCATTTTTTTATTTTGGGGGGATTTTTTATTTTATTAGGGGGCTTAGATTAGGTGTAATTAGTTTAAACTTCTTGTAATTCTTTTTTATTTTTTGTAATTTAGTGTTTGTTTTTTGTATTATAGAATAGTTTATTTTATTGTATTTTAATTTAGCTAATTGTAGGTAATTTATTTAATTAATTTAATGATAGTGTAGTGTTAGGTGTATTTGTAACTTTGGTTAGGATTTATTTTACAGGTAATTTTGTAATTATTTTAACTAGGTAGCTATTAAATAGTTAATAACTATTTAATAACTATTGTACCTCGTTAAAATAAATACAAACTTGCCTGTAAAATAAATATAAATCCTAAAATAGCTACAATGTAATTATTATTTATATTGTAGCTATATTAGGGTTTATTTTATAGGTAAGCATTTAGTTTTAAATAGGATTAATTTATTTAATTTTAGGAATATTATTTCGTTTAATTTAAATTATATTTATGTTAGGGGGTGTTAGGGTTAGGTTTAGGGGTTAATAACTTTATTATAGTAGTGGCGATATTGCGGGCGGGAGATTAGGGGTTAATAATTGTAGGTAGGTGGTGGCGATGTTAGGGAGGGCAGATTATTGGTTAATACTATTTATTATAGTGTTTGCGAGGCAGGAGTGCGGCGGTTTAGGGGTTAATACATTTATTATAGTGGCGGCGAGGTCCGGTCGGCAGATTAGGGGTTAATAAGTGTAGATAGGTAGCGGCGACGTTGGGGGGGCAGTTTAGGGGTTAATAAATATAATATAGGGGTCGGCGGTGTTAGGGGCAGCAGATTAGGGGTTCGGCGATGTCCGGTCGGCAGATTAGGGGTTAATAATAAAATGCAGGTGTCAGCGATAGCGGGGCGGCAGATTAGGGGTTAATAAGTGTAAGGTTAGGGGTGTTTAGAGTCGGGGTTCATGTTAGGGTGTTAGGTGCAGACTTAGAGAGTGTTTCCCCATAGGAAACAATGGGGCTGCGTTGGGAGCTGAACTCTGCTTTTTTGCAGGTGTTAGGTTTTCAGCCCAAACTGCCCCATTGTTTCCTATGGGGATATCGTGCACGAGCACGTTTTTCCAGCTTACCGCTACCGTAAGCAACGCTGGTATAGAGGGTTGAAGTGGAGCTAAATTAGGCTCAACGCACCCTTTTCTGAGCCTAACGCAGCAACTCAGAAAACTCTAAATACCAGCGTTGTTTAAAGGGTGCGCTGGGAAAAAAATTGCCTTAATCTTTTTCATGTCTGGTAAAACATCACATCCAATGAGTTGTTCTCCCAAATATTGAATTTAAGTTTTTTTTTTTTTTTTTTAAATATATTTTTATTGAAGAACTGCATAGTACAATAAACAAACGTACTTAAAAATGTGCATCAATGACAAATCAGATGTTGTATAGTACCCATGTACACATCAAATATTCAAAAAGACCTCTGTTTTGGCAATATAGTTCAAAAATACATTGCATATTACCTGTTTGTTATATGCTATAATATTTGATAGTACTCCAAGTGCTGTAGTCCTCATTTTCATTCCCTTTGTGCTTGCTAGGCCACTCTTGGACCTGCTATGAAGAGGTGTTGTAAAACTAGGGATTCATTATGAACAAACAAAACAAACATAAATTTGCATCCTAATATGATGTGTTATAAAACATGCTAAGACAAACAAACATATAAATTGGATGCAAACAGCCAGAACTGGAAAAATCTAAATAACATGACACACTCCGGATGCTCGTGACTGATAGATAAGGTGTTTAAAAGCAGGCATTGGAGAAGATTTTACAGCACAATGGTTATACAATTTTATGATGTCACAGTTGTCAAACAACGATAAGTAACTCGTTATTGTAAATAAACGCCCAACGCAAGGGAAGATTTCAGTGACTCTGTTCATTTATCACCTGTTTTTGTTGATGCCGATTCTGTATGATGTATGTGTACCCCTTTGTGAGCCGCTCCGGCCGCTGGCCGCGCCCAGGGGTTAATATAAAAATGCGTAGCATGCGCCATCAATTTATCCTAGGAAAAACCTTTATTCCATATTAACGTACAAGTAGGCTTAATATATCCGTATCACGGTGTTATTAAACAGAACCATCCGCTAGTGACATCCTGCATTTAGCGTTTTAAATATACTACATTACGATGAGTTATTTAACCCTGAACGTATGTAGAAATTATAGCTTATTGGCGAGATATATATGGGTTGAATGAAGCTTCCTCTTATTGTGTGTGAAATGTAGATAGAAGGGAATATGTGGTTTCTGTGTGCATGCGTCGTGTAAATAAGCCTAATACCACTAAGTACACCCCACACTTTAAAGTAAGCAAACGGTACCCTTACTATATTAACTGCAAAATAAATCTAACAGAATAAGCCTATATTCCATGTTAACATACAAACAGGATTAATATGTGCTTAACAAGGTGTTATGAAACAGAACCATCAGCCAGTGTCATCCAGCGTTTAACATTTTAAATATTCTACATTACGATGAGTCTTTTAACCCCCAGGGCTTTCCTGGATTCGATATCTAATTTTGTCCTTCTCCGGAGGGATTATTGAAGAGGGGTGAACCCCTCTTTTCACCTGGGTTGCCTTTCTGATATGTGTGAAAAATGTTCCTGAAGGTCCCCATTTCCAAGTTAAGCTATATGACCCTCTGATGTTACAGTCCTGCGGTATAGGGATTAAAATAGTGTCCGGAGGGTCTTCAGAAGACATGCAAAACAACATCCCAACCCTCCCTATCTCACCGGGCACCAGCAGCTCCTTTTGCAGATGCATTCGTGAGGTAATATCAGGGCATTCCTCAAGCTGATTCACAGTCACCAGTGTCTCCCACTTATTGCCGATGCGGCTGGCAAAGCTAATGTCTGAATCCTTCCCCGGGTTGCCGCCTGGCAGCATGCCTTGTGCCTTTGTAAAATGGGAGATGATTGTTTCCTGCTCCGGGTGGCCCGTATGTGGGAGAAGGTATGTAGCATTCATGGTGTCACAACATATAACATCCGTGGGGACACCGGTGCTGTGCGGAATTGTCAGAGAGGATGAGGCTGGACAGCTGATTTTTTGAGAAGAATCCCCGATCTTCTTTACATGAAGCTGTTTAGGTTCTCTGGGCCATTCAGACGTATTAGGCTTGCATGACAAATGAGGCTGTGATATCGGGTCCGCCGGTCTTGGTGGCAATTTATCTATTAGAAGCTGAAGTTCTTGTTCAGAGGGCGTCTTATCTATCAAGACTTGAAACAAGGCCTCTAGTTTGGAACACAGTGAGGCCGGTTTGTTAAAGCGGGTTTCATCCCACGTGGCTTCGGTAGAATTCATTACGCTTCCTAGCCGTAGATCTGTAATAAAGCTTACTCCTGCTAGTTAACGTAGTATATATTATACAGTATGGCAGTCCGGTATGGCTGATAAAGCTGATATAATGTCCAGTTCTGGCAATACACCACGGCAAGCCGGGGGGGGGGGGGGAAACGTTGCCTGTGGATTAGCCGCCGCAACAGGCCTTAAATGTCCTTTTCCTTCGCAAGGGTCATTAATACAGCAGTTTAGCCTTGAATATATTTGCAGGTTGTGCTAAGATACGATATCAGTAGTAGTTGCTGTGTTTATAAAACCGTAATCGGCGGATTATAGTTTTGTCTCCTAGAGCTCCAGAAAAATGCGACTGTTCACAGCCACTGCATGGACACGCCCCCGAATTTAAGTTTTTCTGAATTAACACTTTGTCTTATTGAACTTCAAATTATTCTCCTTAGCAACATCTAAGACCATCTTTAGCCTTTCATCATGTTCTTGCTTGGTTTTACCCCAGATCAGAATATCATCGATGAAACGGTTGTGCCTGGTATTTGTTCAAGAAGTTGCTGCATGGTACTATGAAACACTTCTGGTGCTGAACACAAACCGAAGGGCAGTCATTTGTAACAGTACCACCCATAAGGAGTATTGAAAGTGCAGAGTTTCATGCTTTCCTCCTCCCGTTGTATTTTTGATGCATCCAGTTTATTGAATACAGTTGCTCCACTTAGTTCCCCAAGCAATTCTGGTTTTGTTGGTAAGTGGAAGTGTTCTCTTAAGATGCTTTTATTCAGTTCCTTGGGATTAATACAGATTCTGAGACCCCATCTGGTTTTTCCACCAACACCATAGAATGAACCCATTCAGTAGGCGTCTTTATTTTCTTTATAATACCTTTATCCTCCATCCTGGCAAGTTCCCATTTAAGATGATCCCTTAGAGCAACTGGAAGATTTCGCATGGCATGCACTACTGGACGAGAACCTTCTTTTAGTTGTATTTTATGTTGTATTGGAAGACATCCTATTCCTTCAAATACTTCAGCATAGTCTGTTAATAAATGTTCTATGTCCTCTTCTTTATTAGTTCCATCAATGGCATTTACCCTTTTAATCAGTCCTAAAGTTTCACACATTTGAAGATCCAGTAGAGCTGGTTTGTTTCCTGGAACTACCAGAATGTTCATTTTATGCGTTGGATTTCCATATTCAAGGAACACACTGCACTTGCCAAGCACTGGGATAAAATTCCCATTATATGTCTTTAGTTTAACTGAGCTTTTCAGCCGTTCTGGTTTATTCTTCAGTTGGTGATACTTGCTCTTGGGCATTAAATTAGCTTGTGCACCTGTATCTACTTTGTAAGCAATATTAGTGCCATTTGTAATAGTTTCAATGACCTACTCCTTATCTATAGCTTTGGTTAAGTCAAGTATTCCAATAAAGAATTCTTCTGATTCCTCACTTTCTGACTGGTCAACAATGTGAACCGTTTTTTTAGCTTTACACATCTTTTGAAAGTGATTCCTTTTTCCACATTTTCTGCAGATTTGCCCATAAGCCTGACATTGTCTTATACCATGCTGCTTTCCACATCTCGTACATAACCAGTCTGATACAGGCTGTGAATTTGCTGTTTGTGTGATAAAACTTTTTCCTTTCATTTTATTTTCATAATGTGGATGCACTTTGATTTCCCCACTGTAACTGCCATTACTGGTGTTGCTGCTGTACTGTGGCAGAGTGTGCGCACTTGTTCCTGTGCTGCCTCTGAACTTTGACACATTTCTACTGCCTTTTCCAGTGTTAAATTTTTCTCTCTGAGCAAGCGTTCTTTAACCCTTATATTTCTGCAGCCCATGACTAGCTGGTCTCTGATTAATGAGTTACACATTGCTCCATAATTACATGATCTACTTTTCAGTTTTAAGTCAGTTACATACTCCTCAATAGTCTCTGTTTCATTCTGCATTCTACATCTAAAAAGATACCTTTCATAGGTTTCATTGCGTCTAGGTACACAGTACTATTCAAATTTGTCTAGAACAACCTGATAAATATCCCTTTCTTCATCTGTAAATGTGAAGGTGTTGTATACATCTATTGCTGCTGATCCTACTACAGTCAGAAAACGTGCAATCTTTTGTTCATCATCTTGATCCTGAGCTCCTATAGCTCTAACATATAGCTGGAATCTTTGCTTAAACCTCTGCCATGCATCTTCCATATTACGAGTCATTTTTAATTCTGATGGAGGATTTAACTTTTCCATCTTAATGTTACTGACTCTAGATTTCTTTTTGGTGTAAATTATGCAGTATTAATATAAAAGTCTGTAGTGCTGTTAGAATCAGTCAATTGTGCAAGTTATGATGCACTTACTCAGTTCATGAGAAGAAGCTGTAGTCGTTCTGCCAGAGCCTTGACTCTCACACTTTCAATTTGCTGCAAAGATTTCTTATGGATTGCTCAGAGTCCTTGCTTGTCAGTTCAGATGGAAGCAGGGAACTCCTTATTCTGACACCATGTGTTATCTTATTTATATAAGGAGATCAAGCACAGGTCTTTATAACTGTAAACTTCATTAAGAATGCTATACACACACACAATGCAAGAGGCACTTCCTGACTCTACCATTATGCACATAACAACAGGTTGATATGGTTCATACCAACTGATAATCTCAATATCACACAGACAGACAGTGTGTTCAATGTACTATATTAAATCTTGTGTATGGGATATGGGAAGAACGTTTGTGCTCCGCTCCTGTATCAGCTGCCTTATCGCTCCTTTCTTCCACTTCATTTTGACTCTCTGAGTGACCAAGTCCTGACTTGTTCTGCATGCGCTATGATCATACCTCCAGCCCAGCCGTTCATCGCACACAGTTACTTGAGTGCGCAAAAGACCCCGCCACACCTGCCCCCCCCCCCCCCCCCGCAGCCCCCCACACAGTTCAAGCCAAAATAAATAAATAATAATAATTAAAAAAAATACTTAGTGGCAGTGCTGCATGATGCAACGGCCTCCACTGGTGGGGCCCCCTCTTAGATGCATGGCCCTCGAACAAGGGCTGAATTGCCCGACTTGTCAGTCCGCCCCTGAATGGTCTTGTAAATGTGTAATTAATTATTAAGAACTTGTATTGTGAACAACCAAAACAGGACTGACACATGGTAAGGCCATTTTCAACAAACTGATAATGTAAAAAGTTCTTTTAATTAACAATGAAAATGGCTGATCGTGATTGTGTCAACATTAAAAAGGGCTCATTGTGCTGATTATTATCAAACAATAGATTGTGATCAACACCTTAATTATTACACTATTGTGCGTCATCAATGTTCACATGACATTGGGGCCCATTTATCAAGCTCCGGATGGAGCTTGAGGGCTTGTGTTTCTGGCGAGCCTGCAGGCTCGGCAGAAAAACCAGTTATGAAGCAGCGTTCTAAAGACCGCTGCTCCATAACCCTGTCCACCTGCTCTGAGCAGGCGGACAGATATCGCCACAAATCAACCCGATCGAGTACGATCGGGTTGATTGACAACCCCCTGCTGTCAGTCGATTGGCCACAAATCTGCAGGGGGCGGCGTTGCACCAGCAGCTCATAAGAGCTGCTGGTGCAATGCTGAATACGGAGAGCGTATTGCTCTCCGCATTCAGCGAGGTCTGTCGGACCTGATCTGTAATGTCGGATCAGGTCCGACAGACCATTGTTAAATAGGCCCCGCTGTGTCATACTTTCATAGCCCAGTATTACTTTTTCTTTCCTCCCCCCTTGTTATATATATATATATATATATATATATATAGGTATAGCTATGTATTTTACATGAACAGTATCATATGTATATATATATATATATATATATATATAGGTATAGCTATGTATTTTACATGAACAGTATCATATGTATATATATATATATATATATAGGTATAGCTATGTATTTTACATGAACAGTATCATATGTATATATATATATATATATATATATATATATATAGGTATAGCTATGTATTTTACATGAACAGTATCATATGTATATATATATATATATATATATAGGTATAGCTATGTATTTTACATGAACAGTATCATATGTATATATATATATATATATATAGGTATAGCTATGTATTTTACATGAACAGTATCATATGTATATATATATATATATATATATATATATATATATATATAGGTATAGCTATGTATTTTACATGAACAGTATCATATGTATATATATATATATATATATATATATATATATAGGTATAGCTATGTATTTTACATGAACAGTATCATATGTATATATATATATATATATATACCGTATATATTTAATAAAAAAAAGTACATTATTTTCTATTTTAAGAACAAATTAATGTAAAATATGCGTAACGCGCAACAGGGTTTGCAATTTAGGACTAACATGGTCAGGTGAGCGCACATGAAGAATTGCTATATTCAAAGTGCATTATTGAAATATTAAACATAATATTTTAAAAAATGAATGAATATTATTTAAAATAATTATACATACTGTAAAATATTCTAAATAATCCATAGAATATATATATTTACTGTATATATATATATATTGGAGAGAGGAATTATCTTTTTCTAATCTCTTTGCAAATACTAAAGATCAATTTCTGTCTTTAAATCACCTATTAGAGGTAAGGGTGCAGACCCTTTAATATAAAATTAATTATATACAAAATTAGAGAAGTTAGCCCTCTGTATATAGAAAGGGAATACAGCTCTCTTTTCTTTTAATTAATCATTATTTATTTCAATCCACACATCTTATAACCTCACTAGTATTCATTGTGACAAAGAGTACAAAAATAAAAACAAAGTGATATTCATTGCTGAAGAATAAACAGTTTAGTGTGAGCCTAATATAAACAGAAACAAATTAATCATCATCCTTCATATACCAACACAGCAATTTAAACTGATATCCTCTCCTAGAGTTCTCTCCTATGGAAGGGGATAGGACCGCTCTGTTCAAAACCTAAAGTCCCGGATGTACATAGGGATAATCACTGTGGACGCCATGTACTAAGGCGTCAAATTTTTTGCACAGACCGTATCTAATTAACCCGCCGACATTTGCACCATGCGGATAGGACTTCGTTACATGAATGTACTAAAAATCAAGCCGTAAAATTTTGCGTCTATTGTGTCTCGAAGACAATCGGATTATTGATAACTTTGAAGCTTCGTTCGGTGCGAAAGAGCAAAGTTACGAAGCAGTCTGCAACCTAATTGGTTTAGTTCTTCACCCACGTGACCATTTAGGTGTTATAATCGTCAGACAAGCGGCAACGTCTGGCTGCTGACATGTATAAGAATGTGCATTTTCCCAGAAATCTTAGAAAATTGTTTATTTACTTTTTGGTATTCACTTTGAGAAGATGGCTTGCTCCGGAGATTCAGCTACTTCTAAGAAGACTCACAACCCTAATTTCTCTCATCAACAGAATGTTGTACTTGTTGATCTAGTACTCGAATATTATGACAAAATTTATGGTAGTCGAGTCAAGCAAACCCCCGGTGCTCGTAAGAAGTTTATTTGGGAAAAAATTAGTGACGCAGTGAGTGCTCAATGACTAACTAAAAAAGATATTGACTCCTGCAAAAAAAGGTTCAACAATATAAAGCGTTAAACTAAATCCAAAATTGCCAAAGAAAAGCAATATGCACGAGGTACTGGAGGCGGACAACCTTATGTCGTAGATTTGACTGACTTTGAAAGAAAAGTTTTACAGAGGCTTGGCACGGAGGTCATTGAGCGCATAACCGATGACTGTGATAGCGATATTCGAGGTAATTAAAAATGAATCTCCAAATTAATATTTATATTGTTTAATTGACTGCACCAAAAATGTGTCTCTCACGTTAATGTATTATGTATATGTATTATAAAATTGGATTCTGTAACAGAATCATGATTGAACAATTTTTGGTTTACTGTACATTTAAAATTGATTTATTAATGTTATTACTTCTCTCTGTATCTATTTTTTTAAAGTTCCAGTGAACCAAAAATTATGCATTTGTGATTCATAAAGAGAGCATGAAAAACATTTTCAAGTTTCTAATATACTCCATTTTTTTTCTATTGCTTTATTTATGGAACATGGAACAAGGAAATCACTTTTTTGAAGTTAAAGTGATGGTAAACTCTCCCCTTTATAAAATCAGATCTGGAATGTAAGCGCTATTTTAGATGAAGTTTAATTCATTAGCTGTAATGAAGATGCAGTATAACATAGTTATTAATATAGATATGAAATTCAAATACTGCATGCTCCTCCGTCCACTTCAAAAGTCAAATTTTCTGTGAGCTAACAGATTGAATTGTTGTCCAATCAGCGCTCTCCCCATATGGCACTTTTGTTGTAGCTAAAGCATTGATTGGAGAGTAATTCAATCATTTAGCTGACAGGAAAATTGACTTTTGAAGTGGGTGGTGTAACGTGGGGTATTTGAATTTCATATCTATATTAATAACTAAGTTATAGCGCATCTTCATTGCACATGATGAATAAAACCCCATCTAAAATAGCGCTTACATTCCAGATCTGATTTTTAAAAGGGGAGAGTTTACCATCACTTTAAATGAAACCCAAATGTTTGATTTTGAAAGAGCATGCAATTCTAATCAAATGTATAATTTATTTTTATTATCTAATTATCTTTATTTTTTATATATTCTTTGTTGAAAAACATATATTGATATGCTCAGTAGCTGCTGATTGTTGGCTTTACATAGATGTCTCTTGTCATTGGCTCACCCATGTCCATCGCTATTTCTTCAACAAAGGATAACTAAAGAATGAAGCAAATTAGGTAATAGCAGTAAATTGGAATTTCTTTTTTAATTGTATTCTCTATTGGAATCATGAAAGAAAGATGTGTTTAGTGACCTTTAATTTAGTGCATTTTAAAGAAAGATACAAATCGAAGGTAGAAATTTTAATAATAGGAGTACATTTTATTTTTAATTAGCATTGCAAAAATTGCACCTAAAGTTTTAATTTTATTGAATGTATTAATTGAAATCTGTATTTACTATTTCATAGGTGGTTCTGTTCGAGCATCGACCTCTGCATCTGTCCATACCCCATCTACCTCTTCATCACAGCTACCACGTCCTTCAACATCACAGCATTTGAATATAAGACAAGAACCACAACATGGGCAATATATATGTTCAACAACCAATACCAGCCACAGCCTATCGTCTGCATATACTATTCCAGATGTAAGGAGCAGTACACCAGATACAGCTGTTGGAAGAAGCTCTGGTATGTATCTTTAAACCACTTATATATACACCTTCTAAATATTTTAATATAAATTAGATATAAATCTTTAATTTTTATTTTTACAGCAGATGTTGGACGTCTCTTCAGAGCCATGGTGACCGATTATGCACCACTTTTCGATGGTAAGTTACTTTTATAAAGTAAATATAAGATGACAAGACAAATAATTTTGGTACAATCTAACTCTAAAATTTAAAACTTTGATTGATATTCAAACTGTGAGACTGTGAGATGGATGGATTTTATATGCAAACAGTTTTACCATGTAAAATCACAATTATTTATTAGGCAGGCCTTTAATCTTATTGTTTAAATCCAACATGACTGTATAAATTTGTCTTGTATAGTAACCCCTCTAACGATTACTGTAGGAACAAATTTTGATCTGCCCCTTTTTTTATAAATTAATGCTAAATTTATTTTCTTTTTTTTTAATAGATATCGGTGAGGAGGATGATTCTTCTAGAGAGGTCATTCTGAATCTTGTTCCAGTTCCAGCACCAGAGGTTAGATCTCAAGAAAGCGGAAGCCTTACTCCTGACCTAACACAGATGGCACAAGATCAGGATTTGGATATTCATGAGCCTGTAATAAACCCCCGTATTGATGATGAAAATACAAATTCACCACCTGATCATGTAGTTCAAGAACAGGCAATTGAACCTTTGGAACAACCACAAGCTGAACCTATTGTCCAAGAGCAGGCACCTTTGGAAGATGCTGCTCTAAATGAGATGTTAAATCTTGCCAGAGGATATAGAGCAGACAGTAGACAGGTTCAGGATATTTTGTCTGGACATTTAGAAAAGTTTGACAATTACAACCAGCAACGGTTGGAACTGGACCGTGAAATATTTCACTGGCAAAGAGAAATGGACAGGGAAAGGAACCAACATATAACCAGGGCCTTGGCAATAGCTGAAAACAACATGCAAATGGCTCAAATACTATGCAAACTTTGTTAGATTTCATTAGAGATAGACATCAGAGCCAAGAGTTGCCAGATCCAAAAAGACCAAGGTTAAATTAGTGCATTTTTTGGAAATTTTTGCAGTTATTATTATTCTTTTTTGTTGATCCAGAATATATTATTATTGTTATTTGTACATAGTTTTATTAAAGTTTATTCTTATTTGATTTGTCTTATTCTGTTCGAAATTTACTTTGAATCATTTAAAGGTTTAAAATTAATTGTACACAAAGACAAATCTAATTGAACCAAATGTAAAATTTATTACATCCCAATTATTAACAAATATTAAACAAAAAGGCATTATAAAAAAAGATATGAGGGTCCTCCAGGCCACTACAGTCATTGTTGGTTTTGAAATTCACCATTTTAACATACCAAAATATGACAATTATAATGGCATCAAAGTGCAAATTAAAAAAAAATAAAAAAAAATAGAATTTAAATGCAATCATTGCTTATCTGTTTTCCACAACATAACTGTTGTAGAGATTTTGAACCTGTGTATTTAAAATCTTGATAGTATCCATTAATTGTTTCATTTCTTCACAGACAGAGGATTGCACTTGTGATACAACTTGTACCCCGGAATCTAGATAATGAAAAAAAAAAATTAAACAAATTAAGGATTGTGAGACCATTTTTATAATAAAAATAGATTGTTCATAAGTAGTTAACAAAATTGTATTACCATTTATATTAGACGTGGTATTTTCCATAGATGTACTTGTCTGTGTAGATTTAGAAACCATAGATATGTCCAAGTCATTATCAATATCAGAAATATTGGTTGAGTTTTTCTCACTACTTGCATCTGAAAAATATATTTATAAAACGAGGTATATATTTTTGTATTGATTTGACTATAATCTATAATAATATAGTAAATCTAAAAATAATAAACAATTACCTAGTTGAATTGAGGGTGAAGTTAATGACATCCTTTCAGGAGCATTATTTTCTTCATTGTCACTATCTATGAAAGATTATTTAGGAATACAATTACAAAAATTTGAATGTGAAAAATCTAATGGTACAACATATAAGAAAAATACCTTCTGAAGAAGACATTTGTAATATTCTTGTTGTAAGGTGTAAAATCCCACGGGGGGGGGGGGGGGTCAGTACAGGCCAAAGCCTTGGGCCTACGGTACCACCTGAGGGATATGGAGATTATCTGATAAGGGCCCCTTAGAATGACTCAGACCACGCAGCATTATGATCGAAAGCCAATTCTGTTTATTGAACAGTGCAAGCAGTTCTTATAGTGTACAGTAACAGCATACAGGGTTAATGGGATGACACGTTTGAACCACGTCATCTCGTACCATATTTCATGAACAAAAGAAGCTTACAAAAATACATGAGAAAAAGAGGAGTATGAAGGAGTGTTTCTTATGACAGTAGAAAAAATATATCTGTGCGCATATTTCAGCCTAAAGCAAGGTAGTTTGGCCATCTTACCTAGATAACAGACTTCCAGGCGCCTTGCCAGGAACCTTCTACAAGGCCAGTAATACTAATACAATTTTACTAACATCAGCATATTTCTCACTACATAATAACTGCTATAATAAAGTTTAATCATTACAAAATGGATGCTAATCATCACAAGATGGCTGCGAGGAACAAGATGGCTGCCGTCAGGTTCATTTTACCCCTAACATACCATCCTTTTATTCTAACAGAATAACATAGAAATAGACTGGCATAGAAAATTAGTAAAGCATTATATTATGGTAACAGAACTCTATAAGAATACTAAAGAGAAAAATATTCGTATGTCGTGATATACTTTTATAGGCTAATTGTCACTGCATATAGGTACAACCCCTCCAATACCCTCCATCTATCTTCCAGCCTTCTCAAAACTACCGGTCTACCGGCACAGAGACCCAACTAGCCCCTCATCTACCCCCAAACAACACTGCATCGTTTATTTCTCCACCTGCATTGCTAGCACCCCCCAATATGTCCAACAGTTCTTTCTCCACAGTAAAGCATGACATCGCAACAGCACAACTGTCTCTAGGTGGCCTCTGAACACTTTAAGAACAGTCTTTGTCCATTTGAGAGCGCTGCACCTTGACACTTTGCTATAATACAGTTCTCCAACAGTTCATTTGCAGTAGGGGTGCTTATCCACGGTTCTTCCACAGGGAGATACTGGAAATCTGATGGTTTGTTCATGGGGTAGACAAGGCAACCAGTGGATACCCATGGCAAGCAAACACTTGAGTCACAGGGAGTCTAGGAAGCAAACAGAAACAGTACAGGATGAGTACACACCGCAATACAATCACAATTATGTCCAAATAAAATGTCACTTTCATCCTATGTCATTTAAAATCAAACAAAACATTGTTGATATATAATACAAACTAAATACATTGATATTTCTCAGAGAATAATTTACAACTTCTCTATACACTTTTAAATGATACTGCATGAATACTAAGCAAGTGAAAACCTGTCAGACTTCATCAAGGGCCTGAATGGTTATGCTAAAACTTATGCTAAGGCCTGCCCTGTAGTAAGAATGGAAAAAAGAAAACAGTCAATGAAAATAAATGAATTTCTTTACACTGTCACTTTGAACTTCTAAAAATAAAAGAACCTTGTGTTGCTTTATTCTGGATGGCTGCTATCTATAATGTTTATAATTCTCCAACCTAAATTCTCTCACACTCCTGTATGAGGAAAGCATACAAACAGAACATCATTTAAAACTACAAGTTCTTTTAAAGGTAAACACATCTTTATGGTAAGAATTACTCTCTTTGACAAACATCAGGAATGACCAAATTCACTTTGCAGATACCATACTAATTAATAAAAGGGAAAAATACATTTGCTTTCATAAACTATAATTATGCTATTCCCTAAACAAACATTTCTCTGTATATTTACTATAAACTTCTAGCTTAGACGCGTCCTCCTTATGTTCTAGAGGGTGAAGGGTCTAAAATATTATGATATATTGTAACATTTAACTTAAACATATTTTCTTATACTCAGTGGGCCATTCAATAGGGTACAATACTGCGAAGTTCACAGTTACATTTATCTAAAGGGTTACTTTGTTAAGCACATAAACTACCATGTGCACTAATACCAATGAAGCATATGATGTCTTATACCCAATATGATAAAAAAAATAACAAATACAAGAGAATACAAAACAAGCAATATAAGGAATTGAGTTAAACAATACTCCCCTAATTTAATTGGTTGACCCTGTAACAGCATAACAGGACCTCCATATCGAGCGGTAAGGCACAGTCCAGAGAAGGATAGTCTTTATGTCCTGAAGACACACATCAGAGGCTTTCATGGATTACCCAGAGTCCAGTTCTGGGGCTGGTACCAGCATGCAAAGCAAGAATGGATCCAAAGATAGTTCAGCAACTTTTTTTACTGCAGTATGGTGGTTAAAACAAGCTTGACAAAAGGTATTTCATCTTTATCTTTTCTTTCTTTAAAGGTTTACTTGCTTTCAATCTTTAATCTTTTGAAGAGTGCACTTTTTGCCTGTACAGATTTTACCTAAATATGGAAACTCAAAAATAATTCAGTTAGTGTGTTCCAATCTCTGAAGACAGCATACTCTCATCCTGCAAATACAAATATAGTGTTAAGAACCACATAGAAAAATAAAACATTTTAGGCATCTGAAATATGAGAGCAAAATAAAACACAGAAAGACAATAAAAAGATCTAATCCACCAGGGAGGGGGAAAAAAAAGGAGTGGGGTGTGGGTGTACAGGCTACGACCGGGGTGGCCATCAAGGTAGATGCTTTTCCGTGGCCAGATTCCCAATGAAGGAAAGTTCTAGACAATCCTAGGGACGTAGTGCATCCTGCATAGGGGTAAGACAAGGAAATTTAGGGCACAGCTGGTGGTTAGACAATAACATTGTACGAGGAGATTCAAAACGTTTTAGGTTCACCTCCTAAAAACAATCACCCCCATTACATAAAGATATTCATCAATACTCATCAATACTTCCCCCATGTTTGCGTGAAACATCTCCTGTGACACGCAAACACAAGATAACAAGAAACTAAACGACAAATCATGTACTCCACTCATGCAGAGACAATTCTCAATAGCAAGCAAAATGACGTACACTTCACTATTCACTATGCTGTCCATACAGCACGCTTCCACACGTAGTCACAAAAGAGAAAAACATAACAAACAAACAGTGAAAACTAATCGTTCTTGTCTTTCACAAAACAAAACATTAGCTGCTGACACAAATTTCAAACAACCACAATTAACTTAAAATGCAACACATATTCTGACAGTCACTGAAATGCAACACTCTCAGAACACTACAAACAATTAAAAACATCCACTATGTACAAAACTTTTATATCACACAAAGAAAGCAATCACAGCAGATGCCCAAGAAACTTCAGTTGCAGATTGCACAAATAAACTTGCGCTTATTTGGGAATGATCAGATAACCACGGTAGCTACTGTTAAAGGGACATTCTAGGATAAATGAAAATTTCATTATTCAGATAGGACTTTTAATTTTAACCAACCTTCCTAGATTTAAACCAAACATAGGTAGGCTCATATGCTAATTTTTAAGCCTTTGAGGGCTGCCTCTTATCACAGGCTGTATAAATCTCATTACAACACCAAGATACAAAATACACGTAAGCCATATACAGGGAGTGCAGAATTATTAGGCAAATGAGTATTTTGACCACATCATCCTCTTTATGCATGTTGTCTTACTCCAAGCTGTATAGGCTCGAAAGCCTACTACCAATTAAGCATATTAGGTGATGTGCATCTCTGTAATGAGAAGGGGTGTGGTCTAATGACATCAACACCCTATATCAGGTGTGCATAATTATTAGGCAACTTCCTTTCCTTTGGCAAAATGGGTCAAAAGAAGGACTTGACAGGCTCAGAAAAGTCAAAAATAGTGAGATATCTTGCAGAGGGATGCAGCACTCTTAAAATTGCAAAGCTTCTGAAGCGTGATCATCGAACAATCAAGCGTTTCATTCAAAATAGTCAACAGGGTCGCAAGAAGCGTGTGGAAAAACCAAGGCACAAAATAACTGCCCATGAACTGAGAAAAGTCAAGCGTGCAGCTGCCAAGATGCCACTTGCCACCAGTTTGGCCATATTTCAGAGCTGCAACATCACTGGAGTGCCCAAAAGCACAAGGTGTGCAATACTCAGAGACATGGCCAAGGTAAGAAAGGCTGAAAGACGACCACCACTGAACAAGACACACAAGCTGAAACGTCAAGACTGGGCCAAGAAATATCTCAAGACTGATTTTTCTAAGGTTTTATGGACTGATGAAATGAGAGTGAGTCTTGATGGGCCAGATGGATGGGCCCGTGGCTAGATTGGTAAAGGGCAGAGAGCTCCAGTCCGACTCAGATGCCAGCAAGGTGGAGGTGGAGTACTGGTTTGGGCTGGTATCATCAAAGATGAGCTTGTGGGGCCTTTTCGGGTTGAGGATGGAGTCAAGCTCAACTCCCAGTCCTACTGCCAGTTTCTGGAAGACACCTTCTTCAAGCAGTGGTACAGGAAGAAGTCTGCATCCTTCAAGAAAAACATGATTTTCATGCAGGACAATGCTCCATCACACGCGTCCAAGTACTCCACAGCGTGGCTGGCAAGAAAGGGTATAAAAGAAGAAAATCTAATGATATGGCCTCCTTGTTCACCTGATCTGAACCCCATTGAGAACCTGTGGTCCATCATCAAATGTGAGATTTACAAGGAGGGAAAACAGTACACCTCTCTGAACAGTGTCTGGGAGGCTGTGGTTGCTGCTGGACGCAATGTTGATGGTGAACAGATCAAAACACTGACAGAATCCATGGATGGCAGGCTTTTGAGTGTCCTTGCAAAGAAAGGTGGCTATATTGGTCACTGATTTATTTTTGTTTTGTTTTTGAATGTCAGAAATGTATATTTGTGAATGTTGAGATGTTATATTGGTTTCACTGGTAAAAATAAATAATTGAAATGGGTATATATTTGTTTTTTGTTAAGTTGCCTAATAATTATGCACAGTAATAGTCACCTGCACACACAGATATCCCCCAAAAATAGCTAAAACTAAAAACAAACTAAAAACTACTTCCAAAAATATTCAGCTTTGATATTAATTAGTTTTTTGGGTTCATTGAGAACATGGTTGTTGTTCAATAATAAAATTAATCCTCAAAAATACAACTTGCCTAATAATTCTGCACTCCCTGTAAATAAAACTAAAACTGTCTGCTGGAAGAAGGCCCTAGACACAAGGCATGTCAAAACTATAATCAGATAAATTAACAAGTTATGTAAATGCAGTAGAATCAGATAAATTGTGCATCATTTGTTTGCTGTCCCCCATTGCCTTAAGTAGGGGTGTTTATTTGTAGACACCTTATAGACCACGGCTTAGCTGTTATGCAGCAATCAAAGTCATTGCAATAATAGCGGTAGACTAGTTAGTAACCAAATAACTATATATATTTTAAAGTGTCACTGAAATCACTTCATTAAATAATATCTCATGTATTTATTGAACGCAGTGGGGGTTATTTTAAATAACAAAGAGTTCTGTAATATCTTTGACAGCAGATGGGCACAGAAATAAAATGATCAGTTTTACGCTATATTCTGTGACAGAATGTAATATAAATACTGGTTTCTTTGTAGTGAGCAATTTATATTTATCATTTTTTATAACATAAAACACCAGTACTACCGCTTTAAATGTAAAGTGCAAATCGTTCTCTCTGCAACAAAGCCAAACAGAGAAACTTTTTTTTTAAAGAAAAGCAAAACATGCACAGTGTTATCATTCTTCTCAAGGATAGTGAGGCAAGCTCAAAGTTTCATTTCTACTTAAAGTAGAAACACTGTTTACTGCTTAAAAATATAAAATTCACACTAAAACTTGATAAATGCTAATTAGTTTAACCACAAAAAAATTATTGGATTTAATATTGTGTATAAATTGATATTCACCATTCTGCAGTTGTCCAGCCAAATATAACAACCGTATGTAACACAAAAATAAGCTTTCTAAAAAAGAATACTAATACAATTTCCCCTTTAAATTATTCCCAATGATCCTTATAATAAAAAAAATGTATACTGACGTTCATGAAATAGCCGAAGCAAGCATAAGCAGCATAAGAACGCACTCACAGTGGGATGCAGGCTAGTTAAAGGGACATTTTATCCAAACTAAAAATAATCTTTAATTGAAACTGCTAACACAGTGAAATATACTAGTGTTAGGCTTACAGTAAACCTCATCTTCTTTTATGTAAATATTCCCTTAAATTCTCAGATGTTATATCAGTTTTCCTGTATCCCTTTAAATATTTTCACTCCTCTGTTTTTTCTCGTTTTTTTTTCTTTTCTGTGCACTAGTCTCACGGATCCCTACACTAAAATTGTAGACAACTTATCACTTCAGTTTGCATTACAGAGAGAATTAAGTTATGCTGCAAAAAGAAATATCTGCTATCTGAACAGCAGATTTAAAATAAATATATACAAAGAAAGGTCTCTTAAAAATTATTTTACAAACTACTAATACAGTGTTATTGCACTGGTCCTTTAAATAAGAAAATGACAATTTTCCATTGCTCCGTCTACGCACTGAGTTCTGATTTTACAGACAAATATAAGATAATGAGATATTCTTATTATCTAAAATTCAACCCATTGCAATCAATTGTGTTTTGAAAGCATAAAACCAGCTACTTCATATATATACAATTAACTTGCAAATGCAATTTCTCCTATATGTTATACTATGCAGCTTGTATAACAAGTCATGGACAATACATTAATAGCAACACCTTGTCACAGTGGACTGTCCCTTTAAGGACTAACCATTCATCACGTAAATTACATATGTATATCCCAACCATAATTTAGGCTGCTTGTATGATTTACCACACAAATTTCACCTCTGTACTGTAGCATGACCTGCAGATTAATTTACTTGCAACAAAAACGGACGCACTTTTAAATAAACTTTCAATTACAGCTTATAACTAAATGTCATTGGGTGCACCAACTCTGTGCACAGACCTTACAAATACAACATACGTTAACCCATTAATCATACCAGTAACAGTTTCATATTTACCAGAGCGTGACAAAAAAATCACACACACCATCGCACTTTCAAAGCCACTTTCGAAGCCGTTACTTCACTTGCAAAAACAATATCATATCTTTACATGCCGAAAAACAATTATCACTTAAAACTAAAACTGCATATGAATACCACCTACTTAAAACATGCTGGTGACTTTAAAATACAGGTATATAAAATAACATTACAAGATATCTTCTTAAAACGTCTGATTTCCCAGCAGGGAAACAGAAAGAAACAGTTTTACATTTGTACAGCGATACAGACAAGCTCATTTCATCTCGCATACCAAAGATTCACTCCCTTTTTTCCTTTCTCAGAAAAGCATCTATTTCATAGCGTACGACATACATATATATATATATAAAAAAACACTAGATTACCCTGTCACCAAGTCCAAAATGTATTTTTTTCCGAAACCCCGCAAAATGGCCACTTTTGCACGGCTTGAGACAATCATTTTCAAATAATACATTCTGTTTTTGGTTCAAAGCAAATCTGTTACACTCATACCACAGTCAGAACCTACAGACCATCACACATTATGCACATTTTTTAACACAGAGATTTCTCTATTTATCACACAGCAGTACTCACTGACAGCGTTTTAAAAAAAAAATATTTCTGTCTTTTGCAGAAACTATTAACTCTTCTTTTCTTTTACCTTATACATGTAATTTTCTCTGTGCATTCTTATCTATAAGCAGTTCCCATTTCTCAACACAATAATAGCCACAATAATAACATGCACAGCCACTTAATATTTTCTACGCACAGCATCAAAAAACACAAACAAAACAAAGCAAAGCAAGCATCAGATATCAACATGAGCTTCAGGTGGGTAACAAAACTCTATTATGGGAATGAATATAGGAAACTTTAACATACGTGAGACTCACTCACTGCCACCTTGCCCGGAGGAGCTTATCTTAAAAGCTCTCCGTCAACTGGCATTCATATATTTCTTGCGCGCTTATCACAGACAGGACTTACAATACCTGTCGTATCCCAGCACAGGACTGATTACCTGTCTGGAGGGGTATCACAACTGCCGGCAGGACTATAACCTCCGCAAATCCCAGCAGTACTCACTGACAGTGTTTTTTTAAAAAAATATTTCTGTCTTTTGCAGAAACTATTAACTCTTCTTTTCTTTTACCTTATACATGTAATTTTCTCTGTGCATTCTTATCTATAAGCAGTTCCCATTTCTCAACACAATAATAGCCACAATAATAACATGCACAGCCACTTAATATTTTCTACGCACAGCATCAAAA